>NW_027507789.1:148966478-149301478 GCF_037356315.1 Lithobates pipiens
AAATATTCTGTGCAGTTGGTCCTGTTTTGGATCCAAACTAGAACCGCTCAGTACCTTTTTGTTTGTTTCCTTGGCCAAATTAATCCTCAATATAAAAGTGTGCACACTTTAAGTCAAACACTGACACAAATGCAGTTCAGTATTCAGATACTTCTCTATTTTTTTTATTTCCTGAACTCCGGCTGATATCCAATGAGCCAGATATCTTGCTATCAAATCAAAAATTAGCTGAGACCACGTGTACAAACCACAAATTATACATAGTCATTATTGTGACAGAGTATAAGCTTTTCAGCTGGGTTATCTCTCAAAAAAAAAAATGGAAAAGCAAACTATCGTAGCTAAAATAGGGTCTTGTTTTTAGCCCCTTCTTCCACTTGGGTGTAGTCTCATGGTTCCGGAAACAGGCGCAATCTTCTTTTTGACATGGTTCTTTTTAACCCTTGCAGTTTCGTTCCACATGAAGGGAGAAGCTGGCAGACATCTTAATTATGATTAAATGAGTGATTAAGGTTGATGGCTGATAGTGAAAGATAAGCACTTGTATCTATAAGAGTACCAGCAATAGGCATTTCACTTAGAACACTCATGATCACATCCATTACAGTCCTACCAGGAACCACTAGAGAAGCATATAACCATTTCCCCAAAAGTAAAAAAGGCTCTATGGTGGTGGAGAAATCCATCTACCAAAAAGGCCTTTCTTGGGTCTTTCTCATGGACAAACACCTACCGGACCCAAGTGCCTGGGGTTGGTGAGCCCACTTGGATGGTCAGACCTCTCAGTCTGGTCCAAAGCAGAAGCCCAAAGATCTTCAAAGTCTTGCAGGGCCATTATGTTCAGGTGCTGTCAGACAACACGACTGCAGTAGCCTACATAATGGGGGGGGGGGGGGGGGGGGGGGCAGAGAAAGGGGAACCAGGAGCAAAGGGCCAGCCTTTTACTGTCCTGGGCGGAACAGAATGTGGAGTCTGAATCGGGAAGTCTTCCTGATTTCCAAATCTTGCGGACAACCGCAAATAGACCTATTTGCCAATCAACAAAATTTAAAAGTAAGCAAATTATCTCCACGAGACAACAAAGCAGTAGGCATAGATGCATTTGCCCACCCTTGGCATTACCAACTATGCTACACTTCCCCCCCCCCCCCCCCCCACCACATGGAAGTTACCATCCAGGAAAGATCTTCTGTTACAGGGGGGCAGTGAACCATCTGAAAGTAGACTATCTGCAATTAACCACTTGGTTTCTGAAGAAGACCTCTTTAAATCAAAAGCATTTTCTGATAAAATGGTAAAGACCCTTCTATCTGGAAGAAAAGTTACGCAGGCCATATACATGAAAATTTGGAAAGTTGAATTCCTGGTGTGAGTCTAAGAGCCTCCAATTCAGGAGTGTAGTGTCTGTTCTTCAGTTTCTCCATGAAGAAATGCGGAAGAGTCTGCCTGCCAGCACCCTGGAGACTCAGTTGGCGGCTTAAACATTTTTTGAAAGAGAACCTGATAATCAATCATAGTTTGAATTTTTATTTTGTATTATAATATTCTTCAAGGCTCTCGCACAAAGTAGGCCAGTAGCCCTCAAAGATTTCCCAGTTGAGATTTGTTGACTGTTTTGCAGGGTCTCTTGGGAGCTCCGTTTTGAACCCTTACTAGAAGCGTCATTACAGAATTTTGTTCTCAAAGTGTGTGTGTGTGTGTGTTTCAGGGTGATTTCTTAAAACAGACCCAGCTTTTCTGCCTAAAGTGTCCTCAACCTTTTCATAGATCGCAAGAAATGGTCCTACCTCTTTTTTATTATTTTTTTTTGGCTCTGGCTAATCCAGGGGAAGTCTTTCCACATGCTACACATGAGAAAATGTTTGTTACAGTTGCTCAAAGTGACCAAAGTTTAGAAAGTCAAATGCACTCTTTGTGGTCTTCTCAGGCTCACGTAGGGGAGTGAAGGCTTCTAAAAGTACGCTGGGCAGATGGCTTAGGCCGCGTACACACGCGGGGACTGTTCGCTCAACTTTGTCTGCTGAACAGTGTTTCGGCGGACAGTCCGCTCGTGTGTGGGCTTTCAGCAGACAGTTTCAGTGAACAGTCTGCTGAACAAAGTTTTTCCGAAAAACTGTCCGCTGAAACTTTGTTTCAGCGAACAGTCCCCTCGTGTGTAGGCTTGTTCATCAAACTAAGTTCCGCGCATGCTCAGAAAGGATTTACACGCCGAAGTTTGCATTGCAGTGTATAGGACGTCGTTTTCTAGTCCCGTCGTACGTGCCGTTCACGTCATCGCGCACGGTTTCAGCGGACTGTTCGTTCGTCGTGTGTGGCCAAGTCCGTCCATGCTAATTTTGAGCGGACTGTCCGCTGAAACTGTTTGACGAACAAAGTTGAGCGAACAGTCCCCGCGTGTGTACGCGGCCATAGACTAGCAATTGCAGAAGCCTATAAAGCAAAAGGAGAAATGCTACCCTTAGGTATTTCTGCTCATTCCACAAGCTCTATGCCAGTTTTCTGGACTGAAAGGGCCAGCGCTACACCTGAACAAATCTGTAAGGCTGCCACTTGGTCCAGTTATTCTAAGTTTCTCCGGCATTACCGACTGGATTTACTGTCCGCTGCAATCAGGCCTTCGGCAGAAAGGTGCTGCAGGCAGTAGTCCCACCACAGGGTAAGTTTCTCTGTTATCATCTCCAAGGTTGTCCTGAAAGGTGAATTGAGAAAGGCATAGTTGGACTTGCCAGTGACGGTATTTCTAAGCCTTTCAGGACAACTGTTACTTTTTTTTTTTTTTTTTTTTTTTTGTTGGCATGTGTTTCCTGAGAAGGTGGTGGAGCTGCGCTCTCTCCAGGGTTGTCCTGAAAGACTTACCCGTGACAGTATTTCTAAGAGCCTAACTGCCTTTTTCTGGTTTAATAACAATGCAAATGTCTTTGCAGAAACTGTCACTGCATGGGTTGGCCAGTGCTTTGTAAAACCTCATTGCCCTTATCTGCACTCCATGTGGCTACTAAGATCACAAAGTACAGAGGAAGACGAATGGAAAGCTACCAGGTAATTGGCACCACTGAAATAGTTTGTTTGATAATTGGGCAGTCGCTCTATATTGGAGCATGGGGTAAGGACTTGGTTCTTGCCATGTGACAAAACAAAGCATCACCAATGGTACAGAAATGGCCATTACACCTGACTGGATATAATCAATGTAAAGCTCACTAACTTGGAAGTCTCCAAAAATTGATATGTATGAGGTATCTCACAACTTTAAATGGGGAGGGGGAATGGGATGAGGCCTTTCCAAATAAATAAAATTATATCCTGTGGTTTTGACATACTTAAACTTCATAGGCTCTACTTGGTTGACCATGTATGAGCACCTTGATTTGGCTGACAACTATGTTCATGGGATGGGCAGCCTCATCAGATTATTTTTCTGGCAGTAAGCATGGGAGATCAATTCCATGGATGTGCTAATGGGTCTCCTGATAGGAAATGGGGATCTATTGTAACTTTTATTCATATGACAAATGTCCTTTATAATATGTGTCATTTGCTGCAGATATTCTTGGTTAAAATGTTTTCTCATTGGGTCTGTGGACCATATACAGTCAGTAAATAACATGTGGTTTCTTTTTTCAGGATTGGTGAAGACTACTTTTATCCTAAAAATTGTGGTAAATGAACTGGCCTAAAATAAATATTGTGATGAAATGGAGCTTGCATGGAATTTTTTTTTTTTTTTTTTTTTTTTTTGGGACCACATGTGTGCTGTATACACATCCAGATCAATACTGCGGATATGTGCTGGCCCTTGTGTTGGGCTTGTCCAATATTGAGATATCTTTGGTAAATGTGAAAAGCATGCTAATCACAACTCATTTAAAGCCCTGTACATGGGCCAAATGTCGGGAAATATCAGCTGGTTCAATAAAAACCTACACTCAGCCCGTGCTTATGGCATGCTGGAAAATCAGCAGCCACCCAATGGTGGTGAGTGCCCCTGCCAGAACACAACAGCTCAGCAGTAGACGTGCATTTTGTTTCGTTCCAAATCAAAATTCGTCCGAATTTCGATTCATTATTCGGATGCATCCGAATTACCAAATTGCAATGCTAACGAATTCAACCAAATTTGGACGAAATTCAAAAAATGAAATTTTGGGGCCACGTATCTCAGGGCCACTTGTAGCTAGAAACCCCAAATTTGGTATGTAAACACAGAACTAGCACTACGACCTCTCCAAATTTGGGGTTCCTAGCTACAAGTGAGCCGAGTTACAGGGCCCCAAAGTCGGGTCGCAAAATGTCATGCTCCTTATGCAGAAAAGTACTTGACATATTGTCCATATATCAGGGTCACTCGGTGCTAGGAACCCGACAACTTGTGGCAGGTGACGTGGAAAATGCACAACTTGGTCATGTGGTAGGTGTCATGGCAAGGGGACAATACACAACTTTTGGCAAGTGGACAATGACATACAGCATATGCACTTGCCTTGCGATCGACATCCGTGATGTCTTCAATCAGGTATGCTGACAACTTAATTGATGTGATAAATATAAATGAAATAGTGTGTGTGTGTGTGTGCACTGGTACACTGCAAGTAATGAGTAGTTGATGTGACAGATGTATATAAGTAACTATCTTCCAAAATCTCTAATTCAAATAGAAAAGATTAGAAAAATATAATTTAATAAAATGGAAAGAATATACAACCATCTTCTGAAATTCAAATTTCGAATAGTATGAATTTAATTTTTGGATAGAAAAGATTATAATAGAAAATAAACTAGAAAAACGATGGAACGGAATAAAATATTGTGTTCTGTTTGTTGTTTTTTATTTTTTTTTTTGTTGTTGTTTTTTTTTCTAGTCTATTTTATGTTCTATTAAAATCTATTATATACTAAATTCGAATTTCAGCAGATCTCCTGCAGACTATTAGCATCTATTTCATTTATGAATGGAGGAACGGTATGAGGACAACAAGAAAGACATCACCGCTTAGCTCTATACACAGGGAAATGGCTGCTAATAGTCTGCAGGAGACCAGCAAAAAGTAAATGGATGCTTAGTCTGCAGATCTGATGAGAAAATTAAATGGTATCTAATAGTCTGCAAGAGATCTGCAAAAAAAAATGAAATGGCTGTTAATAGTCTACAGGAGATCTGCCAAAAAAAAATTGATGCTAATAGTCTGCAGGAGATCTTATTAAAACAAATGGTAATCTGAAAAAATGAAATGGATAATATCGATATTCTGTTCTATTCTAATCTTTAATATTCATTCTATATGAAATTCGAATGTCGGAAAGAAAATCTAGCTCGCTCTCTATCTTCTGTACTGACACAATGTCCAGGGAATCTGGTTAGCTCCTTCCATGCAACACTTTCCAACAGTGATACGAGACTAGATCTTCAGCAGACAGCTTCAGCTTCCAGGCCCTCAGGTCGCCCTCATAAACAACAAACACATGGCAGCATTGCCCTGGAGGGCAACAAGCCCTCCAGGCTGGACTGATTCTCTCCAGGAAAGGACCCAGAGCTCGGTGTGCTCAGAATATATATGGTTACCCAGCATGCCATTAAAGCTCTGCTCCCTGGGATTGTCCAGGGCTGTATAAATATCCATGCTGCCATCTGCATAGCTCCACACCTATGTTCCAGAGACCTCTCCAGCTCTCTGAAAAGCAGCGGGAGTAAACCGACTAATAGCAGCTGAGAACACTGCACTGACTACAGTGAGCAAAACTAAATTTCCCAAGTGTTCTTCCAGGACAGCCCTTGAGAGATGGATCTCCTCCCATCGACACAGGAAACGCATTGCCACAGTTCAAAAGGCGGTCCCTCAGGTCCCTGGTCAGTCATTTGTGTTTCCTCCGGAGGAACATGTTGCCAGGAACCTGGAGGCCCCTCTCAGGGGCTGCCTGAGAACCTGTAAGCCATAAGGGACCGGGTCCTGTTTTTTTGGCTGCAGTAGGGTCCATACCTAATTTTTGTGGCTCGGGTACCGTCCAGTTGAATCGGAGCAGACCCGTTACCCTCCTCCTTCCAGTGCCGAGGTGGCCAGGGGCAGAATGACGCCGGTTTCCCCCAGGAGCGGTGAGTGGAACCTTCCATCTCTGCTCCTTGTTGCAGGGGGTCGGAGACACCGAGCATCATTTCCGGCGGAACCGCGTCATCACTGTGTGCCGAGACTTCCGGTTCCGGGTCTCTAGGGTACAAGGAGGAGAGGGAGAGCAAGCGCGGTGCCTGTGCAGTCCCGACCAGTGTCCAGCAATACCGGACTAGCGGCGGGATCCGGAGCGGCAGAGGGGGACCATGGAGGCTATTCCCCAGGACACTCCCGCGGAGGCAGGCACCAGCCAATCCCAGGTAGGCTGCTGGGCATGCTATTACTCTGGTGGTTTAACCACTTTCAGACCGGACCAATTTGCTGGTCAAAGACCAGACCACTTTTTGCGATTCGGCACTGCGTCGCTTTAACTGATGGTCGTGCGACGTGGCTCCCAAACAAAATTGACGTTTTTTTTTTTTTTTCCACAAATAGAGCTTTCTTTTGGTGGTATTTGATCACCCCTGCGGTTTTTATTTTTTGCGCTATAAACAAAAATAGAGCGACAATTTTGAGAAAAACGCATTATTTTTTACTTTTTATTATAATAAATATCCCCCAAAAATATATAAACATTTTTTTTTTCCCTCAGTTTAGGCTGATACGTATTCTTCTACATATTTTTGCTAAAAAAAATCGAAATAAGCGATTTATTGATTTGCGCAAAAGTTATAGCGTTTACAAAATAGGGATAGTTTTTTTTTTTTTTTTTTTTATTGTGACTGCGACATTGTGGGGGACCCATCGGACATTTTTGACACATTTTTGGGACCATTGTCATTTATACAGTAATCACTGCTATATAAATGCAGTGATTCCTGTGTAAATGGCAGTGAAAGGGTTAACCAGTGGGTGGCAGTGTAGGGGTTAAGTGTTCCTAGGGGTGTGTTACTAACTGTGGGGGGGTTGGGCTTTCATTTAGTGTACATTGATCTCTGCTCCAATCACATGGCGCAGAGATCAGCATCGCTAGTTGCTAGGCAGAATGGAAAAATGTTGTTTACACAGCATTTCCTCCATGCGGCCGCTCCGTGAGACCATCGCGGGGATGCCCACGGCGATCGGGTCCCGCGACCGGACTCACGGGGTCCCGACCAGCGCAGGAGCGCGCCGCCGTCGGCGCGCTCCCAATGGCAGGGCGGCATCCAATATTGGACGTACCTGTACGCCAATATGCCTGCCTGTGCCATTCTGTCGACGCGCTGGTCGGGAAGTGGTTAAGGAGTGGTGTTTGTAGGCTGGGTTCTGTAGTGCCCCCACGGTGGTGGTTAACTCGCAGTTAAGGATGTATGCAGTTGGTGGTGATTCTAAGGAGGGACATGGAGCTGACGCTAAAAAAATTCTTTGTCGTCTTATTTTCAGGCTAAAGAGCTACCAAAGGAAGACAAGGCAGGCCGCAAAAAGTGCCCTAATTGTGGAAATAGGTTGTCCTCTGGCTCTAACAAAGCCCTATGCATTGCAAGCTTCCTTAAATCTGAGGCAGATTCCCCCTTAGCAAAATTTCTGGGCTCCTTTTTAAAGAGGAAATGGCGTCGACCTTTAAGTCCCTCCGGGAGTTAATCACTGATGTAGGATCAGCTGCCTCCACTAATAAAACAACTGCAATCTCCTCCTCACCATGCCTTACAACACCCAGCTCAGGGGAGCCCCGTATGGTCAGGGAGCCTAGCCCCACGTTGATTAGCCCCGATTCCTCTGACAGACTCTGATCAGGAAGAGGATCAAGCAACATCTAAAGCCTCAAAGTATAGATTGTCTCTTGAGGAAGTAGATGAGTTAATGGGTGCTATCTATGATACGCTGGAAATTGAGGAGGAAGAAACTCAGTTATCCAGACATAAGATGTATGAGGCTCTGGGGAAAAAGAAAGCAAGGGTTTTCCCTATACATAAGGTGCTTTCTGACCTTGTCCTTAAGGAGTGGTCTGAACCAGATAAAAAGGTTTTCTTTCCTAAAATCCCTTAAGAGAAGGTTCCCTTTTGATGAGAGCCCAGAGGCGGTCTAGAATAAAAATCCTAAACTAGACGCCCCTCTGTCCAAAGTCTCAAAGCAGGCTGATCTGACCTTTGAGGATATGGGCCATCTGAAAGATCCAATGGACAGGAGAACAGACATGGTCTTAAAGAGGGCCTGGGATGCCTCTATGGCAGGCTTAAAACCAGCTCTAGCCACTTCTTGTGTAGCTAGAAACCTGGAGTTCTGGTTGTTGCAACTGCAGGGACATCTAAAATCAGGCACTCCTGGGGGGAGCTTCTGAAATCCTTCCCTATGCTTTTTAAGGCCACTAGTTTCATCTGACACCTCCTCGGACTCCATAAAATTTACGGCTAAGTCAGCAGCACTTTCAGTGGCAGCAAGGAGGTCAGTAGGGATGAAAACTTGGGGGGGGGGGGGGAGAGAGAGACACGGCATCTAAAACCCGCCTGTGCAGCGTCCCTTTTACAGGAGACTTAGTCTTTGGGCCTGAATTAGCTTCCACCTTAGGACGGCGGATTAAAAACCTTTCCCGCAAAAAAAAATTTTCAACATTTTTTTCGTCCCTTTAAGGAACCCTCTAAATCAGAGAAGAGTTCAACCCCCTAAAAACATTGGTCGGGACATAAAGGGAAAGGGGGCATACTGTTTAGCCGCCCCAATCAGGACCCCAGTGACGTCAGGGTTCCTGTGGGAGGAAGATTAAGCAAATTTCTTCCACAATGGGAAGAGACAACCTCGAACGAGTTTGTCTTAAATATAATAAAAAGGGGTCACGCGCTGGAATTCCACAGCAGCCCTCCCTCAGTTTTTGGTGACAACTTCCAAGTCACTCAAAAGGCCAGGGCCTTACCTTTACTGATAGGGGAAATGGTGGATCAAGAGGTATTGACACCAGTCCCTATTCAGGAACAAGGAGACGCTTTTTACTTGCACATTTTCGTGGTAAAAAAGCCGTCAGGGAGGTTCAGACTAATTATGAACCTCCGACCACTGAATCGCTCCATCTGTTACAAGAGATTTCAGATGGAGTCCATTTATTCCATAAAGAATCTTCTCCAGAAAGATATTTATGGCCACCCTGGATCTAAGGGATGCTTATCTGCATATTCCAATAAGGGAGGAATGCCAGAAATTCCTTCGGATGGCAGTGCAGATAGACACAAAAGTTTACCACTTTCAGTGCAGAGCGCTCCCCTTCGGTCTTTCATCCTCCCCAAGAATCTTTACCAAGGTTCTCGGAGAGGCTCTAGTTCCACTGAGGCTTCAATCAGTCTCAATAATTCCCTATCTAGATGACCTGCTCCTAACAGCACACTGGGAGAGTTGTCTTTCTCAGGATCTGGAGTTGACTCGACTCAACTCAGCCTGAGTCGATTAGGGTGGATTGTCAGTCAGGAGAAATCCAAGACAACCCCAACACAGGAGATCCTGTATTTGGGTTACTGGATCAAGTCTGTAGATCAGAAAATTATACTGCCAAAAGAAAAGATTTTGAATCTGTGGCAGAGAACATCTTTTCTTCAATGCAGCCCCAAATGTACGGTGAGGGAAGTAATGTCGGTCTTGGGTCTTATGACGGCAGCCATTCCAGCCGTACAATGGGCCAGGTTCCACCAAAGAGACCATCAGATTTCTGTTGGAACAATTAAAGGCAGAGATCTGGAGGAGGAGGTATCAATCCCCTCAAAGATAAAACGCTCCCTCTGGTGGTGGAAGGACAGGGAGAACCTAAACAAAGGGGTTCATTGGGTCCTTCCTATCACTTCAACACTGACAACGGATGTGAGCAGCTGGGGCTGGGGAGCCCACCTCGGCTCAAGCTGGGCCCAGGACAAGTGGACCCCGGAAGAGAAATGTTTCTCTTCCAATTGGAAGGAGCTAACGGCGATCCTGAGAGCTATTTTAGCCTTTCACCCCACAATACAGGGTCACCATCTACAAGTCCGTTCAGACAATATGACGGCTGTAGCATACATAAACAAACAAGGAGGTACCAGAAGTCCTCGTTTGATGGTAGCCAGATGCATTTTTCAGTGGGCAGAAGCCAATCTGGAATCCATTTCTGCAGTTCACCTGAAAGGGGAGCTGAACAGCACGGCGGACTTCTTGAGTCGACAGTTTCGAACCAAGAATGGTCCTTACACCCAGAGGCATTCAATCTCAACAACTCACTGGGGAAAACCAGAATTAGACCTTTTTGTGAGCAAAGAGAATGCAAAGGTTCACAATTTTTGCGAGCTAAACCCAGGAGATCAGCCCCTGGCTGTAGATGCCTTGCAAACTCCATGGACTTTCAGTCTGGCGTATGCATTTCCCCCTCTTCATCTCATTCCGAGGGTCCTAGCAAGATTCCTCACGGAAAAAACCTGTTTTATTCTAGTGGCACCATTCTGGCCCAGGAGACCATGGTTCACAACGTTGCTACAATTGACAGACTGTCCGCCTCTAAGGCTTCCCTGCAGACAGGACCTCCTGTCGCAGGGACCTCTTTATCATCCACAGGTGGCCACACTGAAGCTTTCAGCGTGGTTACTGAGGAGGAAATCTTAAGGAGTAAGCGCCTGACAGATGAGGTAATTGCAACCTTACTACAGAGTCGCAAACCAGTCACGAGGGCTATTTACAAAAAAGTCTGGAAAAAATGTAATAGCTGGCTGAATAGCCGTGACATAAATACGGCTAATATTCTACAGTTTTTACAGAAAGGTGTAAACAAAGGATTAACCCTAAGTACCATTAAGGTACAGATGGCTGCCTTAAGTGTGTACCTAGATGAACGCTTACAGGAAAATCCTTTTGTTGCTAGGTTCTGTAAGGCAGTCGCTAGACGTAAGCCGGTCAGAGTCAGCAAAGTCCCATCCTGGGATTTAGCAGTTGTACTAAAAGCTTTCTTGGGGTCACCCTTTGAGCCTATCTCAGAGGCCTCCCTAAGGCTTATTACATTTAAGACAGTACTCCTGGTGGCAATCACTTCAGCCCGTAGGGTCAGTGAAATCCAAGCCCTTTCCATCAGGGAACCATTTTTTACAGATCTTAGAAGACAGTCATCCTAAAGACAGACCCTGGGTTCTTGCCAAAAGTAGCATCTAGCTTCCAAAAGTTCCAAGATATTGTCCTCCCCTCATTTTGTCAAAATGCAGCAAATGATAAAGAACGTTTTCATTTATTGGATGTGAGGAGGTGTATTCTAGAATATCTTAAAGTAGCAAATCCTTTCAGAATCTGACTCCCTTTTTGTCCGGGCAGCGTAGGGGGCAAAAAGCTTCAAAAGTAACCATAGCTAGATGGATTAGGCTAGCTATAGCAGAGGGGTATAAGGCCTTGAATAGAGATCCTCCTGAGGGTGTTAAAGCTCACTCAACAAGAGCGTTGTCTGCATCCTGGGCAGAAAGAGCTGGTGCCACCCCGGAGCAGGTATGTAAAGCAGCCACATGGTCAAGCTTTTCCACCTTTACAAGGCATTACCGACTGGACCTAATGTCTAGTCAGGATCAGGCCTTTGGGAGGAAAGTCCTCCAGGCCGTGGTCCCCCCCCCCCCCCCCCCCCCCTAATCTGGTAAGTACTTGGGGATCCTCTCAAGGGCTGTCCTGGAAGAACACTTGGGAAAACTGGAGTTAGTACTTACCGGTAACTCCTTTTCTGGTGGTCTTCCAGGAGAGCACGATCCCACCCTTTATTTGATTTATAGTGATGTACTAATGTTACCTGTTATGGTTTATGTTTTTCAGTTCCATCCTTCGGTTCTTGGTGGCTGACTGACCAGGGACATGAGGGACCGCCTTTTGAACTGTGGCAATGTGTTTCCTGTGTCGATGGGAGGAGCTCCATCTCTCAAGGGCTGTCCTGGAAGACCACCGGAAAAGGAGTTAACGGTAAGTACTAACTCCAGTTTTACCTGACACAACAATCACAGCCACGCTGGTTGCAGCGAGGCAGCCAAATTCACCTATTAAAAACCCACCCTGCTCTACTGAACACAGTGAGCCAGCATTAAATCTAACCAAGCACCTATTGAGGAGGGCGCTACACTATAAATATGTAAATACAACAATAAGGGTTGAATACCATACAGTATAGTGTTCAGTGTATGGTAATCGGGAGTCATTACATATTTCTGAACTCTGTATGTTATGCTGTATATTGAACTAACATGTGCAGAGGTTGGCTGTATTGAAAGAGTTTGTTCCATAATACTTGCAAAAATCTCCCCTCCAGACCCCCTCTAACCAAACCTCCCCAGCAAAGTTCCCTCAAATCTCCAGCATATCTCCCCTTTGAAAGCAAACCCTTAACATAAATTCTCCCCTTCCTTAAAGGGGTTGTAAAGCTTTGTTTTTTATTTTCTAAATGGGTTCCTTTTTTAAGCTAGTGCATTGTTGGTTCACTTGCCTTTTTTTTTTTTTTTGGTCTAAATTTCTTACTTCCTGTTAGTCCTCAATCTTCACGCCATCATCTGAGCGGGCACGCTCCCATGATGCGGCTATAGCCACTCACTGTATCGCTTGGCCCCATAGCACGCCACGTCATTGGATGCTCCGATGCTTTCAATACAGCCAATCAACGGCCATGCTTAGTGGCAAAGAGGATGTCGGAGGCGAGCACGGGACTTTCGAGGGGTCAGGTAAGTAAAATGGGGTCTCTGGGGGGCGCAGGCACTGTCAGATGTTTCACCTTAATGCATTAAGGTGAAAAATGTTTACCTTTACAACCCCTTTAACCACTTCAATACAGGGCACTTAAACACCTTCCTGCCCAGACCAATTTTGAGCCTTCAGCGCTGTCGCACTTTGAATGACAATTGCGCGGTCATGCTACACTGTACCCAAATGAAATTTTTATCATTTTTTTCCCCACAAATAGAGCTTTCTTTTGGTGGTATTTGATCACCTCTACGGTTTTTATTTTTTGCGCTACAAATAAAAAAATACCGAAAATTTTGAAGAAAAAAATGTTTTTTTTTGTTTCAGTTTCAAAACTTTGTAAATAAGTACGTTTTCTCCTTCACTGATGGGCACTGATAAGGTGGCACTGATGGGCACCAATGTGGCACCAATGAAGTGGCACTGATGGGCGGCACTGATGGGCGACACGGATGGGCGACACGGATGGGCGACACGGATGGGCGACACGGATGGGCGACACGGATGGGCGACACGGATGGGCGACACGGATGGGCGACACGGATGGGCGACACGGATGGGCGACACGGATGGGCGACACGGATGGGCGACACGGATGGGCGACACGGATGGGCGACACGGATGGGCGACACGGATGGGCGACACGGATGGACACTGATAGGTGGCACAAATTGGCACTGATAGCGGGCACTCATAGGCGGCACAGGTGGGCACTCATAGGCGGCACAGGTGGGCACTCATAGGCGGCACAGGTGGGCACTCATAGGCGGCACAGGTGGGCACTCATAGGCGGCACAGGTGGGCACTCATAGGCGGCATCGGTGTTATAGTAATGGATGCCAATCAGTGCCAAACAATAATGCATGCCAATCAGTGATGCCCATTGTGGCCACTGATTGGCATCCATTATGGGCACTGATTGGCACCCATTGTGCTGACTGGCACCCTGGTGGTCTAGGGAGGATTATGGATTTTTATTACCTTTTCCCTGGTGGTCTAGTGGTGTCCCTGGTGGTCCAGTGTGGGCATCCTCGGGGGGGCTGTGCTGATAATCGATCAGCACAGACCCCCCCCTGTCAGAGGAGCAGCCGATCGGCTCTCCTCTACTCGCGTCTGACAGACGCGAGTGAGGGAAAGCCGATCACCGGCTCTTCCCATTTACACTGTGATCAGCCGTGATTGGACACGGCTGATCACATGGTAAAGAGTCTCCGTCAGACTCTTTACCGAGATCGTAGTTGCCGGGTGTCAGACTGACACCCCGCAACAACGATCGCCGCGATGCGCGCCCCCGGGGGCGCGCAGCGGCTCATTATCCTAATCACGTCATATGATGTCAGGTTAGGATAATGAAACCACTTTGCCGCCGTCAATTTGTAATAGGGCGGGCGGCAAGTGGTTAAAGGAACCTATTTAAAAAAATAAAAAACAAACCTTTACAACCCCTTTAAGTGCCCACCTGGAAAAGCACCCCCCCCCCCCAAAGGAAAATATCCCCCAGCAGAAATTACGCCACTGCAGAATCACCCCCAGCCACAAGCTCCTCCCCACAAGACCCCCCCCCTCCACAGTAGAATCGCCTCCCAACAAAGATCTCCTCCCCCCCCCCCCCCCCACATTCGATTTTCGTATAGAATGAATTCTAATAGAAAAGATTAGACTGGAAATAGCGAATACACTAGAAAAACAATAGCATATAGATACTGTCTATTTCATTTTTAATTTCTTTTGCAGATTACTATTGGTATCTATTTTGTTTTCTCACCAGATCTCCTGCAGACTATTGGCATCCTTCTTTTTTTTTTTTTTTTTTTTTTTGCAGATTACTATTTTATTTCCATCAGATCTCCTGCAGTATATGAACATCTATTAAATTTTTTTGCAGACTATTGGCATCCATTTCATTTATGAATGGAGGAACGGTACGAGGAAGACACAACAAGAGACCTCACCGCTTATCTCTATACACAGGGAAATGGCTGCTAATAGTCTGTAGGAAAATAAATATAATAAAATAAAAATAAATGGATGCTTGGTCTGCAGATCTGATGAGAAAATGAAATAGATACTAAGTCTGCAGGAGATCTGCTGAACTAAAGGAAATGGCTGTTCTAATGCAAAAAAATAAAAATGAAATGGATGCTAATAGTCTGCAGGAGATCTGCAAAAAATGAAATGGCTGTTAATATACGGCAGGAGATCTGATGGAAATAAATAGAATCAATTTTATTTATCTGCAGATTACTATTTATTTCTATCAGATCTCCTGCCGTATATTAACATCCATTTCATTTTTTTGCAGATCTCCTGCAGACTATTGGCATCCATTTTGTTTTCTCACCAGATCTCCTGCAGACTGTTAGCATCTATTTCTTTTTAAGCTGATCCCCTGTAGACTGTTGGAATCAATTTTATTTATCTGCAGATTACTAACAGTCTACAGGGGATCAGCTAAAAAAGAAATAGATGCTAACAGTCTGCAGGAGATCTGGTGAGAAAACAAAATGGATGCTAATAGTCTGCAGGAGATCTTATTAAAACAAATGAGAAAGAAGAATAAAATATAATAGTCTATTAATTCATTTAAAAATTAGAATTCATACTACTCGAAATTCAAATTGAATTAGACATTTTGGAAGATGGTTAGTTACTTATACATACTTGTATACAGCTGTCACATCAACTTTTCATACTTGCAGTGTACCAGTGCAAAAAATACACATCTTATTTCATTTTATATTTATGGTATCAATGAAGTTGTCAGCATGCCTGATTGAAGAAGTCACGGATGTCTATCGCAAGTGCATATGCTGTATGTCATTGTCCACTTGCCACAAGTTGTGTATTGTCCACTTGCCACGACACCTGCCACGAGTGCCACGTGACCAAGTTGTGGATTGTCTACTTGCCACGTCACCTGCCACAAAGTGACCCCAGATATGGGCAATATGCCAAGTACTTTTCGGCAGCAGAGAATGACATTTTGTGACCTGACTTTGGGGCCACTTATAGCTATAAACCCCAAATTAGGTATGCAAACACAATAGACCTAGCACTACAACCTCTCCATATTTGGGGTTTCTAGCACTAAGTGACCCCAAGTTACGTGGATCCAAATTCAGGCCACAAAATGTCAAGCACTTTTCTGCAGCAGAGAATTACATTTTACGACTCGATTTTGGGGACATATATCTCGGGGGCCACTTATAGCTAGAAACCCCACTTTTGGTATGTAAAGCACTACAACATCTCCAAATTTGGGGTTTCTAGCATCAAGTGACCCCGAGATACATGGCCCTAAATTTGGGTTGCAAAACCTTTTCGAATGCGACTTTTTTTTTTTTTTTTTTCGAATTCGGTAGAAAACTAAACAAACAAAATCCGAAAATGAATTTAACGAATTAAAACAAAACTTTTTTTTTTTTTTTTTTTTTTTTCCTTTTGCACGTGTCTTTCTATTATATTAATTTTTTCTATTTATATTCAAAATCATTATATACTAAATTCGAATTTTGGAAGATGGTATTATATTTCTTTCTGACATTCGAATTTCGTATAGAATGAATTCTAATAGAAAAGATTAGAATAGTAATAGACTAGAAAAACAATAGAATATATTATTTTTTTTGCAGATTACTATTTTTCCATAAGATCTCCTGCAGACTAATAGCATCTATTTCATTTTCTTTTTTTGCATTAGAGCAGCCATTTCCTTTAGTTAAGCAGATCTCCTGCAGACTATTAGCATCTATCTCATATTTTTTTGCAGATTACTATTTATTTCCATCAGATCTCCTGTAGACTATTAGCATTTATATAATTTTTTGCAGACTATTAGTATCTATTTAATTTTCTCATCGGATCTGCAGACTATAAGAATTTTTTTTATTTTTTTTTTCCCTTTGCTGGTCTCCTGTAAACTATTAGCAGCCAAGAAAAAAATAGATGCAATAGCATCCAGCCATGGGGTTGTACCGCTTAATGCACTCTTGTCTTAAAGATCTCAAAGAGGGCCCAAAAGGGATCAATCTCTTCCAATCTGCAACTAGACACTTGCCAACATCTGCAAACTCTAAACGGGATTGGGTAGAAAATATGCAATCCCTCTTGAGTCTGAAGTGTCTGTAAGCATTGTAGCAGCCCACCCACTCTTGTGGTGGACTTGGCAGTCACAAGTGGGAGAGAAATGGTCTGGAGGAGGAGCAGTGAGGAATCTCCCGCAGTGAGGAATCTCCCGCAGTGACCATGAGTGCCTGATACCTTCATCCAAGGCTCTGTACAACACGCTGTCCAGAAACGGTCTTGCCTTAGACATCTGGTCTGCTCTAAGATACAAGTAAGAGTTTTGTCATCCACTCCTACAAAAATGTAATCTTTAGGAAATCATGTCTAAAGGAATGCAGACCCTACCACTCTGTTTTGCAGGTGCAGGATCTGGTTGATGGTCATTAGACTCACCCATGGGCTGATTATTGCTGGTCTGCTGGCACCTGCAGATGCTACAGTATGTAGGAGCAGGGTGACCTTTAGCTTGTTTAGGGTATACAGTTTCGACATCCTGTTTATACTGGCTTTTTTTTTTTTTTTTTCCCCTCCATTCTTCACCATTTTTGTTTCTATGAAGCAATACGCAGCCCAGGGTCTCAAACATATGGCCTCCCTAGCCGCCAAAGTGCCAGGGTGCTCTTCCAGTGGTTAGACAAGCAACTAAGAGCGACTTCCTGGTCAGGCTCCATATTTTGAGTAGGAGACTGCTGCATCTGTAATATATGCAGCAAGGACCCAGGCTTCCTTCAGTCCAATGAGAACCTCCAGAGCCGTGAGTTGTTGACATCCCTCTGCATAAAGCTGGTCGCAAGGCATAGTAGGTGCAGTGCAAGGTAGATTCAAGGACGCCAGACACCTAGGGTGTACCAACCTGTCTAGGATTCACTGGGACAGTTCGGGTTTTGAATCATGTGTCAGGGTTTCAGCCCACCTGAAACCCGAAAACATTACCCAGACCAGGCTGTGGTTCCCCAAGAAACCAAGATGGTCATACACAAATCTGTGATCGCTTTAGGGGCTGCTTGGCATCACTGAAGGGGGATGTCCGCAAGGGAAATTTGTACACACCCACGTGTGTGCTGTGTTCGTTACATTACTACTCTCCTAGGGGCACCCAAATGTGTCTGTGCAATGCCAACCCGGCTGACTTCTACAGGAGGACAGCCACGCAGGGAAAGGCATTCAGCAAGATGCCACATCTGCACAGACAAGAACTGTCTCCTATGGCAACAGTCTCCAACAGTTTCCAATACAAGTGTAACAGTTGCTTCAGGTAATTAAGGTGAGCTCAAAACAGAATCTGGTGCCACCCTTATCAATAATAAAAAACATTTGGCACTACCTGTTGGCTGCATACTCCCCCAGGCAGTGTCTACTCACCAGCCTCCTGGGTATAGATACTGCGCCACAGGCTCTGCAGGACTCTTGCTGGGGCACTGGCTCTGGGGAAGAGGAGCAAAGACGTCTTCCTTGGAGCTCTTCTCCTGAGTGAGAGCACAATCTGGGCTGTGCTCCTCTGAATGTCTGCCTTGCCTTGGCCCAGCCCGTTTGAGAACGTGGGCGTGCAGGGCTAAAGCAAATCAAAGCCAAGCCGCATGAGGGAACTTTTTTTCAGGAAAAAACAAAACAAAAAAACAACTTACCGATATAGTGGTCCACACCCTAGTTGTTGAGGGTCTTTGTATGAGCAGTAACTGCCTCTTGATCTGTGGAGAAATGGGATGGCCAACTGAGGTGAGGATAGGTGAAAAGCGACAGAAGGAGTAGATATAGGAGAAAGGATTCCACTTTCTCCATACATACATACTGTATTATAAATATCGTACCTCAGGTGTCTATAGTATGCCTGTAAAGTGGTGCGTGTTTCCCGTGTTTAGAACTGTCCCTGTGTCAGGGCTGGCTTAGCCCTTCCTTCTCTGGGCTGGCTGCTCAGCTGTTGGCTAATTTCCAGCTCTCATCTCTCTCCAGTTACCCAGCTGTTCCTGATCCTGCTCGTCTGATCTGCCTACTTAAAGCTGTCCAGCTCACTTCATCTCTGCCTTCACCTTGGTCACATCACAAGAAACCATCTCCTGTGTACCTGTTTAAAGACGGGCTTGCTGATATCCCTTCTGGCTACTTATGCTTGCTGTTCCTCCACTTGGATCCCTGACTTCTGACCTGGCCGATTACCCGATCTGGTTATTGAACTCTGGCCTGGCTGTCTACTCATTCCGGTTACTGGACTCAGTCTCTTGTACTTCTGTCTCTTTCATGGTTTCTGACAGTAGGCGAAGGCCATGAATTCAGAAGATACAGTCAATCTACTTGTTGGTAATATTTTTTTCCAGATTGGATGAGCAAGATCACCGCATGGATCAGTTTGCCATGGTGTTACAAACGCTCCTGAGTCGCACGGCTCACCTGGACACCCCCACTGTGGCTGCTCCAGTACAACCTGAGTCGCAGGCCGTCCCTGCTGCTGCGCCAGTCTCTGCAGGCACCTGCCTCGAGTATTACCTCTATAAGAGGTATGTCTGGTTCTGCTCTGCTTCCCCCAGCAATTTGGGGGCGATCGAGTTCAATGCAGAGGGTTTCTCAATCAGGTCGAGATGCAGCCCCAGGCATTTCCCACGGACAGAAGCAAAGTAGTACTTTCTTTTAAAGAGCGCTTGCGAAAGCCTCCTGTACGTTTGCCTCCAAGCTTCGTAGTCCCACCCATGCCTCCCTCACCTCCCATGCCTCCTGGTACAGAGTTGGTCAGTGAAGATGAACCCATGCACCTGGGCTTCACGCGTCTCTCTGTGGATGAGAGCCTTTAGGAGGAGGGAGAGATTGTCTTGTGGCCAGGCAGGTCACTTTTTGAAGTCTTGTCCTACCCATCCAGGGAACGCCCGACAGACCTTGGGTGGCGTTTCGCCACCAGTTATCCAGAAGGATAAGCCCCTGGTTTCGGTCACCCTTTCTTGGGCTGAGTCCTCCATCGAGACACAGGCTCTAATCGACTCTGGGGCTGCAGGCCTGTTCATTGATGCCTCATTTGTTTTGCAGCACTCAATTCCACTGCAGCTGCGTGACACTCCACTTGCCATCGAGGCTCTTGCTGGGAGACCTCTACAGCCTGCCCATGTGACTCATGAGACTGTTCTGTTGTCCATGGCCATAGGGGCTCTTCACCATGAGATAATCCAATTCCAAGTTATTTCCTCACCCAGGTTTCCGTTGGTTATTGGTTATCCTTGGTTACAGAGGCACAACCCCTCTTTTGATTGGCTCCGTGTTAAGGTTCTCTCCTGGTCACCACAATGCAGTGAGCCATGCTTCCTGAAGCTATCCAAGGTCCTATGCACCTCTTCACTCTCCTCCCTGCTGGAGGAGTACTGCAATTTTAGCGATTTTCTTTTGACAAAGGTCAAGCTGGTAGTTTGCCTCCACACCGGTCTTATGATTGCGCAATTGACCTTCAACCTGGTGCCATACCTACTCGTGGCCAGATTTACCCTTTGTTAGTCTTTTAGAGGATAAGGCCATGGAGGAGTATATTGCACTTGAGGTTTTCATCCGCAAATCCTCATCCCCTGCTGGTGCTGGTTTCTTCTTTGTGAAGAGTGGTGAACTGAGACCTTGTATAGATTATAGGGGTCTCAATTGTGTTTCAATTTGTGTAAATTTTCCAGGAATTAACGATGTCCTCTGAGATTTGTTGCAGTTATGTGTGGTGGTTTATCTCGATGATATCCTCATATTTTGCCGGTCCCTGGAGAGCCACCACACAGATGTTTGTTGTGTGCTTCAGAAACTAAGAGAATAATTTCTATTGTAAACTGGAGAAGGGCAAGTTCCATCGTGAACAGGTTACATTCCTGGGCTTTTTTTTTTTTTGAATGAACCCATAGAAACTTTCAGCAGTCCTACAGTGGCCCTGACCCATGGGTTTACATCCTCTGCAGCGTTTCCTGGGCTTTGCCAACTGCTATCGACAGTTTATTCGTAACTTCTCGTCTCTGGTCAAGCCCCTGACTGATATGACCAGAAAGGACGCTAACCCACAGAGTTTGTCTCCAGAATCCATTAAGGCCTTTGAGACTCTCAAGGCTGCCTTTGTTTCTTCTCCTGTGTTGGCACATCCTGATCCTATGTTGCCTTTTATCCTAGAAGTTGATGCTTCTGAGACTGGAGTTGGCGCCCTTCTGTCTCAACGTCCTAACTCGGAGCGCTATGTATCCGTGTGGCTACTTTTCCATAAAATCATCACCTGCTGAGGGCAATTATGAGATTGGTGACAGAGAGCTGTTGGTGATCATTTTAGCCCTGAAAGAATGGAGACATCTACTTGAAGGTACCACTGTGCTGGTTCTTATTGACCATAAGAATCTTACATTCTTGTCTAAGCGACTCTCTGCCAGAAGGGCACGATGGGCCCTTTTTCTTGTCGAGTTTTAATTACATTGTCTCATTCTTACCCGGTACTAAGAATGTAAGGGCTGATGCCATGTCACGACAATTTTCCTTCACTTCCAAGTCAGAGTCAGTTCCGGTTCATGTGATTCCTCCTGATTAGGGATGAGCCGAACACCCCCCGGTTCGGTTCGCACCAGAACTTTCGAACGGACCCCAAATTCACACGAATTTTAGAACCCCATTGAAGTCTATGGGACTCGAGCGTTTGAAATTAAAAGTGCTAATTTTAACGGCTAATATGCAAGATACTGTCCTAAAAAGGGTTTGGAGACCTGGCTCCTGTCCCAGGGGACATGGGTCAATGCAAAAAAAAGTTTTAAAAACTGCCGTTTTGGCAGGAGCACTGATTTTAATGACGATTAAAGTGGAAAAAAGTGAAATATTCCTTTAAATATCGTGCCTGGGGGGTGTCTATAGTATGCTTGTGAAGTGCCACGTGTTTAGAACAGTCACTGCACAAAATGATATTTAACGGAAATAACGTCATTTAAAACTGCTTGCGGTTTTAATGTTATATATGGTTGAAAATCATTGAGAAAAATGGCATGGGTAGCCCTCCCTGCCCATTACCAGCCCCTCTGGGTCTTGTACAGATATTAAGGGGAACCCCGTACCCATATTAAAAAAAGAATACCTGTGACCCCCCCCCCCCCCCAGGCCCTATATACTCAGAACAGCAGTATACAGGCGGTGCAAACAAGACAGGGACTGTGTAGGTTTGTTGTGTTAAGTTGAATCTGTTTGTCATTTTCAACTGGTACATTTTTAAAGTGTAGCTCCAGTCAAAAAATCTATTTTTAAGCTTTTTGGAAAACATAGGGAAGGGTTATCACCCTTGTATAATTTGTTTTGCCGTCCGTCTTTTTTCATCTCACTTGCTGTTGTCTCCTTCCGTTTGCAAGTAGATGTTTGTAAATTGGATGTTTGAAAGTAGGGGCCTGCCCTATATGCTCTGCAGAAATGGCGGAACAAGGTGTTGGTTTTGCCACAACATTGTAAGCCCTCAAAGTGGAGCGCCCTGCTGTGAACGATTATATCAAGAATTGTAATTATATGCCATTGTTGAACAGTGGTAGAAAAATTTACCTTTGGTGGTTGTGGTGCTGGTGCCGCAACACTAGAAGTCCTCAGTTACTCTGGGTGGGCACAGGAACGGGCCCTCCTGTGAAATATATCAAGAATTGTAATTGCATGTCCCTGTTAAACAGGGGCAGAGAAATTTGTGCCTTGGGCACTGGTGCTGGTGCCACGACACTGCAACCTCTCCCATATACTCTAATTTTAGTGCAGGAATTAGCCCTGCTGCAAAGCATTGCATCAAAAATTGTAATTGAACGCCCCTGTTAAACAGGGGCAGAAAAATTGGGCTGGTGGCATCAGCCAGAACCAAAAATGTTCTTCCAACATATCAGCGGAGGAGGAAGAGGATAGACAATCAACATAACAGGACAGTCACTCAGCATCGGCATAGGCAGTCCTTGAAGGGATGTGATATTTCAAAAAAATAATTTGGTTACATCAGCTTCAGGTGCTTGGTAGCTGTGGGTGATCCAAGACTGAATCATCTTGATGAAGGTCAGTCGATCAACCGAGTCGGACAGGCACACCCTGTGATCGGTAACAAAGCCACCAGCAGCACTGAAGGTGCGTTCCGAAAGAACGCTGGATGCAGGACGGGCCAGTAGCTCAATTGCATACTGTGCAAGCTCTGGCCAGTGATCCATCCTCAAGATCCAGTAAGCCAGAGGATTTTCGGTGGGAAAGGTGTCCAAGTCCGATCATACCTTGGGGCTGTGGACTAAAATTGCCTGAAAGCATCGGTCAGACGGCCACCTTCTCCACCGCTCCTTCTGACCGATGCCTCAGCAACACGTTGTCCAGGACCAGGAGTTTGTAACCTCCCAGTCTCTGGAAACGCGTTGCACAGACCTTTCTGCAAGGCCTCCCGGAGATGTCTCATCCCCTGCTCCCTCTGCGACAGCAAGATAAGGTCGGCAACCTTACCCTTGTACCGTGGATCAAGGAGAGTGGCCAGCCAGTAATGGTCCCTCTCCTTGATCCGAAGAATACGAGGATCCTTCCGCAGGCCATGCAGCATAGGTTAGCTGAGGCATTTGGTCCGGAGTCCTCTGGGTCACTAAGGACAACATGATCCGCAGCTACCTCCTCCCAGCCACGTACAAGTCCACGGGTTTCTTGGGACTGTAAATCATCCCTACAAGACTGCTGCTGCTGAGTGCCAGCCTCCACCTCCATGCTGACACAATCATCCTCATCCTGTGTGATGGGTGGCACAGCAGGAACACTGTCTGGATAAAGGGGGCCTTGCGAGGCAAGGAAGTCCTCCTCTTCTTGCCTCTGTTCTGCCTCACGTGCCCTGTCCATTATTCCACGCAGCGTATGCTCCAAGAGGTGGACAAGAGGTACAGTGTCACTGATGCATGCACTGTCACTGCTCACCATCCTTGTGGCCTCCTCAAACGGTGACAGGACAGTGCATGCATCCCTGATCATGCCCCACTAGCGTGGTGAGAAAAAAACCGAGCGACCCTGTCCTGGTGCCGTAGTCGCACAGGTACTCATTGATGGCCCTCTGCTGCATATGCAGCCACTGCAGCATGGCCAACATTGAGTTCCACCTGGTGGGCATGTCACACATATAAGGCTGTTCTTGGGCAGGTTCAACTCCTTTTGGAGCTCAGCCAGCCGAGCACAGGCATTAAATGATCAGCAGAAATGCACAAAGACTTTCTCAAATCGCCTTTCAGGACAACCCCGGAGAGAGTGTAGCTCCAACTTGTCATTAGGAAACACATGCCCACTTTAAAAACACCTCCTCTTCCTCCATGGCTTCAGTTATTGTTTCCTCCTTGGAGGAAGCATGTGCCTGAACCAGGGGAGAGCTACACTCTCTGCAGGGGAGTAAGGCTTGCCTTTTGTTACAGGTTGTTTCTTCTTTTGATCCCCAGCAGCATCTCCAGTGGGGGAGGACTCCTGGAGCTCCTGGTCCCGCTGTCTCACGGGAGTAAGGACCCTCGGAGTGCTGGCGTCGGGTGCCTGGTGTCCGCTGATTTAGCACAGGGAGGGCTCTGTCGCTGGCGGAGGTCACTGCAGGTCAGCGGCGTGGCTCCGTTTTCGGCGCCGGGTCCCGGGCGGCGACAGCGTCATTTACGGTGACGCGCAGGAGCTCTGAGGGGGCGTGGCGCCGTGGTTCAAGCGCCTGGAACGCAGGGATCATGGGGCGGGTCAGGTGACCGTGTGCTTCCGGCCGGCCCTGATGACGCGGCGGCCGGGAAAATTTAAAAAAATGACGGAGCTGTTTGATAGCTGCCTTACTCAAGCGATGGAGTGTAAGCCAGCTATGGCGGAGACAGGCGCCCCTAGCACCGGTCCAGCCCAGGTACGTAAGGTGCACTGGCACCCTCTGCTTCACTGTTGGGCTATGTCTATGTCTGTTCCCCCCTCTTGGGGGGCCTGTCGCTGCAGGTCAGAGGTGACTTCGCTCTGACCTTTTGCAGCCTGGTTCTGGGGTCTCACTAGTGGTCTGTTTGGTGGTGGGTCTCTGCACTGGCTTGGTGTTAAGCAACTGGTTGTTGAGAGCTTTTAGTGAGTTAAACCTGCATGTCGTTTCAGGAAAAATCACTAGGAAAAGCTAGACCAGGTCAGAGAAAATGTCCTTCTTGCAAGACCCCCCCTCAGAGATTCATGGCAGAAGGCAATGTGCAGAAATTGTATCAGAATTGGTGGAAGAGGAAACATCCCAGCAATATAAGGATTTGTTTTCTTCGGTTAAAGAGCTGACAAATTCCTTGAGTTCAGTCAGGTCTATCCTGATACAAAACCCTCCCGCACAGACCGAGCCTCAGAACTTACCGCCCAGCCCCAGGGCATCGTCGTCCAGACAGGTGGATACCGAGGATTCTGGAGACTAAGGGGGTAGTACTCTCATCTCCTTCAGGGATTCTGAGGAGGAAGAGGAAGAAGATAGCAGGGGCTCTAAATTCAAGCTATCACTAGAGGAAGTAGATGACATTCTTAAAGCAATCTACACTACTCTAGAAATTCAAGAAACAGTACAACTGTCAATTCATGACAAAATGTACCAGGGGTTGGACGAAACAAAACGGAGAGTTTTTCCAGTCCACAGGGTCCTCTCAGATTCGGTGAGAAAAGAGTGGAAGGGCCCATAAAAAGCCCCTTTCTTCTCTAAAGCTCTCAAAAGAAGGTTTCCCTTCGAAGATAAAGACTCAGAAGTTTGGAACAAAAAACCCAGAGTCGATGCAGCTTTCTCGCAGGTATCCAGACGAACGGATCTAGCCTTTGAGGATATGGGGATCCTTAAAGACCCAATGGACAAAAAAGCTGACTCCATCCTTAAAAAGGCTTGGGATGCTGCGTCAGTCAGTCTAAAACCAGCTACGGTAGTGGCCAGGAATCTGCAATGTTGGGTAGAGAAGCTGAAGAGCCATATTGAAGCGGGGACACCCCGCAAGGATCTTAGTCCTTTCCACTGATCCTGAATGCAGTCAAATAAATATATATATATATATATATATAGCGGATGCATCAGCAGAATCGGTTAAACTGGCCGCTAGGTCTTCGGCTCTTGTAAATTCAGCCAGGAGAGCAGTTTGGCTGAAAACATGGTCTGGGGACACTGCTTCTAAGGTCAAACTGTGTGGTCTCCCCTTCTCGGGTGACTTGCTCTTTGGACCTGATTTAGAGTCTGTGCTGGATAGGACAGCCGATAAAAAGAAGGCTTTTCCAGCTAAGAAAAAGCAGGTTGCCAAAAAGCATTTTCATGCTTTTCAGCAGTCCCATAAAAAAGACCAGGATCGCAAGAGCAGATGGGGTTCACAGAAGGGCAAAGGCAAGGGTGGAGTCCTCTTTAGATCTCCCCCAGAGCAGTCCCCTAAGAGCAAGTGACAATATCTCCCCAGTGGGGGGAAGACTGTTCGTGAAAAGCTGACAATGGGACAGGCTGTCTCCAAATCTGTTCGTGAAGAGTATTGTCGATCAGGGGTACAGGTTGGAATTTTCAGAACCACCCCCGAGCAGGTTTTGTGACATTGCCAAGGGATCAGGAGAAGGCCTCTGCAATGAAGCTTTTGTTACAGGAGCTGATACAGTAAGAGGTTCTGATTCAAGTCCCAGTAAACCAGCAGGGCAGGGGTTTTTACTCACATTTTTTCTGGTGAAAAAACCCTCAGGTAAGTACCGTTTAATCCTGAAAGTTCGGAACAGGTTCATTCGGTACAAACATTTCAGGATGGATACAATTTTCTCCATCACAAAGTTGTTGACCCCAGAATGCTTCATGGCATCCCTGGATCTAAGGGATGCCTACCTTCATATACCCATTCATCAGGCATCGCAGCAGTTCCTGCGCCTGGCATTGAAGGTGGGGAGTTCGGTATGGCACCTCCAATTCAGGGCTCTGCCATTCGGACTCTCGTCCTCTCCCAGGGTCTTTACGAAGATTATGGCAGAGGCTTTGGAGCCCCTGAAGTTGAAGGGGATTCCAGTCGTCCCTTATCTGGACGACCTTTTGTTTTTTGCAGACTCCAGGGAGCAGGTCCTAGTCAATCTCCAGAGGGCCCAGTCTCACCTCGAGGGCCTGGGATGGCTTCTAAATCTAGAGAAGTCAATCCTGACCCCCTCACAGGAAATGAAATTTCTGGGGTATACGTTAAATTCGATTCTCCAGAAAGTTTTCCTGCCGCTGGAAAAACAGGAAAAGTTGCAGCTAGCTGTACAGCGGATACAGGGCAACCAGACAGTCTCAGTCAGGACGGCTATGGCAGTTCTGGGCCTGCTTACGGCAGCAATCCCGGCTGTTCAGTGGGCCAGGTTCCATTCCAGACCCCTTCAGAGGGAGATTCTGTCAAGCTGGTTCCATCAGGATCCTTTGGAAAAACAGCTAAAAATTTCGTCAAGGACGAAAAGGGCTCTTTGGTGGTGGAGAGACCAGGCAAACCTCTCAAGGGGCCTGGTGTGGACCTTTCCTGTGGACAAGCGCCTTACTACAGATGCAAGTGCCTGGGGCTGGGGAGCCCACCTGGATGGTCAGACATCTCAGGGGGTCTGGTCCAAACAGGAAGCTCAAAGATCATCCAACTGGAGGGAGTTGAAGGCGATCTTTCTGGGATTAGTGGCCTTTCAGCAGAGTTTGAGAGGCCACCATGTCCAGGTGTTGTCAGACAACACAACAGCGGTTACCTACATTATGAAGCAAGGGGGAACCAGAAGCAGGAGCTTGATGGAGCTGGCCAATCTGTTGTTAGCCTGGGCAGAGCAGAACACAGCCTCACTATCGGCAGTGCATCTGAAGGGCTCTCAGAATTTGTTTGTGGACCTCCTAAGCAGGCGCAAATTGCTAGAGGCAGAATGGAGTCTGAATCAGGAAGTGTTCCTGATGATCTCCGAGGCCTGGGGGGTTCCACAGGTAGACCTTATTGCCAGCCAGCAGAACTCAAAGGTGGACAGATTCTTTTCTCTTCACCGAGGAGATGCAGCAATAGGGTTGGATGCATTTGCTCACCCCTGGCATTACCAGCTGTGCTACGCCTTTCCCCCTTTCCTCTAATTCCACTAGTACTGAGGAAATTCAGGGAAGAAGGGACAGACTTAATACTAGTCACTCCTTTTTGGCCAAAAAGGCCTTGGTTCGCGGGTCTTCGAAACCTAGCCTCGAAGCCCCCATGGAGGTTACCACTCAGAAAAGATTTATCCCAGGGGACAGTAAATAATCCAGAGGTGGAACTTCTACAGCTAACCGCCTGGTTTCTGAGGAGGACCTATTAAAAGCCAAAGGTCTCTCAGATAAAGTAGTAAAGACCCTGCTGTCTAGCAGGAAGGCAGTTACACAGGCAATTTACATGAAAGTCTGAAAAAAGTTCAACTCCTGGTGTAGTTCTAGAGAGCTCAAGGTCAAGAGCACGGTGTCTGTATTGGAGTTTCTCCATGAGGGAATGGAGAAGGGTCTCGCAGCCAGTACCCTGAAGACTCAGGTGGCTGCCTTATCAATTTTCTTTGAAAAGACTATCTAAAGAAACTTTAATTTCTAGTTTTTTTTTTTTTTTTTTTTTTTAGGGCTCTTGCTCGAAGTAGACCAGTAGCCCTTAAAGACTTTCCCAGTTGGGATTTGTCTACAGTTTTACAGGGTCTCTCGGGAGCACCGTTTGAACCCTTACAAGAAGCTTCTTTACAGAAGGTGGTTTTAAAAACAATCTTTTTGGTGGCCATCACCTCGGGCCAGGAGAGTCAGCGAGCTCCAAGCTCTAGCTATTACAGAACCCTTCCTTGGAGTTTATCAGGACAGGGTGGTACTGAGGACGGATCCAGCATTCCTACCGAAAGTATCCTCAGCTTTCCATCGATCGCAGGAAATAGTGTTACCTACATTCTCTGCAACCCCAGCGAATGCAGGAGAGGAAGTTTTTCACACATTGGATGTGAGAAGGTGTCTATTACAGTTTCTGAAAATGACTAAAGATTTTAGAAAATCAAACGCCCTTTTTGATTTTTTTTTTTTATTTATTTATTTTTTTTTTTCTGGATCGTGCAAGGGGGAGAAAGCTTCTAAAAGTACGCTGGGTAGGTGGCTTAAGTTGGCTATAACAGAAGCCTATAAAGCAAAAGGAGAAATACCTCCCTCAGGTATTGCTGCCCACTCTACTAGATCCACGGCAGTTTCCTGGGCTGAAAGGGCCGGTGCAACACCTGAACAAATCTGCAAGGCTGCCACTTGGTCCAGTTATTCGACATTTCTCCGGCACTACCGGTTAGATCTACTGTCTGCAGCAGATCAGGCCTTCGGCAGGAAGGTACTGCAGGTAGTAGTCCCGCCCTAGGGTAAGTTTCTCGGTTATCCTCTCCGGGGTTGTCCTGAAAGGCGATTTGAGAAAGACTAAGTTAGACTTACCGGTGACGGTATTTCTAAGAGCCTTTCAGGACAACCGTTTCTTCCCTCCCTAGGTTATGCTTGGTAAATGTATTAAGTTCTACCATGGTGTTGTGCTTTCTGTGCTTTGTTTTCCAGTGTCGGAAGGCCACAATAACTGAAGCCATGGAGGAAGAGGAGGTGTTTTTAAAGTGGGCATGTGTTTCCTAATGACAAGGTGGAGCTACACTCTCTCCGGGGTTGTCCTGAAAGGCTCTTAGAAATACCGTCACCGGTAAGTCTAACTTAGTCTTTCCTGGCCTGCTTCAGGACATCCTGTAAGCCCGGGTACCTGCCCAAGAACCGCTGCACCACCAGGTTAAGGACGTGAGCCACACAGAGCACATGGGTCAGTTCTCCCTGTCGGAGGGCAGAGAGGAGGTTGGTGCCATTGTCGCAAACCACCATTCCTGGCTTAAGCTGGCGTGGCGTTAACCACCTCTCGGCCTGCCCCTGCAGAGCTGACAAAACATCCGCCCCAGTGTGGCTCCTGTCCCCTAAACAAACCAGCGCAAGCACGGCATGGCATAGTTTTGCCTGTGTACTTGCGTAGCCCCTGGAACGCCTACACCTACACCGCTGGTTCTAAGGACAGAGCACTGGAAGAGGCCATGGAGGAAGAAGAGGAGGGGGGGTGGAGGAGAGAGGCGTGTCACAACCAATAGTAGCATTTTGGAGGCGTGGCGGAACAACCTCCAACACTACTGCACCTTGTCCTGCATCCTTCCCAGCTGCCAGAAGAGTGACCTAATGGGCCGTGAAAGACGGGTAACGTCATGCCTGCTGGACCAGGAGTCAGCGGTAATATGCTTACCGCCCTGTCCAGCGAGGCAAGGACATTGCCTTCCACATGCCGGTAGAGAGCCGGAATCGCCTTCCGTGAGAAAAAGTGGCGTTTGGGGACCTGCCACTGAGGAACCGCACATTGTACAAACTCACGGAAGGGGGCCGAGTCTACCAACTGAAAAGGCAGCAGTTGAAGTGCTAGCAATTTAGCCAAGCTAGCATTCAACCGCTGGGCATGTGGATGGCTGGGAGTGAGCTTCTTTCGTCGGTCCAGCAGCTGGGGCAGGGACATTCGCCTGCTATAATCGGACATGGGTGTACTGCTAGCAGAGTGCCCGGAAGCACTTGGCTGTGACACACCTAATTCTACACCTTCATTCCTTTCAGAGCAGGTTTCAAAGAGGACTGAAGGTCTAGTGGGGTTGGAGATCCCAGCTGATGAGGAGCAAAGAGAGGTCCGCTTTGTTCTTTGGTGTGGGTCTTTGAGGTACGCTTGCCAACGAGCTGCATGGCAGGTCAACATATGTCGGGTGTAACCTGCGGGGCAGGTAGCAGTTATGAAGCTCCCTGGGATGAGCCGTTTCTCAGGCACAGATACCAAGTCCAGAAATTATGTGACCAACAGTGCTGTGTTTATTTGTGATATATACAAGTCCTTATACAGGTGCTGTACAGTGCTCCAAAAGAACAAAATAAAGGGCAAAGTAACAAAACCTAGCCGTGTCACGGCTCTAGCTATACCGTCTGCAGGCCCTCACTACCAGGCTGAACAAGCCTAACGCTTATCAGTCTTTACAAAGTGCTAAAGAGGTTTCACCAACCTTACTCTCGTCACAGATCAACCTTCTGTTAACATCCCAGGCAGAGAGCAAAGGCTGTTTGCTCAGGTGAGCCTAAATTAGCCTGGGGAGGAGGGCCAAGACCCGAACTGGATCACAGTTCCCCGAATGTGTGTGAGAGGAGCCTGGGAGAGGTATAAACCCCGAACGGGACTTTCCCAGGCTCTCTCTGGGACGCTCTGCTACACTGGTCAAGCATGTGGTCCCCAAGCAGCTGATGTTTTGGCCACACGAGATACGCTTGAGACATATGTTGCAAATAGCAGCGGTGTGATCTGATGCACTCGTCTCAAAGGCCCACACCAAAGAATAACGTGCAGAGGCAGCGCCCTGCACAGGCGGAGCTCTGCGGTGTGATTCAGTCGGTGTGCTGCCCCTAAGCTGGCCCCCGGAGGGCATCCTGCCTCTTTGGACATGTGCCTCCTCCTCCTCTCTCCTACCAGGCACCCACGTGGAGTCGGTGCCCTCATCATCCCCCTCCCTCTTCATCTCTGGAGCAAACCTGGCAGTATGCTGCAGCTTGTGGAACATGACTGCCAGATTGCTGTCCTTCTTAAATCGCTCTCTCGCTCTCTCTCGCACTCTCCCTTCCTAGCTGAGTGTCATCATCAGAGCCCACAAAACACTGGGCATCCTCCTGGAGCATGTACCCAACACTGTGCTCAAAGAGTTCAGGAGGACGTGGTGGGTCTAGGGAAGGAGTCACTGATGATGACATTGAGAGGAGGGAAAACTATGTGTTGGCAGCTGCTGTGCTAGTACCCGGAGCCTGGGTGAGAGACGATGAGGATGAAGAGAGCTTGGTCATCCACTCTACCAAGTAATTGGCATGTTGCGGTTCAACATGTCCAGCTGCTGAAAAGGACAAGCGTGTCCCATGGCCACGTGCTGATGACTATGCACTGTTGTCTCTAGACACAGAGCCTGCTTGCCCTCTTTTATCGGCTCGCGCCTGTCTGCCTCTCCTTGCTGGCCTTCCAGACATGGTAATGGCCTGAAGGGAGTTGGGGAAAACCAGCAATTGCGTAGTGTATATTGTGCTGGAGGCACACACAACTTCCACTAACTCCTGCAGATGGCTCAAATAGAGAAGAGCTATGTAGGTGGATATAGTGGTGTATACTGGGTTCAGAGCACGCAGACAGCACTCGATCTCCTACCGCTGACTGCAAGCTCTATTTAAAATGAGCAAGATGGTTAGTTAGCTATATAGGTGGATATAGCGGTGTATACTGCGGTCAGGGCACGCAGACAACCACTACAGAAGAGCAAGAACGAAAAATCGGCCGATAACGATCGGTTCATACTGTGTTGAAGGTACACAGAACACCCACTAACTGCTACAGACGCCAACACACTACACAAGGCCGCCGCGCTGGCGGCCTTGTATAGTGTGGGGCGTGTACTACACAGCCTGAGCTATGATTGGCCACAGGCATCCTGCCTGTGGCCAATCATGGCTCTCACTGCCGGCGCTGTGATTGGCCAAGCATGCGGGGTCACAGTGCATGCTTGGCCAATCATGAGCCAGCAATGCACTGCGATGGCGCAGTGCATTGTGGGCCGTGAGCGCCACACGAATTTGGCGTGAACGGCCCATAACGTTCGGAATTCGGCGAATGGGCGAACAGCCCATGTTTGAGTCGAACGTATGTTCGACTCGAACACGAAGCTCATCCCTACTCCTGATCATATTTTGGCTATGGTTCGCACCAGTCTTACTTCTCCTCCTTTTTGGGTGACAACTCTTGCTGCTCAGGTCCATGCTTCTCCTGAGAAACCTTGTGGCCGCTGCTTTGTCCCAGAGAGTCTCCGTACTGCCTCCAGTCTTACCATTCTCCCAAGGCAGCTGGTCATCCTATGAAGAATCAACTCATTTGGGCCATTTCCCAACAATTCTGGTGGCCTAGTCTACGGGCTGATATTACTGCCATTGTAGCTGCCTGTTCCGTGTGTGCTCAGAGTAAGACTCCAGTGGGCCTCCTACAACCCATACCCAATGCCCTGGACCAACCTGTCAATGGATTTCATTGTGGAGTTGCTCAACTCCCCAAGGCAACACTGTTATCCTTATGGTGGTTAACCAGTTCTCAAAGATGTGTCATTGTATTCCACTTAAGAAGTTGCCTACCTCTATGTAACTGGCTTCCATTTTTTGCTCTGGAGATCTTTCACTTACATGGGCTACCCAAGGTGATTCTCGGATAGGGGCAGTCGGTTTGTCTCCCGGTTCTGGTGAGCCTTTTGTGCACAGTTGGGAATCCAGCTTGCTTTCTCTTCTGCATATCACCCTCAGTCTAAGGCTGGATTCACACCTATGCATTTTGCAGATTTGCACTATGGTCCAGTTAACATGGTTTCCTATGGAACACGTTCTGTAGTGCCAATCTGCAAAAAGCACTAAAAATGCATAGGTGTGAATCCAGCGTAATAGGGCCATAGAGTGAGCCAATCGGTCCTTGGAGCAATTCCTACATTGCTATATTTCTGACCAGCATAACAACTGGTCAGACCTATTACCATGGGCAGAGTTTGCTCACAACAGTGTCTCCATTTATGGCAATTATGGTTTCCAACCTTCCATGTTGCCTTACTCATTTTGTTGCGCAGAGTATTCCTGTGTTGGTGCATCTCCGTGGTCTTCATTCCACTTGGGTACAAGTCCCAGGAGGCTTTGCGTCATGCTAGGTACTAACTTCATGCTTACCTCAGACGCATGCCTGCGCCTTCCTACCAGGTTGGGGACATGGTCTGGCTGTCTTCTCATAACCTCCAGCTTCATGTTCCCTCACTGAAGTTTGCACCTTGGTTTATTGGGCCTTTCCGTATCCTTTGCAGGATTAACCCAGTGGCTTATGCGTTGGACCTTCCTCCTAGTATGCACATCTCAAATGTTTCATGTCTCCTTATTGAAACCGTTGGTCTGCAACAGATTTACCACCTCGGTGCCACGTCCTCACCCTATTCAGGATGAAGAGTATGAGGTACAATTCATTGTTGACTCCCGTAGGGGCATACAGTACCTGGTGCATTGGAAGGGGTATGGTCCGGAGGAACGCTCCTGAGTTTCATCCTCGGACATGCATGCCCCTGTCCTCGCCGTGAGTTCCATAGACGTTTTCCCCTTAAGCCTGGTGGCCCTCCGAGGGAGAAGGGTCATTGAGGAAGGGGTACTGTCAGAGCTGGCTTAGCCCTTCCTTCTCTGGGCTGGCTGCTCAGCTGTTGGCTAAGAGCTCTCATCTCTCTCCAGTTACCCAGCTTTTCCTTATCCTGCTCGTCTGATCCACCTACTTAAAGCTGTCCAGCTCACTTCATCTCTGCCTTTGCCTTAGGTCACATCACAAGAAACCATCTCCTGTGTACCTGGCTTGCTCCTTTCTGGTTCCTTATGCTTGCTGTTTCTCCACTTGGATCCCTGACTTCTGGCCTGGCTGACTACTTGATTTGGTTACTGGACTCTGGCTATGTTTTTAATACACTTAGAGCCGGTTCACACTGCGGGCAATGCGAGGCGACACGACTCGCCTCGCCGCGCTCTGGCAAGTCGCCCCCGTTCTGTACAATGGAACCATTCTGAGAGGAGCGACTCGAGTTTCTCCGACTCAGAAAAAAGGTTACTGTACTACTTCTGGGCGACCTCGGGGCGACTTGCATTGACTTCTATACAGAAGTCATCTGCAAGTTGCCGCTGAGGTCGCGGCGAGGCAAGTCGGTGTCGCCTCGCATCGCCTGCAGTGTGAACCGGCCCTTACTCTATTTACCTTTACATTTTTATTTAATAAACAAGTGTGATTTATTTGTACTTGTCTCGTTTTGATTCATGGTTTCTGACACCCTGCACAAAATGACATTTCTAAAGGTGGGGGGGGGGGGAGTCATTTAAAACTGCTTGCGGCTTTAATGTAATGTCGGGTCCCCGCAATATGGATGAAAATCATTGAGAAAAAATGGCATGGGCCCCCCCCCCAGCCCATTACCAGCCCCTTTGGGTCTTGTATGGATGGGAAAAAAGGAAAGGCATGGTGCCCCCCCAGGCCCTGTATAGTATACAGGCGGTGCAAACAAGACAGGGACTGTAGGTTTGTTGTTAAGTAGAATATGTTTGTAATTTTGAACTGGTACATTTTTAGTGTAGTTCCAGCCAAAAAAAATCTATTAAGCTTTTTGGAAAACATAGGGAAGGGTTATCACCCCTGTAACATTTGTTTTGCTGTCTGTGCACCTGTTCAGAAGATTTCACCTCACTTTCTGTCCTAATGACAAATGTTTTTGAAAATGTGGGTTTTTTAGTGAAACAAGGATTGGTGATAAAGCATCAGTGGAGAGGAGACCTGTTTTCCCTTATTAACTCTGACAGAGAATTTCCCTTCCTAGGGGTAGATTTCATCTCACTTCCTGTTGTCTCCTTCCATTTGCAAGTAGGAGTTGTTTGTAAGTTGGATGTTTGAAAGTAGGGGTCTGCCCTATATACTCTGCAGAAATGTGGGCCTTAGGTGTTGGTGTTGCCACAACACTGTAAGCCCTCAGTTACTCTTGGTGGGCGCTGGAACGGCCCTGCTGTAATTACAATTCATGATATATTTCACATGCACCTGTTTAACAGGGGCAGAAAAATTGGGCCTTTGGTCGTGGTGGTGTTGCCACAACACTGTAAGCCTTCAGCTACTCTTGGTGGGCACAGGAATGGGCCTTGCTGTGAAATATTAGATCAGGAATTGTAATTACATGTCCCTGTTGAACAGGGGCAGAAAATTTGGGCCTTTGGTGGTGCTGCAACACCTCACAGAATCTCTAGTTGGAGCGCAGGAATGATCCCTGATGAAAAGTACTGCATTAAAAATTGTAATTACACACTCCTGTTAAACAGAGGCTGAAAAATTTCACCTTAGCTTGTAAGAACATTTTTGGTTCTGGGTGCCGCCACCATTGGCTATCAGCATGATCATTGAGGAGGAAGAGGATAGTCACTCAGCTTCAGCATAGGCAGTCTTGAAGGGATCTGACATTTTCAAAAACAATTATTCGGTTACATCAGCATCAGGTGCTTGGTAGCTGGTGGTGATCCAAGACTGATTCATTTTTATGAAGGTCAGTCGATCAACCGAGTCGGTGGACAGGTGCACCCTGTGATCGGTTACAAAACTTCCAGCAGCACTGAATGTGCGTTCTGAAAGAACGCTGGATGCAGGACAGGCCAGTAGCTCAATTGCATACTGTGCAAGCTCTGGCCAGTGATCCATCCTCAAGACCCAGTAAGCCAGAGGATTTTCGGTGGGAAAGGTGTCCAAGTCTGACCTTGCCCCTAGGTATTCCTGCACCATGTAAATCAGATGCTGGTGATGATTTCTGGAACCGATCGTACCTTGGGGCTGTGGACTAAAAAATTGTCTGAATGCATTGGTCAGATGGCCACCTTCTCCAATGCTCCTACTGCGACTGACCGCAGACTCAGCAATACGTTGTCCAGAATCAGGATTTGTAACCTCCCAGACTCTGGGAACGCATTGCACAGACCTTTCTGCAAGGCCTCCCGAAGATATTTCATCCTCTGCTCCCTCTGCGATGGCAAGATAAGGTCAGCAACCTTAACCTTGTAACGTGGATCAAGGAGGGTTCCCAGCCAGTAATGATCCCTCTCCTTGATCCGACGAATACGAGGATCCTTCCGCAGGCTTTGCAGGATCAGGGAGGCCATGCAGCATAGGTTAGCTAAGGCATTCAGTCCAGAGTCCTCTGGGTCACTAAGGACTACATGAACCCCAGCCACCTACAAGGCCACGGGTTTCTTGGCACTGTAAATGATCCTTAAAAGGCTGATGCTGAGGGCCAGGCTCCCTCCATGCTGACACAATCATCCTCCTCCTGTGTGATCAGTAGGCCAGCAGGAACACTGTCTGGATAAAGGGGGCTTTCAGAGTTAAGGAAGTCCTCCTTCCTGCCTCTGTTCTGCCTCAAGTGCCCTCTCCATTATTCCACGCAGCGTGTGCTCCAACAGGTGCACAAGCGGGACCGTGTCACTGATGCATGCACTGTCACTGCTCACCATCCTCGTGGCCTCCTTAAATCGTGACAGGACAGTGCATACATCCCTGATCATGGCCCACTGGCGTGGGGGAAAAAAAAAACAAGCTACGCTGTCCTGGTGCCGTAGTCGCACAGGTACGCATTGATGGCCCTCTGCTGCATGTGCAGCCGCTGCAGCATGGCCAACGTTGAGTTCCACCTGGTGGGCATGTCACAGATTAGGCAGTTCTTGGGCAGGTTAAATTCCCTTTGGAAGTCAGCCAGCCGAGTACTGGCATTATATGACCAGCAGAAATGCACACAGACTTTTCTGGCCTGCATCAGGACATCCTGTAAGCCCAGGTACCTGCCCAAGTACCACTGCACCACCAAGTTAAGGACATGAGCCAAACAAGGCACATGGGTCAGTTGTCCCTGGTGGAGAGGAAGTTGGTGCCATTGTCGCAAACCACCATTCCTGGCTTAAACTGACGTGTCAACCACCTCTCAGCCTGCCCCTGCAGAGCTGACCGAATCTCTGCCCCAGTGTGGCTCCTGTCCCCCAAGTACACAAGCACCGCATGGCATAATTTTGCCTGCGTACTTGCGCAGCCCCTTGAATGCCTAGGGAGCACCGCTGGTTCTGAGGACAAAGCACAGAAAGAGGCCTTGGAGGAAGAAAAGGGGGTGGAAGAGAGAGGTGTGTCAGAATCACCAGTAGTAGCATTTTGGAGGTGTGGTGGTGGAACAACCTCCAACACTACTGCACCTTGATCTGCATCCTTCCCAGCTGCCAGCAGAGTCACCCAATGCACAGTGAAAGATAGGTAACATCCCTGTCCATGCCTGCTGGACCATGAGTCCATGGTAATATGCACCTTACTTCTGCCTGCCCTGTCCAGCAAGGCCAAGACATTGCCTTCCACATGCCGGTAGAGAACTGGAATTGCCTTCCGTGTGAAAGGGGTGTTTGGGAACCTGCCACTGAGGAACAGCACATTCCACAAACTCACGGAAGGGGGCAGAGTCTACCAACTGAAAAGGCAGCAGTTGAATTCAACTGCTGGGCATGTGGATGGCTGGGAGCGAACTTCTTTTGCCGGTGCAGCAGCTGGGGCAGGAAAATTAGCCTGGTGCAATCGAACGTCGCTGTACCGATAGCAGATTGCCCGCAAGTACTTGGCTGTGACACACCTAATTCTACACCTTCATTCCTCTCGGTGCAGGTTTCAGAGAGGACTGAAGGTATAGTGGGGTTGGAGATCCCAGCTGATGAGGAGCAAGGAGAGGTCCGCTTTGTTCTTTGGTGTGGGTCTTTTAGGTACGCTTGCCAACGAACTGCATGGCAGGTCGACATATGTCTGGTCAAGCATGTGGTGCCCAAGCGACTGTTTTGGCCATGTGAGAAACGCTTGAGACATATGTTGGAAATAGCAGCAGTGCGATCTGATGCACTCATCTCAAAAAAAGCCCACACCAAAGAACTTTTGGAATAATGCGCAGAGACCACAGCACCTTGCACATGCGGAGCTCTGCAGTGTGATGCAGTCGGTGTGCTGCACTTAAGCTGGCCCCTGGAGGGCATTCTGCCTCATTGGAGATGTGCCCCCCTCTCTCCTCCTCTAACTCTTCTTCCTCTTCTTCCTCACACCCATGTGGAGTCAGTGACCTCATCACCGCCTCCCTCTTTCATTAGTGGAGCAAATCTGGCAGTGTGCTGCAGCTGGGGGAACATGACTGCCAGATTGCTGTCCTCCTTGAGCATCCCTTCTCTCTGGGCTCACGTTACTGCCTTCCTCTAGCTGGGTATTGTCATCAGATCAAAATGCTGGGCATCCTCCTGGAGCATGTACCCAACACTGTGCTCAAACAGTTCAGGGGACTCCTCAGGAGGACATGGTGGGGCTAGGGAAGGAGTGACTGATGCCATTGAGCTGAGGGAAGAGGCCGCGTTGGCAGCTGCCTTGCCAAAGTACCCTGAGCCTGGGTGAGAGAGGACGGCTTGGTCATCCACTCTACCAAGTCTTCGGCATCTTGCGGCTCAACACGGCCAGCTGTAAAAAAAAACAAAAAGGACAAGTATGTCCACGTGCTGATGAGGATGCACTGTATCCACGACCAGCACTGTTGCCTCTAGACACAGAGCCTGCTTGCCCTCTTTTATTGGCTCGTGACTGTCTGCCTCTCCTTGTTGGCCTTCCAGACATACTAATGGCCTGCAGTGAGATGTACAGTAGCTGCACATAGCTGGGATGTATATACGGATTATACTGCAGCTAGTAGTCAACTGCCTCCTTGTGATATTAATAGGATCAGAAGAACACCAGCAATTGTCTTCAGGTAGCTTTAGGTGCACACTGTGCAGAGCCATAGTACACTAACTGTAAATACTGCAACTACCATAATTGCATGCCTGCCTGCCTGTCAGTATATTAGGAAGAGAATAACAGGAACTGATCTAGCTAAACTGAATACTGTGTGTGTAATATATAATATATATTATACATACATACATACATACATACATACATGCATACACATATATATATATATATATATATATATATATATATATATATATATATATATATACATACATACATACATACATACATACATACATACATACATTACCTTTTTGTATCACCACCCTTTAGAATGTAAGCTCTACGAGCAGGGCCCTCCTGTACCTTTTTGTATTGTACTGTAATTGTGTTGTCCCCCCTATACATTGTAAAGCGCTGCGTAAACTGTTGACGCTATATAAACCGTGTATAATAATATATATACATACACAACACCTAGGATGCATATATATCCTCCATACGCTGTAACTGCAGCTAACTGACTTGCCTGCCTAATCTATCTAACTTAAATCAAATGACACTGTCTATCTGTCTATCTCTCGCCGATGCAACACACTACACAAGGCCGCCACGCAGGGGGCCTTATACATTGTGGGGCGTGTAGGAAACCCCCTGAGCCATAATTGGCCAAAGCCACCCTGGCTTTGGCCAATTACGGCTCTCTGTACAGACGGCGCTATGATTGGCCAAGCATGTGGGTCATAGTGCATGCTTGGCCAATCAACAGCCAGCAATGCCAGAATTATGGGCCATGACGCCCCATTAGAATTTAGCGCGAATGGCCCATAACTTGCAATTCATCGAACAGGCGATGTTCAAGTCAAACATGGGTTTGATGCGAACTTGAAGCTCATCCCTAATACCCACACATCCACATATATATTTTTTGTTTTCTTTTTAACGTGTGTGTGTGTGTGTATTGTGGCAGCACGCAGGTAAAGTCACCTGGTTGTATCCAGGATGGGAAATGTGTGCCCTAGATTCAGGCTTTATGCAGACTTTTACAATTAGAGGGGAAGAGTTAATGAGCCCAGCTGAAGTAAGTGGGCTCATTAAGACCTCTACAAAAAACCCCAGCATGCTTAGGGAGATGCTCCATCCTGGAACCAGTTTTGTGTTGTATAGACTGCGGAGTGTGATATATGTTCTGTGTGGCAAACCTCTACAACAGAGACAGGGACTGGTGCAGCACAAGGCTGCACTCAGTTGTTAGACAGGGAATCTAAGTGTGTAGTTAGAGGTCAAGCTGACCAGGATTTATTTTCATGTTTTATTTTTTGTTTGGCTGTTATATGTATCACTGCATGTAGCATAAATAAACCGCATCTTTTTGTTTTTTGCACCTACAACGCTGTCTGCTGTGCCTGATTTTGTGTTGTGAACCCATCCAGGGGGTCACACACACCCGCTGCCGAGCTAACCCCTCACAGTTGGTGGAGAATTTTGGCAGTTTTTTTTCAATTTTTTTTTAAAGGCCAGCATGGAGGAGATACTGAGACAGCTGGCTCTAGCAAATGCAAATCAGCAGCAAACAAATGCGGCTTTACAAAAGAGCCTTGCAGCCCAGCAGAAAGCTCACCTGCAGAGTCTGGAAGCTCAGCAACAAGCACAGCAGCAATCTGAAGCCCGCTTTATAGACCTGTTGCAGAAGCAAGAGCAGAGTTTTCAACAGCAAATAGAGACATTAATACAGCAACGTCCGCAGACCAATGAAGCAAGTGGTTACAATAATACCGCATCCTTTGGTGTGAGCCGTTTATTGACAAAAATGACTGGAGAGGATGATCCGGAGTTGTTTTTGACCACATTTGAAAGGACTGCTGAAAGGCAAAAGTGGCCTAAGGAGCAATGGGCTGGACTGGTGGCCCCTCTATTAACTGGGGAATCGCAGAAAGCTTATTATGACCTAGAGCCTGACCAAGCAAAAGACTATGTGGTGCTAAAAACAGAAATATTGGCACGGCTGGGTGTCACCTTGGCCGTCCGGGCTCAGCAGGTCTCAAATGTATGATCTCATTCACCTGAGCAGGAAGTGGCTGCAGCCAGAGACTTTGACCGCACCAAACATTGTGGAACGTGTTGTTATGGATCGTTTCCTAAGAGCTCTTCCTACTGCCATCCAAAAATGGGTAAGCCATGGAGACCCAGAAAATGCAGATAAACTTGTGGATCTGGTTGAGAGGTACTTGGCTACAGAGAACCTGACCACCTCTTCCAGGGACTCACGGACTTTCCACCCTAAGACCAGATCATCCCCAGTGGCGGGTAAGATGACTCCAAGGGGTGAGGGTGGAGAGAGTGAGAGGGTGGGAGTTCTACCTAAGGTCTGGCGGGAGCAGCCCAGGAAGCCCATGCTGCAAGAGACAGCGAAAAAGATTATTTGCTACCGCTGCCGGCAAGAGGGACATATTGCAGCCAATTGCCCCGTTGTGGATGAGCCTATGCAATGTGACTTTATAAGGGAGAAACGTCAGTCGCTGTTTGCGACAGTTGCATGCACTGCCATTCGGGGACCTGAGAAACATTTATGTAAAATGTGTATTAATGGTAGAAATGTTGTGTTGCTGGATTCAGGTAGCCTGGTAACATTGATAAAAGCTGAATTAGTTACTACAGAGGTCTCTGGGAAGAACAGGGTGGCTGTTATTTGTGTGCATGGGGCCACCCGAGAGTATCCTGTAACTTCAGTGTTTTTTGAGACCCCCAAAGGTAACCTCTCTCATCAGGTGGGGTTAGTGTCTCACTTACCACATGATGCTATTGTGGGAAGGGATTTTCCAAAATTCTGGGAACTCTGGGATTGTCCTGAGCCCCCCACTGGTGCCCCTATAAACCAGGAAGATGACCAGAATTCCTCTGGGAGTGGTGAGGACTCTCCTGAATTTCCCTTGTCGGTATTGGCGGGGGAAACTCGAGAAACTGGAGAGGAGCCAACATCCTCAGATGAAAACATGCCGTCTGTGGAGTTTTCAGATCTTGAGGTTCACAGGGAAAATTGTGCCACAGAACAGTTAAAAGACCCCACCCTAATAAAGGCACGGGAAAATGTGGTGAAAATAGATGGCGAGTTAGTGAACCCAGATAAGACTTGCACTTATCCTTACTTCACTATGGAAAGGGACCTGCTGTATCGAGTGGCTCAAAGGGCAGAAGAAACCATTGAGCAACTTGTAGTGCCCAAACCTTACAGGAAGTTGGTGTTAGAATTGGCTCATGGGCACATTCTGGGAGGTCATCTGGGGACAGAAAACCAGAGAGAGGGTATTGCAGAGATTCTATTGGCCTGGGGTCATGAAGGAAATAGAAAATTATTGTTCCTCCTGCCCTGTGTGTCAGAAGTTGGCACCTATGCCACAATTCCGTAACCCGCTGGTACCTCTTCCTATCATTGAGGTCCCCTTTGAAAGGATCGCAATGGATTTGGTAGGTCCGATAATGAAGTCCGCCAGGGGGCATCAGTACACTTTGGTTATATTGGACTATGCCACCCGTTATCCGGAAGCAATTCCTCTCCGAAATACCTCGGCCAAAACCATAGCCAAAGAGCTATCTCTTGTTTTTAGCCGCGTGGGTATTTGTAAGGAACTGCTTACGGACCAAGGTACACCCTTTATGTCCCGGGTTATGAAAGAATTATGCAAGTTGTACAAAGTGACGCAATTGCGTACATCTGTGTATCACCCCCAAACAGATGGGTTGGTTGAAAGATTCAACAAAACCCTAAAACAAATGTTAAAGAAGGTGGTGGATAGAGATGGAAAGAATTGGGACTGTCTAATACCCTATCTAATGTTTGCCATTAGGGAGGTACCCCAATCCTCTAAGGGTTTCTCACCCTTCGAGTTGCTCTATGGGAGACACCCAAGAGGGCTGCTGGATATCGCCAAGGAAACTTGGGAAAATGAGAGTTCTCCTCACAGGAGTGTGATTGAGCATGTCGCCCTGATGCAAGATAGAATTGCACAGGTAATGCCAATTGTAAAGGAACATTTAACCCAAGCGCAGTTAGCACAGCAGAGTGTACAACCGTGGGGCCAAGACCCGTACTATTTCCCCGGGGGATAGGGTCTTGGTGCTAGTCCCTACGGTTGAAAGCAAATTTCTGGCCAAATGGCAAGGTCCATATGAAGTAATTGAAAAAATTTGTGAGGTGAACTACAGGGTTAGACAGCCAGGAAGGCGAAAGCCGGAGCAGATCTATCACGTCAATCTGCTGAAAGCCTGGAGGGATAGGGAATCCCTAGTCGCAGAGACTTTGTCACAAGTACAGCCTGATTGCTTAGTTCCTGAGGTTGGAATAGCAGACGCCTTATCGAAAGCCCAACAGGAGGTTAAAGAGTTTGTACTTCGTAACAAAGAGATTTTCTCTGAGCTGCCAGGACAAACTTCTGGCGTAGAGCATGACATTATCACCCCGCCAGGAGAAAGGGTAAAACTAAAACCTTATAGAATACCAGAGGCCCGACGGGAGGCAATACGTGGGGAGGTTCAAAGGATGTTGGAATTGGGTGTGATAGAGGAGTCCCATAGCGACCGGTCCAGTCCTATCGTACTAGTGCCCAAACCTGATGGGAGCTGGCGGTTTTGTAACGATTTTCGACAATTAAATAAAGTTACAAAATTTGACACCTACCCAATGCCGCATATAGATGAGTTGATTGACTGGCTGGGAACAGCCCGATATATGACAACTCTTGATCTCACCAAAGGGTATTGGCAAATTCCCCTGGCCGAGTCGGCCAAGGAGAAAACTGTGTTTGTAACCCCAGATGGGGCATTCCAATATAAGAGAATGCCGTTTGGGTTACAGAATGCCCCGGCAACATTCCAGCGGAAAATGGATAAGATTCTGAGGCCCCATCAGAAATATGCTGCAGCTTACCTGGATGATGTGATTATCCATAGCACAGACTGGGTCTCACATTTGCCGAAAGTACAAGCGGTCCTAGACTCTATCCGGGAAGCTGGGTTTACGGCCAATCCAAAGAAGTGTACCATTGGACAGGAGGAGGCCAAATATCTTGGGTGCACTATTGGGAGGGGGGTGATAAAAACCCCAAGTCAATAAAGTCGAGGCCATACAGAGTTGGCCACATCCCAACAGCAAGAAACAGGTACGAGCCTTTCTGGGAATCGCTGGCTATTATCGACGATTCATTCCCCATTTTGCTTCTCGGGCTGTGCCCCTCACCAACCTGACAAAAGGGAAAGAGTCTGTCATGGTTAAATGGACCCCAGAGGCTGAAGAAGCATTTCAGTCCTTAAAAACAGCCTTATGTAGCCAGCCAGTGTTGTACTCACCAGACTTCTCTAAGGACTTTGTTGTACAAACTGATGCATCAGACGTTGGGTTAGGGGCAGTGTTATCCCAGGTCTGGAACGGGGAAGAGCACCCAGTCATTTACCTCAGCAGGAAGTTGAAGTCCCATGAGGTAAATTACGCCACGATTGAGAAGGAATGTTTAGCAGTGAAGTGGGCTCTAGATTCCCTTCGGTACTATCTGCTAGGTAGGCACTTTGACCTGGTGACTGATCACGCTCCTTTAAAGTGGATGGCTCAGAACAAGGAGACCAATAGAAGGGTAAATGGGTGGTTCCTGGCCCTACAGGATTTTAACTTTAAAGTTAAGCATCGCCCTGGTGTTAAAATGGGGAATGTGGATGCTTTGTTTAGGATACATGCGTGTCTGACTGCTTGTGTTACAACCCCAAGGTTGAAACAAGAGGGGGGGTGTATGTGGCAGCACGCAGGTAAAGTCACCTGGTTGTATCCAGGATGGGAAATATGTGTGCCCTAGATTCAGGCTTTATGCAGACTTGCAATTGGAGGGGAAGAGTTAATGAGCCCAGCTGAAGTAAGTGGGCTCATTAAGACCTCTACAAAAAACCTCAGCATGCTTAGGGAGATGCTCCATCCTGGAACCAGTTTTGTGTTGTATAGACTGGGAAGTGTGATATCTGTTCTGTGCGGTGAGTTAACGCCTGTGTGGCAAACGTCTACAACAGAGACAGGGACTGGTGCAGCACAAGGCTGCACTCAGTTGTTAGACAGGGAATCTAAGTGTGTAGTTAGAGGTCAAGCTGACCAGGATTTATTTTCATGTTTTATTTTTTGTTTGGCTGTTATATGTATCACTGCATGTAGCATAAATAAACCGCATCTTTTGTTTTTTGCACCTAAAACGCTGTCTGCTGTGCCTGATTTTGTGTTGTGAACCCATCCAGGGGGTCACACACACCCGCTGCCGAGCTAACCCCTCACAGTATGTACATACATACATGCATACATACATACATACATGCAACACCTGCAGAGGACAGCATGCAATGGGAAAGGTAATGAAAGACAAAAGAGGGAGACATGGGTAAAAGGTACAGGTGACCCTGTATGGCACAAGGGTCCAAGAGAGAGAGATAAAGCATAGCTGCCCCCCATATTCCACAAGCGTCGGCAGTAAAACGTCGCTATTTTTAGCGGGTTTTACTGTCAGATTTGCGACGCATTTTGGCACTTTTACCCCCCTGCTAGCGGCCGAGAAAGGGTTAAAACCACCCGCAATACCGGCGTTTTGCCAGCGGTATAGCTGCGCTGCTACATTTCAATGGGGAGCAGCAGTGGAGGATTGGTCAACACATTGCTCCTTTACCGCTCCAAAGAAGCTGCTGGTGGGACTTTTCCTGACATCCTGCCAGCGCAGCGCTCCAGTGTGAAAGCCTGAGACAATGGTGCAGTAGTTTGAGGGCAGATTGCAGGCGCTATTTCTAACGCTATAGCGCCTCCAAAACGCCCTTGGTGTGAAATGGGTCTTATGCTATTCACTGGCCCTGAGGGAGTGGTCAAGAGGCGGACCCTATCACTAGTGTGCTGCCATGTTGGCATCAGGAAAAGGTGTTCCCACACTAAAGTAAATACAGACGAATGTAATGTGGTGCTTGCTCGGTGCTACTAAAAATACTAGCTGTAATAAACAAGTAAATAGTGCAATAATCAAGGAAGAAAATCTTCATAACAAATGTGCAGATAAATAATAACATCAACATTAATATCTTTCATAAGAATGTGCAAAAAGTCTTCAAAAATAAAGTGCAAACTGCACCAAAGTGATAGTAGTGCAAAAATCGTGTCCAATCATAAAAATCAGGTAAACCGTTCAATAAAGTGCATGTGCAGAAAGCCAGGAAAACCATGCAATAAAAGAGGGAGCTCCATTAGTGTAGTAATTCAGTGCAAGTTATTAAACAAGTAGTAACTTGGTTATCACTCATTACAGCTTCACAAACAAGGGCACTTCGGGTCTTGGCCGTGACCGGAAGTGATGACACCTGGCTCCTCCCTGACGCATTGCGTCACTGAACATGTGACTTCAAAGGGTATGGAGTCGGGTGTACACTGCCGGTTTAAATAGCAAATTCTGCTGTCATGGGAACACCAATAATCTACAGGGCTCCTATTCCTCTCTGAATTATTAACCACCAGCCGACCGCGCCATAGTCGAAAGACAGCTACATCGCGGATGTGTTTTTCTGGGTAGGCGTCCATGGACGTCCTCCCAGAATGTTGCTCTCTCGCGCCCCCTGGGGCATGCTCCCGCAAACATCCGTGACCGCCGAGTCCGGAAGACTCGGCACATCACGGATCGCGGTAAACAGCCTCTGATACCATGTGATTGCTCTGTCAAATGACGGAGTGATCACTGTACCGCTCAGTACAGTGCGAGGGGAGAGGCGGAGAGATGGCAGCAGCACTGTGGGCTGGATGTGTAGTGCCCACAGCGCTGTTCAGTGCCAACACTCTGCAACACTGTGCAATATTCCCCAATTCTCTGCACTACATTTTAACAGAAACAAAGCTTTCTATTTATTTTTTTTTTGTTTACCGAATTTTAAGTCTTCTTTTTTTGATTTTATAGCGCAAAATCTAAAAAAAACTGCGGTGATTAAATACCACCAAAAGAAAGCTCTATTTCTGTGAAAAAAATTGCAAAAATTTAATATAGGTACAGTGTTGCATGACTGAGTAATTGTCATTCAAAGTGTGAGAGCACTGAAAGCTGAAAATTGATCTGGTTAGGAAGGGGGTTTAAGTGCCCAGGGGTCAAGTGGTTAATCTAAATCTATAAAATACAAATCCTCCCATACCTTTCACATAAATAAGTAAAAAATCGGAAAAGGACATTCATATAAACAAATGACGTTCTTGTATATAAATCTAGTCTGTTAAAGAACACCGCCATCTGTTGACTAAATATAATACAACACCCATCTAAAAACAAAATCAGAGATGACATCTATCTCATGGATCATTATAAAAAGACAATGAAAGAGAAAATCACACAGAATAAAGTTATTTGAATAAAAGGTATTAGAATAAATAAAGTTTTTTTTATTTGCATTATTTTATTGTTTATAATTTTTAATTACATTTTTTTATTAGTGTTATTTTTGTTCACAATGCTATGTTGGGGGGGGGGGGGGGTCAGGAACTGAATGGCGTCACAAGCACAATGGACAGTATCCACAGAAGATTTATTTTTACAAATTAAAATGTTTAGGTTTTATTTAAATAATTGTTTGCAGGGAGGGGCACAGTGTATAGACCATACACTGCCCCTCCCTGCAAAAAAATATTAGAAGAGCAGTTAATGGTGTCAGTGTTTCTTGGAGAACAGTGGATCATGTAAGTAGGGCTGTACACTTTGTCAGTAGAACAGTGGAAGGTGTCAGTAGATTAATTTTTATATATTTGTTTTGTTTTTGAAATGTATTTTTTATTTTATTTAAAAAAAAAATATATTATTTTTTGGGGTTTTTGAATACTATCATTAGAGCATTTGATGCTATCAGTAGATCTTTATTTCTACAATTACATTTTTTTTATTACCTTTTTTTTTTAATTTTTTTTTTTTATAAAAAAATATTTTGGGACAGTGGATTGTATCGGTAGGGCAATGGACAGTGTGAGAATTTTTTTTATAATTTTATTTATTTCTTTATTTTATAATTTTTACTATGATTTCGGAGGGCAGTGGACATTGTCTGTCAGTAGAACAGTAGTGTTATCAAGTGGTGTGTTTTTTTTTTTTTTTTTTTTTTTTTATTATTCTTTATTTTTTTTTACAATTATTACTTTTTAAACATGTACTTTAATCATTTTTTCCCAATGCAATTGGGGGAGTGGGGGTCAAAAAGCTGCTGGTGTCAGTAGAATTTTTTTTTTTTTTTTTTTATATATTTTTTGTACAGTGCCTCTGGGCAGTGTTAATAGGGCAGTTAATGGTGTCAGTAGTGCTTTTTTTTATTTTAATTTTTTATTATTTTTTCTTGTAATGTAGTATTTTTTACATTTTATATTATCTTTTAATTTTACTTTTAAATACTTTTTTCACGGTACTTCTGGGGAGACAGTTAACAGTGTCAGTAAAGCAATGGATGATATCAGTAGTTTATTTATTTTTTATTTTACAAATGTATTTTACATTTATATTTTGTTAGGACTGTGGATCAGTGTCCAGTATTTCTTTTTTTTCTGTTTATAATTTTTGTTTGTTCACAAAGCTTTTTTTCATGAGTATGTATGTATGTATGTATGTATGTTTTTTCAGTGCTTCTGGAAGGGGATAGTGGATGGTGTTGGGAGAATCAACAGTGTCAGAGCAAAGGACTGTCAGTTTTATTAAAATTTTTGGGTTATTTTTCTTTTTTAAATGTAATTTGTTTTTATAATTTAATATTGGTAATATTTTTCACAATGCATTTTGGGTTGTGTGTCTTTTCAGTAGGGCAATGGAGTGTGTGGGGTGTGTTTTTTTTTTTTTTTTTTTTTTTTTTTTTTTTTTTTTTTTTTTTTTTTTACAATTTTATGACTTTTTTTACAAATTTTTGTTTTTTTTAAATATTTTTTACATTTTTGTTAATCATCCCTGTTGGGGCTTTGGTGAGATTTGGTATGCTTAGGCCTACATGCTGTCTTACTTCAACAGATGTTCTCTTTACTCTTTGTAAAGCCAGAGAGAATGGGGGAGGGTCAGGTCAACACTTCTCCTTGTAACAGTGAACTCAGCTTGAAGCAATGGGAGTGGGGGAGGGGTATGAAAGAAAGCATTTCCCCTCTACATATAGGAATCAGCTGATGGGACAGGGAGTGGGGGAGGGGGAGTCGGAACTTCTCCACACAGAAGACTCAGATTACAGCAGATGGAGAGGTGCAGAGAGAGAGGGGGTGTAAACACTTTTGTACACAGAGGACTCAGCTCGATACAAAGAGGGAGGTGTAGGGGGAGGGGCGTGTCATCATTTCTCTACTCGGGGGGGGGATTCAGAATAAAACATTGGGGGCGGTGCAAGTCAAGGGGGCGTGTCAGCAGTGTTTACATTGAGGACTCGGCTCACAGCAGAGAACATGGGGGAGGAGTCAGGCAAACACTTCTCCACTAAACAATGGAGTCAGCTTGAAGCAATGGGAGTGGGGGAGGGGTGTGAACATTTCTTCCTACAGAGGACTCGGCTCACAGCAGAGGGGGTGGTGCGGGGGAGGGGCATGTCAGCTGTTTTCTACATTGAGGGCTCAGCTTACAGCAGAGTGGATGGGGGAGGGGACATGTCAAGTCTTCTCTCTAAACAATGGACTCAGCTTGAAGTAATGTGTCCGGTGTTTATTGGCTCAGGAGGTTCTCAGACTAAAATACTGACTTTGGGATGCACAGCAAAGAGTCAACAAGAGATAGAAAAATATCTTTTATAAAGAGAATGATTTGTAATTAACCACATGCTTACTGGGCACTTAAACCCCCCTCAGTCCCAGACCAATTTTCAGCTTTCAGTGCTCTCACATTTTGAATGACAATTACTCAGTCATGCAACACTGTAACCAAATGATTTTTTTGTCCTTTTCTTCATACCAATAGAGCTTTCTTTTGGTGGTATTTGATCACCTCTCGGTTTTTTATTTTCTGCGCTATAAATGAAAAAAGACCGAAAATTTTGAAAGAAAAAATGAATTTTTCTTCGTTTCTGTGACAAAATTTAGCAAATTAGCAATTTTTCCTTTATAAATGTTGGCCACAATTTATACTACTACACATCTTTAGTAAAAATAACCCAAATTTTTGCATATTATATAATCTGTGTGAAATTTATAGAGTCTACAAGCTATGGTGCAAATCATAAAGATTTGCAAAAAAAAGATCACATCTGATGTACTAAGGCCTATCTCCATTCTTGAGACCCTAATAAGCCAGGAAAGTACAAATGACCCCTTTTTGGAAAGTAGACATTCCAATGTATTTAGTAAGAGGCATGGTGAGTTATTTTAAGTTGTAATTTTTTCCCACAATTCTTTGCAAAATTACGATTATTTTTATTTTCATTGTAATAGCTTATTTCTCCCACACGGAATGTGCATACCACAAATAACACCCCAAAATACATTCTCCTACTCCTCCTGAGTATAACGATACCACATGTGTGAGACTTTTACACAGCCTGACCACATACAGAGGCCTAATTTTGAAGTAGCACCTTCAGGCATTCTAGGAGCATAGCATTTACATAGCAAAAATAACACCCCAAAATACATTCTACTACTCCTGAGTATGGCAATACCACATGTGTGAGACGTTTACACAGCCTGGCCACATACAGAGGCGCAACATGCAAGAAACACCGTCGGCGTTCCAGGGACTCATAGCCTGCACATACCAAGAATTACACCCCCAAATACATTATGCTGAGCAAAGGGTAAAGAAAAGATTACCTGTGGTTTTAGAAGCGCAGTTGTCCACAGGAGGATATCACTGGTCCAGGCAGCAGGCAGGGACTTGGTCAGCAATAGCGAACACAGTTTTTCAGGCAGCAGGCAGGGATACTGTCCATATTACAGTCCAGGGTCAGTGCAGAGATGTCAGCAGTGCCAAAAATATTGGTCCTGGTAGTAGGCAAGTCCTTGTGGTGTGGTCAGTGCGGCATGATGGCAGTAAGTCCTACAGGCAGCAGACAGAAGTAGAGCCTCGTTCAGGACAGAATGGGGATAGGGGTAGAGGCTTCTCCCTCCCAAATCTCTTTGAAGCCTCCGAGTCTCCAGACCCTAATCTAGGAATAAGAAAACAAAGAAAATTGTTTTCTTCTTCCAGAAAAACTATACTGGAGCCCCTCACATGTGAGATCCCGTGTTGAATCCCACTAGTCCAGTTGCAGAATACAAGATCAGTCCAAGAGGCAGGCAAATATCGTGGTCAAACAGTCCAAGGTCAGTTCCAGATCAGGCAGAGATATGTACAGAATCGTTAGACAGAAGCATGGTCGAATAACAGTCCAGGGTCAGTTCCAGATCAGGCAGCGGTATGTACAGAATCTGCAGGCATAAGAGTGGTCAAATAACAAGCCAGGGTCCGTTACAGAGCAGGCAGTGGCATAAGGGGTGTGAAGGTGTATGAAGGCAGGAACTGAGGATTATGTTTACCATACTTCACAAAAAATTTATTGAAGTATGGTAACGCCGAAAACAGTTGCCTATGCAGAGGCCTGGTTGGGAAGGACATTGTGCACAATAATAAGATGTGTCTCTTCTGACTCCTGCTCTGGTACACACCTTACATCTTTTTTGACGTCTTTGGCCTGTTGGTTTGGGGGGGATTTTATCGGGAAAGTGGTGCTCGGAGAGTCGACTAACAACGTCTGATCGGATATTTTCTGGTGGGCCGTTTGGGGAAAAGGGCAGTGAAAACTTCCTCCTGGTAGCCAAAGAAACGTTTGGGGTTTTGGGTGGCGTTGTGGTAAATGACATAGGAATTATAAATGGCCAATTGAAAAAAATAAATTGCTACTTTTTTGTACCAATGGTATGTCCGTCTTGTGAAAAGATATGGTTCCATCATTTGGTCGTTGAAGTGGGCTCCTCCCATGAACAAATTGTATTCGGAAATGCATTTGGGTTTCTTTACGGGGCTATTCCTTCTGGGGATTTCCACGAAGGTATCGTTGTGGATAGAAGATAACATGTATACATCCCTTCTGTCCCTCCACTTCACTTCACTGCCAGAACCTCCTTGTTTCTCAGACTTGCGGTTTCTCCTTTTCGCAGCTTCTTGTTCACAAGACTTTGAGGAAAGCCCTTCCGATTCTTTTTTTACGGTGCCACATGCTGGCATCTTCTTCCGGTGAAGGTTGTGGAACAGGGGCAGAGATGTGTAGAAGTTATCTACATACAGGTGGTAGCCTTTATCCAGTAGGGGGTATATGAGGTCCCAAACAATTTTTCCGCTGGATCCCAAGTAGTCCGGACAATTAGGGGGCTGCAGCTGGGTGTCCTTCCCTTCGTACACCTTGAATGAATATGTGTACCATGTGGCTCGGTCGCATAATTTGTAGACCTTCACCCCATAGCGGGCCCTTTTGCTGGGCATAAATTGCTTCATTCTAAGCCTACCGCTAAATTTAATAAGTGACTCATCCACACACATATGTGTTGGTCCGCGGTAAACAATTTGGGGAATATTTCTGAAAAATAATTCAGTATTGGTCTAATTTTGTAAAGCCGGTCATAATTTGGATCATTTCGTGGAAGGCACTGGGAATTGTCACTGAAATGTAAGAACCTCAGGATCATCTGATACCTGCTTCTGGGCATTACCGCGGAGAAGAGCGGTGAGTGGTGGAGGGGGTGGGTTGACCAGTAGGTACATAATTGATTTTTTTGTTGAGTCCCATATTAAATGTGAGGCCTAAAAAAACCTTGAACTCCTCCACCGTTGGGTCTCTCCATTCGTAGGGACGGGCATAATAAGAGGTCGGATTTTGAAAAATTTATTGTTGTGCATACAGGTTGCACTGGGCCACAATTGACGCCAACATGTCCTCCGTAAAAATTTAATAAAAAAAATCTATTGGGGTAAAATTCTCCGTGTCCACCTGGACTCCTGGCTGGGCGGTGAAAGGGGGAACATTGGCCTCTCCTGAATTAGGAGGAAGCCACAAGGGGTTCTGAAGGGCATAGGGAAGGCCAGCATGGCTCCTAACCCTTTGGGGCTGAGATGACACCCCACTGGTACTTGGCCTTTCTTGCTGGGGCACTGCGGTGCTGGTGGACGGCACTGCGGTGCTGGTGGACGGCACTGCGGTGCTGGTGGACGGCACTGCCTCACTAGAACGCCTTCGCTTGATGGGCCGGATATCTTCCTCCTCGGATTCAGTCAGTGTTTCACTGCTGAGGACTGGCTCATAATTTACGTCTCCTTCAGAATCCGAATCTGAAAAGGAATCCTGAAGAGGAGAGCTCCCCGTTGCTATCGTCAGCCGTGGAAATAATTTGGTACGCCTCCTCAGCGGAAAAGACACGTTTAGCCATGGTAGCACTGAAGGGCATTGAGGTGGCACAGATGTGCACTGATTATACAGATGGGTGCTTTTGAGGTGGCACAGATGGGCGCTTTTGAGGTGGCACAAATGGGCACTGATGGGTCGGCACAGATGTGCAGACTTATTGCACGGATGGGCACTGCTGAGTCGGCACAGATGGGCACTGCTGAGTCAGCACAGATGGGCACCGATTGGTACAGGTGGGCACTGGCAGGGTAGATCTGGGCACTGGCAGGGTATATAAGGGCACTGGCAGGGTATATCTGGCAACAGATGGCAAAAAACAGTCAACTTTTTTTAACTCACACTATCTATCTCCTCACACGCTATCGCTGTGTGAGGAGACAGATTCGGCAATGGGTGATTATCTCATTTGTTTACAAAGAGATCATCACCCATTGGAGGCGTTGTGATTGGCCGTTTACAGCGATCTGTGATTGGCTGTGTCCAGGGGACACGGGCAACACAGATTTTCCCCAATGCGCGCTCCCGGGAGCGCGCGGGGAGCTCTTAAAGGGGACGACGTCAATAGACGTAGTCCCGGAAATTGAGATCCGCGCTGTAGCCGTTATTTGACTATAGCGCGGATCTCAAGTGGTTAATAATACAGTTGTTCAGTTAATTATTTACTATAGTTATTTAATTGGTGAATTAGTTAGGACACGTGTGTACTGACATCGGGATGCACAGCAAAGAGTGAGCAAAAGATGGCTTCAGTAGAGCAGTGGGTGGTGTCAGTAGTTTTTTTTTTTTTTTTTTTTTTTTTTTTTTATAGTTGATTATGTCTATGTATGTATGCGTTTTCTACACATGGTTGTATTCCTTTACTCCGAGGCGTATCATGAAATTAGTGGACTTGTGTTGAAGATTAAAACTGGGCCCTAGACATTGATTAAAATAAAAATGAAAAGCGCGTCGTTAAAAAAAATTGCCTTGGAGCAAATGTTGGAGAAACTGCAATACAGACGGACATACACTTCATATTTGGTGGGAGTGTCCCTTCATAAATGTTTTCTGGACAGACATCACCAATTTCATACATGAGGTAACCGGCTTGTCTCGTGTCATTACCCCGCAGATGGCCTTATTTGGCCTAGACATCTCGGTCTGGCCTCCACATTTTCACCCTATTGTCACACAAATCTTTATAGCAGCCCGACTAGCTATAGCCCGCCGATGGAAGCAACCCATTGCTCCCAATGTCAGCCATGTCATTGAAATTTTAAATGAACATTTGCTGATGGAGCATCTCTTTGCAAAAATCACAAATGTCCTTGAGGAAATTCCACTACCATTGGAAGCCCTGGCTCTCCGACCCCAGAGCTAAACTCTGTACCTGATTAGAACATAACTTTTACCCCCGGTGATAACCTCCGTGTAGAGGTAATCTTCCTGATCTACTCTCCCTTAGAGTACCCTGAACCCACTGTGATAAGAATGACACGGAGACAGGCAACACAGCTCACTAACTAACTACATACTAATCTCGATCCCCTACTGGTATCCACCCCTCTCACTTCTTCCTTCCTTCCTTCCTTCCTTCCTTCCTTCCTTCCTTCCTTCCTTCCTTCCTTCCTTCCTTCCTTCCTTCCTTCCCCTATCCCTCCCTTCCCCCCCTTCCAGTTCCCTTCCATCTTGAGGAACTGGAATAATCCCTCAACTTTGTGCGCTTGTTCGAGCTATATGCTCTTTGTTATTGTTGTTTATGGACATTATATCTTGCCTATGTTTTGTCCGTAATTTTTCATGTCTTAATCTGTATTTTATTGAGCATTTTCAATAAAGCTCTTTTGAAAATCAAAAAAAAAATAAAATAAAATTGCCTTGGTTTAAAGAGTTTTGGCATGGCTTAAAGTGGTTTTGGGTAAATAGAGTCTTAGATTACTTATATTGCAGAGTATGGCGGTGGGTAGTATATGCAGGATGGTGTCAGTAGTCCTGTAATTTATTTATTTATTTTTTTTTAAATTTCATTACTTTTTACAATTTACATTTTTTTTTTGTTTTTTCTTTAAAAGAAAAAATGCTTTAGGGGCCAGTGGGTGGTTTCAGTAGGTCATTGGATGGTGTCAGTAACTATTGTTAATTATTTTTTTACTATATATTATGTTTTCACAATTTTTTTTTTTTTTTTTTTTGGAGGAGGGGTGTATTGGACATCATCAGTAGATCAGTTTTTTATTTTATTTTTAGAGTACAATTTTTAGATTTTTATTACAATGTATTTTTTTTAAATTGTATTTTTTTCACAATGTTGTGGGAGGCAGGCAGTGGACAGTGTCATTAGATATTTTTTTTATTATTTTTTTTGTGTTAGTTTTTTTTCCTACAAATGATTTTTTTTTTTTGTTTTTTTTCATTTAAAAAAATGCTTTATGGTTGGTTTTAGCAGGGCGGTGGATTGTGTCAGTAGAGCAATAGACAGTGTCAGAATTGTGTTTTTTGTTAATTTTTTTTTTTTTTTTTTTTTTTTTTTTTTTTTTTTTTTTTTTTTTTTAGGGGAGTAAAGAATGTGAGTGTTCCATTTTTATTATTTTATTCTACTATTTTTTACAATTGTATTTAATTTTTTTCACCATGCTTTTGGAAAGGGGTAGTGGACCATATAAGTAGGGTAGTCAACGGTGTCAGTAGAGCAATAGACAGTGTCAGTATTTAAAAAAAAAAAAAAAAAAAAAAAAAATTTTTATGTATTTTGTTTGTAATTTTTGTTTTAAATAATTATTGGTGATTTTTTTTGGGGGGGGGGGGGCAGTGTATATTTTCTGCAGGACAATAGACTACATCCGTGTGTTTTTTTTTTTTTTTGTTTTTATGGGGAGGGGAGTCTCGATCTATCTCCCACTCTATCCCTGTGTCTCCTCACAACGTGCGTTCCAAGCCTCACTTTCGTTTCGCAATACGGTTTGTGTCATCAGGAAGCCTCCTTCCTGATGATGCAAACCGTATTGCGAAATGCGTAGAGGCTGCTGGGAAATCACTTCCGGTCTAACGAAAGTGAGGCTTGGAATGCACGCCACTGTGAGGAGACACAGGGATAGAGTGGGAGATGGATCGAGACTCCCCTCCCCATATAAACGGCTGGACCAGCTTGGTGTCGGCTTTGTGGCACTATAAAATGTACAAAATTTACTGTGTGTTTTTTAACTTTTTAAATAAAATAATGGTTATATACTACACTATGATGGCTACCCATATGTCTTTATGAGAACTAGTAGAGCAAGAGGCATTAGTATTAGACGTGTGCAGAGTAAAAAATTTAGTTTTCGTCCGAAAAATTTATTTATTTAGTTACTCCCGAAATTCGTTTTTATTAAGTTTTTCATTCAAAAATTGCATTCATCCGAAAATCCACATGAATTATGGTCGAATCTGCCTTTGAAGGCTTATGGTGTCTGTCGAATGTATAAAGAAGATTCGACGGAGCTAGTATATAGCATACTTTCTGTGAACTTTAGAACCCTATTAAAGTCTATGGGACTCCAACGTTCAAAATCTAAAGTGCTAATTTTAAAGGCTAATTTGCAAGTTACTGTCCTAAAAAGTGTTTGGGGACCCGGGTCCTGCCCCAAGGGACATGTATTAATGCAAAAAAAGTTTTAAAAACGGCTGTTTTTTCGGGAGCAGTGATTTTAATAATGATTAAAGTGAAACAATAAAAGTGTAATATTCCTTTAAATTTCGGGGGGGGGGGGGGGGGGGATGTCTATAGTATGCCTGTGAAGGGGCGCATTTTTCTGGTGCTTAGAACTGTCCCTGCACAAAGTGTAATTTATGCAGGAAAAAAAGTCCTTTAAAATCACTCGCAGCTATTATGAATTGTCGGCTCCGTAATACAGAGAACACTGGGCAGGACCCGGGTCCCCAAACACTTTTTAGGACAGTAACTTGCAGAATCTTTTTTCTCTGTCGAATATTTTCTCTATATAATCTTGGACTAATAGAGGTAAGGTTGGGCACATTCGACCACAGGTTCTATAGACACAGATTGTTGTCAGTCACGTCGAATCTCCTATTCTATATCGAACTGTTGTAACAATGAAAACAAAGCATTTTATTTATGTCGGCTCTTTCGTTTTTCGGATTCTGTGCTTTTGTTATCGTTTGTCAAAACGAAAATAGCTGAAATTCGGACGAAAATGCATTCGGATGAAAATGAATGCACATGTCTAATTAGTATACTGCTTGGGAAGGCAGCTGCTGGAGCCATCAAACGGAGTGGTTATCCTAAATGAACCAAAGGCGCATATTTTATATCTGGTGAGTGGCCATTGCACCAGGTGATGGTGAAGTCACGTTGGCATAGAAAATCACAAGATAATATATAAATATTATACATTTGTGTGTGTGTGTGTGTGTGTGTGTGTGTGTTTTAAGAGTGTTAATGTATTTTTTACAGAAATTGGTGCAATCCATCTACCAAACTAATGTCAGTATCTGGGTTATTACGTTCGCTATATTTAGACTGATATTGGGACATCTCAGGCACCCATTTGGAGCCCTGATAGTGGCAAGGAAACACAGGAGAGAGATGGGGTGATGTCTTCCATCTGCTTGGAATTGATTACACGTCGTTCCCCCGCCATTGTGTGGGGCAGTGGCGGCTGGTGGAAATTTTTTGAGGGGGTGGCAAACAGTAGAACACCCACCCCCCCGGTCAGTCGGTAGCACTTATCCCATCACCGGCAGCTTCCCCTGCCTGGCGGCCTCCCGTTCTCCTGCTCTCCACTGGTAGGGATGAGCCGAACACACCCCGGTTTGGTTCGCATCAGAACTTTCGAACGGACCGCAAATTCGTACGAACTTTAGAACCCAATTGAAGTCTATGGGACTCGAACGTTCGAAATAAAAAGTACTAATTTTAATGGCTAATATGCAAGATACTGTCCTAAAAAGGGTTTGGGGACCTGACTCCTGCCTCAGGGGACATGGGTCAATGTCTAAAATGTTTTTAAAATTGTCGTTTTGGCGGGAGCACTGATTTTAATGACTATTAAAGTGAAAAAAAAAAGTGAAATATTCCTTTAAATATCGTGCCTGGGGTGTGTCTATAGTATGCCTGTGAAGTGCCACGTGTTTCCCGTGTTTAGAACAGTCCCTGCACAAAATGACATTTAACGGAAAAAAAAGTCATTTTAAAACTGCTTGCGTTTTTAATGTAATATCTGCTTCCGACAATATGGATGAAAATCATTGAGAAAAATGGCATGGGTAGCCCCCCCCCCCCCCCCTGCCCATTTCCAGCCCCTTTGGGTCTTGCACGGATATTAAGGGGAACCCCGTACTCATATTAAAAAAAGGAAAGACGTGGGGCCCCCAGGCCCTATATACTCAGAACAGCAGTATACAGGCGGTGCAAACAAGACGGGGACTGTGTAGGTTTGTTGTTAAGTTGAATCTGTTTGTAATTTTGAACTGGTACATTTTTAAAGTGTAGCTCCAGTCAAAAAATCTATTTTTAAGCTTTTTGGAAAACCTAGGGAAGGGTTATCACCCCTGTATAATTTGTTTTGCCGTCCGTCTTTTTTCATCTCACTTTCTGTTGTCTCCTTCCGTTTGCAAGTAGGAGACGTTTCTAAGTTGGATGTTTGAAAGTAGGGGCCTGCCCTATATGCTCTGCAGAAATAGCGGAACAAGGTGTTGCCACAACATTGTAAGCCCTCAAAGTGACTCTTGGTGGGCGCTGGAGCTCCCTGCTGTGAACGATTATATCAAGAATTGTAATTACATGCCATTGTTGAACAGTGGTGGAAAAATTGGGCCTTTGGTGGTTGGGGTGCTGGTGCCACAACACTAAGTCCTCACAGTTACTCTCGGTGGGCACAGGAACAGGCCCTGCTGTGAAATATTATATCAAGAATTGTAATTACATGCCCCTGTTAAACAGGGGCTGAAAAATTGGGCCTTAGGCACTGGTGCCACGACATTGCAACCTCTCCCATATACTCTACTTGTGGTGCAGGAATGAGCCCTGCTGCAAAGCATTACATCAAAAATTGTAATTAAAGGGGTTGTAAAGGTAAATGTTTTTTCACATTAATGCATTCTATGCATTAAGGTGAAAAAACATCTCACACTGCTGGCGCCCCCAGTCCCCCCGTTTTACTTACCTGACCCCTCGAAAATCCCGCGCTCGCCCCCGCCGTCCTCTTCGCCGCTCAGCCTGGCCACTGATTGGCTGGAGTGGATGGATTGAAAGCAGCGCAGCCATTGGCTCGCGCTGCTGTCAATCACATCCAATGACGCAGCGCGCCGGGGGGCGGGGCCTTGTGATACAGCGAGCGGCTATAGCCGCCGGCTGTATCACGGGAGCGCGCCCGCAGTGCTTCTCACCAATGCGAGGGAGCTCGCATTAACGTGAGAAGCACCTGCGGGAGGAAGCCGAGACAGTCGCCGAGGGACCCCAGAAGAGCAGGTTCGGGGCCACTCTGTGCAAAACGAGCTGCACAGTGGAGGTAAGTATGACATGTTTGTTATTTTAAAAAAATAAAAATTTTTACTTTACAACCCCTTTAAATGCCCCTGTTAAACAGGGGCTGAAAAATTGGGCTGGTGGCATCACCCAGAACCAAAAATGTTCTTCCAACATATCAGCGGAGGAGGAAGAGGATAGACAATCAACATAACAGGACAGTCACGCAGCATCAGCATAGGCAGTCTTGAAGGGATGTGATATTTCAAAAAAAATTATTTGGTTACATCAGCTTCAGGTGCTTGGTAGCTGTGGGTGATCCAAGACTGATTCATCTTTATGAAGGTCAGTCGATCAACCGAGTCGGTGGACAGGCACACCCTGTGATCGGTTACAAAGCATCCAGCAGCACTGAAGGTGCATTCCGAAAGAACGCTGGATGCAGGACAGGCCAGTAGCTCAATTGCATATTGTGCAAGCTCTGGCCCCTGATCCATCCTCAAGACCCAGTAAATCAGAGGATTTTCGGTGGGAAAGGTGTCCAAGTCTTGCCCCTAGGTATTCCTGCACCATGTAAATCAGACGCTGGCGATGGTTGCTGGAACCGATCGTGCCTTGGGCTGTGGACTAAAAAAATTGTCTGAACGCATCGGTCAGACGGCCACCTTCTCCACCGCTCCTTCTGACCGATGCCTGAGCAACACGTTGTCCAGGACCAGGAGTTTGTAACCTCCCAGTCTCTGGGAACGTGTTGCACAGACCTTTCTGCAAGGCCTCCCTGAGATGTCTCCTCCTCTGCTCCCTCTGCAATGGCAAGATAAGGTCAGCAACCTTACCTTTGTACCGTGGATCAAGGAGAGTGGCCAGCCAGTAATGGTCCCTCTCCTTGATCCGAAGAATAAGAGGATCCTTCCGAAGGCTTTGCAGGATCAGGGAGGCCATGCAGCGTAGGTTAGCTGAGGCATTCGGTCCAGAGTCCTCTGGGTCACTAAGGACAACATGATCTGCAGCTACCTCCTCCCAGCCACGTACAAGTCCACAGGTTTCTTGGGACTGTAAATCATCTCTACAAGACTGCTGCTGATGCTGAGTGCCAGCCTCCACCTCCATGCTGACAATCATCCTCCTCCTCCTCCTCCTCGTCCTCTTCCTGTGTGATGGGTGGGACAGCAGGAACACTGTCTGGATAAAGGGGGCCTTGAGAGGCAAGGAAGTCCTCCTCTTCCTGCCTCTGTTCTGCCTCAAGTGCCCTGTCCATTATTCCACGCAGCGTATGCTCTAACAGGTGAACAAGAGGTACAGTGTCACTGATGCATGCACTGTCACTGCTCACCATCCTTGTGGCCTCCTCAAACGATGACAGGACAGTACATGCATCCCTGATCATCTCCTACTGGCGTGGTGAGAAAAAAACCGAGCTCCCATGACCCTGTCCTGGTGCCGTAGTCACACAGGTACTCATTGATTGCCCTCTGCTGCGTGTGCAGCCTCTGCAGCATGGCCAACGTTGAGTTCCACCTGGTGGGCATGTCACATATAAGGTGGTTCTTGGGCAGGTTCAACTCCTTTTGGAGCTCAACCAGCCGAGCACAGGCATTAAATGATTGGCGGAAATGCACACAGACTTTCCTGGCCTGCTTCAGGACATCCTGTAAGCCCGAGTACCTGCCCAAGAACCGCTGCACCACCAGGTTAAGGACGTGAGCCACACAGGGCACATGGGTCAGTTGTTGTCCCTGTCGGAGGGCGGAGAGGAGGTTGGTGCCATTGTCGCAAACCATCATTCCTGGCTTAAGCTGGCGTGGCGTCAACCACCTCACGGCCTGCCCCTGCAGAACTGACAAAATATCTGCCCCAGTGTGGCTCCTGTCCCCCAAACAAACCAGCGCAAGCTTGGCATGGCATAGTTTTGCCTGCGTACTTGTGTAGCCCCTTGAACGCCTACGGAGCACCACTGGTTCTGAGGACAGAGCACTGGAAGAGGACATGGAGGAAGAAGAGTGGGTGGAGGAGAGAGGTGTGTCACAACCAGTAATAGCATTTTGGAGGCGTGGTGGCGGAACAAACTCCAAAACTACTGCACCTTGTCTTGCATCCTTCCCAGCTGCCAGAAGAGTGACCCAATGGGCCGTGAAAGACGGGTAACGTCCCTGTCCATGCCTGCTGGACCATGAGTCAGCAGTAATATGCACCTTACCACTGACCGCCCTGTCCAGCGAGGCAAGGACATTGCCTTCCACATGCCAGTAGAGAGCCAGAATCGCCTTTGTGAGAAAAAGTGACGTTTGGGGACCTGCACTGAGGAACCACACATTGTACAAACTCACGGAAGGGGGCCGAGTCTACCAACTGAAAAGGCAGCAGTTGAAGTGCTTGCACTTTAGCCAAGCTAGCATTCAACCACTGGGCATGTGGATGGCTGGGAGTGAACTTCTTTCGATGGTCCAGCAGCTGGGGCAGGGAAATTTTGCCTGCTATAATCGGACGTGGATGTACTGCTAGCAGAGTTCCCGAAAGCACTTGGCTGTGACACACCTTATTCTACACCTTCATTCCTCTCAGAGCAGGTTTCAGAGAGGACTGAAGGTATAGTGGGGTTGGAGATCCCAGCTGATGAGGAGCAAGGAGAGGTCCGCTTTGTTCGGTGTGGGTCTTTGAGGTACGCTTGCCAACGAGCTGCATGGCAGGTCAACATATGTCTGGTCAAGCATTTGGTGCCCAAGCGGCTGATGTTTTGGCCACGCGAGATACGCTTGAGACATATGTTGAAAATGGCAGCGGTGCGATCTGATGCACTCGTCTCAAAAAAGGCCCACACCAAAGAACTTTTAGAATAACGTGCAGAGACAGCGCCCTGCACAGGCAGAGCTCTGCAGTGTGATTCAGTCGGTGTGTTGTCCCCCGGAGGGCATCCTGCCTCATTGGACATGTGCCTCCTCCTCCTCCACCAAGCACCCATGTGGAGTCAGTGCCCTCATCATCCCCTCCCTCTTCATCGCTGGAGCAAACCTGGCAGTATGCTGCAGCTTGTGGAACATGACTGCCAGATTGCTGTCCTTCTTGAGCATCCCCTCTCTCTGCGCTCACGCTACTGCCTTCCTCTAGCTGAGTGTCATCATCAGAGCCCACAAAACACTGGGCATCCTCCTGGAGCATGTACCCAACACTGCTCAAAGAGTTCAGGGGACTCCTCAGGAGGACGTGGTGGGTCTAGGGAAGGAGTCACTGATGATGACATTGAGACGAGGGAAAACGATGCGTTGGTAGCTGCTTTGCTAGTACCCTGAGCCTGTGTGAGAGAGGATGAGGAGGATGAAGAGGGCTTGGTCATCCACTCTACCAAGTCTTCGGCATGATGCGGCTCTACACGTCCAGCTGCCGAAAAGGACAAGCGTGTCCCATGGCCACGTGCTGATGATGACGATGCACCGCGTCCACGACCAGCACTGTTGTCTATAGACACAGAGCCTGCTTGCCCTCTTTTATCGGCTCGCGCCTGTCTGCCTTTCCTTGTTGGCCTTCCAGACATGGTAATGGCCTGAAGGGAGATGGGAAAACCAGCAATTGGGTAGTGTATATTGTGCTGGAGGCACACAATACCAACTAACTCCTGCAGATGGCTCAATTGGAGAAGAGCTATATAGGTGGATAATGGTGTATACTGCGGTCAGGGCACGCAGACAACACGCGCAATCTCCTACAACTGACTGCAAGCTCTATTACAGAAGAGCAATATAGCTAGCTATACAGGTGGATATAATGGTGTATACTGCGCTCAGGGCACGCAGACAAGATCCACAAACTTCTGCAGATTGCTAAAATCTCAATTACAGAAGAGCAAGAACGCTAAATCGTCCGATAACGAACGGTGTATACTGTGTTGAAGATACACAGAGAACACCCACTAACTCCTACAGACGCCAACACACTACACAAGGCCACCGCGCTGGCGGCCTTATATAGTGCGGGGCGTGTACTACACAGCCTGAGCTATGATTGGCTACAGGCATCCTGCCTGTGGCCAATCGTGGCTCTCCTCGCTGCTGGCGCTGTGATTGGCCAAGCATGCGGGGTCACAGTGCATGCTTGGCCAATCATGAGCCAGCAATGCACTGCGATGGCGCAGTGCATTGTGGGCCGTGAGCACCACACGAATTTGGTGCGAGCGGCCCATAACGTTTGGTATTCGCCGAACGTGCGAACAGCCGATGTTCGAGTCGACCATCAAGCTCATCCCTATCCACCGGTCATCACGGCAACGGTGGCAGCAGTTTCCGTTTCCTCCCTCCTCCTCGATGGCCAGTCGGGAGATCTTCTCTTTTCAGGTAATTGGAAAACGGGTCCCACATCCGCTGATTGGCCGGATTGAGGATCAGTGTTACTACAGTGTATTCATTCCCTGTTGTAACACATCGGGGTGGACTCTGGTCACATTCTCTGCCCACAATATTTTGATGCCTATGGTTCTAATCGGGGGCTTTAAAAAAAAACTGCCGCTGTAATTCAAGCATCCGGGGTCCAACACATGAATAAGGGAGGTCTGTGGCGGCCATAGATTCATGTTATGCATGAATCAATTCATTGCATAGAAAGGGGGGCGGCACCCAAGCGCCCCTAATGGACGGGCAGCTGCTGATGTGGGGTTGATCAATGGCCTTGCCCACTTACATGATGCTGGGTAGGGGGTGGATTTTTGGGCAGGGTATAAGAAGGGACTTCTTGGCTGTTTGCAGCTTTCGTCCTTTCTTCTGCCTTTCCTGGGATTTGTTGGTGATATCTTTTTATAACAAGGTATTATCTATTTTCTTGCAATAGTGTTATTTATCTCCTTTTTTTTTTTTTTTTTATATCACCACTTTTTACTGACTTGTGTACTTTGATATGGATAGACCTTTTTGCACATGGTTGGACACCTATGTATACTTTTTATGATACGTATTTATTTCAGTACATTCACACGCCTTCCTCTCTGTTCATATTTTACATGTTTTACATAGTTGTCTTCATTTTTAATGTTTATCCTTAGAGGACTTTTATGCATGCTTTTCAGAATGCATTTTTCTTCTTGCTTCTTTTATCCAATCTTTTTAATTGCTTTTTCCACTTATTTGAAATCTTCTTATTCCCCCATTCCATTTCTCTCCAGGGGTATTGCAGTGGGTGCCCCTTCTATGTACCCTGCCTTTGGTTCACTCACCGCCCTCAGCTCCCGGGTGGAATCTCTGCTGTGGTGGCCTTTCCACAGCACTGGGATCCAGGTGTAGTTGATCCAACTTATTGGATTCTACTTTGTGGTCTCTTTTTCATGTTACCAATCTGTGTGAGGTTACCTAGTGCATACTTATGGACCTTGTCTAATTGAACCACTTACCAACCGGGCCAATTCTGACACTTCTCTCTTACTGTTGTAGCATTGACCCCCGAAGGAGCTACTGATATTTTATTTATTTTGGGCTTACCGTTACCCCACTGTTCCACCGTGTCCTTCATAAGGGTTCCATTGCAAAGTTGTTCGCAGATGTCAGCTCCAAACACTTCGTTTCTTTTTCCCTTTTTTTTTCCTTTTATTAACAAAATTCAAGTTTTAGGGTTGGCGGGTTAGGGAGATTCAGGTATCTTGTATTGTGGACCATGGATACTTCTTTGATCCAGAGGACAATCCGCTTCCACAGACTGGATCTAGCAACCACCGGATAGGCCTCTCTCACTGACCTAGCAGCCGGTATGATGGTCTCTGCCACAGACTTGAAGAAATATAGTAGAATCATTGCACAATCCTCTGCCACAGGATTGTGTAACCAATAACCTGTGCAAAGTATAGTCACACAGTACCACTGGCTTGACTGAGAGAAACTGGTACTGTGAGGTAGGTGACCCGGGATGCGTCCTTTAATTGAGTCTCCAGGCTCTTCTTGAGATACCAGCCTTGGTGCTTGGTCCTCTCTGAGAAAGGTCCTCCCCTGGTTTCTCCAATTGCTCGGCTTCTCCCCACAGGCAAGACAGCACAGGACCACCCCTGGATCAGCAGGCCCCAGAACTTCTGGGCCTACTTTCAGTGATGAGGCCTCGGGCCAGCCGGCCCCGAGGCAGTTGAACTGCTATGACACACCTTAGGCCAGGAGGGCCATTAGGTCAGAGAGACACCAACAATGGTGTCTGTCCCTTAAGTACCCTTTCCCACAATGCACAGTGGGTAAAGCACTCCCACTGGGCTTTTTTCCAGGCAAAGAGGTACTCAATACAGCCAGCCCGTTGCATTGCCAACACTGTTTGATAATGAGAGCGCCACCCACGGTCAAGTGGAAAACTACACAACCCAGCTGAACTGGAACAGAAACCAGAAATTTAACATAATCAGTCTGAACTAAACTACAGCTCAGACGAATCTAAATTTGAACTTGTAGCGTCTGCCCATTAGAAGCAAACGCTATACTGTATATGTAAAAATCTGTGTTTTTTTTTTTTTTTTCCTAGACAATTACTTAGAACCCCCTAAACACTATACATTGTTTTTTATTTTTTTTTTTTTTTTTTTTATAGCAGAGATCTTAGAGAATAAATTGACAATTGTTGTAATTTTTTATGGCATGTGGTATTTGCGCAGCGGTTTTTCAAATGCAATTTTTTGGGAATAAATACATTTTAATGAATTTAAAAAAGCTAAAATATGAAAGATGCTGTTACGCCAAGTAAATACCCAACAAGTCATGCTTTAAAATTGCGCACGCTCGTGGAATGGCAGCAAGCTACTGTACTTAAAAGTCTCCATAGGCAAATTTTTACCAGTTTAAAGTTAGAGGAGGTCTAGTGATAGAATGATTGCTCTTGCTCTAATGTTCACAGCAATTCCTCACATGTGAGGTTTGAATAGCGTTTACATAGGTGGGCGTGACCTATGTATGCGTTCACCACTGCACATGAGCATGTGAGGACGGGGTGCTTTAAAACTTTTTTTATTTTTTTTACAGTTTCCCTTTAAAAAAAGACCTTGCTTACATTGGGCTGGACCCAGAAGAGACGTCAATACATTGCTATGGGTTCCCAGAGCGATTGATTGGCCAGGTAAGCCCGGGAACCACTGGGAAGTGGATGGAGGAGGGGCGTCCACTCTCATCGCTTCTAAATGTGACTCAGAAGTGAATGGGCTGCTTGGACCACTTTTATCAGTTAGAGGATCGCTGGCTGAAGTAAACAATATTGGGGTTTTGGCATAATGCTGCAGCCATAACCCCAGCATTCCACTGCAGATTGAGGACATCTTTCGTCTATGGCCTGGTCGGTAAGTGGTTAAACTGACACACAATTTAAATATAAATTGACTGGTCAGCTCCAAATGTTTAATTTGTTGCTTTTACTATGACATGCTCATTCCACAGACTTGCACTAAACAACTTTGTGCCAAGTTCTCACGTACCTTACTGATGTGCAGAGGAAGGCCTCCCTTTTGTATCTGACTCATGGCCCCCTGGAAGAGTAGACAGGAGGCACGGGAGTGCAGAATGGTACAAGTGCCTGACAGGTCAGTTGCTGGACGGGGGTGGCCCCGGGGTTCCAGATGCTGTAGAGGTGACCACCAGCTTGAAGGAGGATCCGAACAGCAGACAGACTGGAGGCTGGAGCACCCCATATCCACACTTACACACCCCCAGATGTTGGATCTAGCAGTCAGTACACAGTTCAGAGGGTTGTGGATTCAAGTGGAAGCAGGTAGAGCAAGGCACAGACATGAGGTGCTGGAGCAGGAGCTTAGGCAAACCAGTCAGGTCACAGGCCGAGTCAACAACTGGCGGGCAGCATGGTATCCAAGGAGCAGGCAGGTTCAAGGTCAGAGGTCAGCCAAGGTCAGGTGCATGCAGAAGGCAGGGGAAATACAAAGGTCAAGCCGGGTCGTTCAGGAGATCAAACACAAAAGCAGCTAAACAGGAGCACGGGCCACAGGAGCTGCAGATCAGGCAGCACTGATCCTGTGTGCATCTCCTGTTTAAATAGGCCATTTGGCACTGAGTGCCATGCATCTGCACGTGCACTGGGATGCACAGACACGCGCCAGGGCAGCCAGCGCTGTGTTTTCTACCGGGAACTTCCTGACACTTTGGCTGTCTTCTGATGAAGTGGGCGTCTTCCCACGAAACGCATAGATTACAGCTCCTGCTAATTAGGAATTTAATGTTCCGGCAATCACTTTGGCATCTTGCATGTACATTGGTGATTTTCCTATTATGATGATGCAAATAATGTTGAACTGTACGTGTTTTTATGTAATATGAATTACATTTTCTAATTTTTTTTTATATTTGGGATACCATTTTATAAGCACCACTCAAAGTCAGATGGGCAAATCTCTTCTCAGTTATATATATTTATTTTATTACATCAGGGGACACAGAGACATACTAATAACTATGTGGGTTATATCGGCGAATCAGATGCTGGACACTGGCACGCCCCTTAAGCCGTGAACTTCCCCCATATAACCCCTCCCATTACTGGGAGTCCTCATTTTTTTTCGCCAGTGTCTAAGGTTTTGGGCACATGTAAGGATGTGTGTACTGAGCTCCATGGGCAGTAATCCTTAGAATGGATCCGGTCAGGATGGCTGGCTCTCATCAGATGTCTCTGTAATGAACTAAATGAATGGTACCCGGGCCTCGTCATCCGAAGACACAAGGTTTTGCTTGTGAATGCTTTTAAAGCTGAGCCCTGAGATCCAGTACTTTTTGGTAGTGAGGCCAATAAACGTTTACTGGCAGGGTCTTCTCGCAGGTCCAGGATTGTGGGATTACCTGGGTGTACCCTTTTACCCTTGTTCCTGAAGGTTTCCTTTCAAGTCTACCGTGAAGGGCGAAGATTGTTTTTTTTTTTTTTTTTTTATCCCTGATAAAAACCCTGTGGCGAGGAAAGGTAGGGGAGATATTCTGCAAGGAATCTCTCCTTCCATGTATTGTGTTGTCATGTCTGTGTCACCACTGGAGGCTGTATTGAGCACTCACCCTTCTAACGCTGGAAACAGCAGAAGCTTTCACTCTCCTCTCCGTTCAAGCCAGCTCAGACTCTCGGGTATGAAGGGGGTTCTGATCACTTCCAGAACCCACATTGGCGGTTTTTGACTCCTTGAATGCCAGCCAGCTGCCTCTTCTTCTTCTTTTTTTTTTTTTTTTTTTTAAGAAAAAAAAAGTTTTTTTTGGGCAAATTGCAGCCGTTTTACCCCTGGCCGCCAGGATGCCGGTGTTCACACACTTCCCTGTTGAAAGAGGAAAGGGGGTGGTGTTTTCGTGTGGGGGCATGGCTAAACGGCATCAGACGCCGACCACACGGAAGGAAGTAACTTAAGCTACACAGGCAGAGCTTCAGTCTGGCGGTGGAGGGACAGAGCAGAGTGGTTGCTGCTCAGGTTTGGTGACACAGGCATCTCCTTTTTGTTAACATTGTACTGTATAGCTAGGATTAATGGCAGTTATTGTATTGTACTGTACTATAGCCTAGCAAGTGTTGCATTCTTTTGCTGGTAGTGCCTCTGCTTTGTACTGTGAGCTATGAGTTTCAAAGGGACCAGGAACTCCTCTAAGAGTTCTAAGGGGTTTTGTTGAGGTGCAGGAGGCTGGGGATCAGGTAGATTTTCCCAAATATTGGAAGATACTTGGGATCCTCCAAAGAGGAAAAATAACAGGGAGGGAGTAGCCGCACAAGTTGGGTGCTTTGTCTACTTCCTTACTTAAGCCTTTTGTTGCCTGCAGCACAGGCTCCTGAGGTATCTACCTCTAATAGGGTTCATTTGACCCCCCCCCCCCACCTGGGGATGTTTTTCCTATTCATGCATAGCTATGTATTTTGAATGGGAACATTTCTATGAAAGAAATGGGGGATTCCAGCTATTAATGCTGCAATCACCTCAGTGGGTAGAGTCTCATGTCCAGTGGATAATGCACTGATATTAAAGGATCCAGCAAGTTAAGGTTAGATTTTCCTTTTAAAGACAAGTCTTTGCAGTTCTGGCTCCAATTGGAGTATCTCAGTCCATTAACCCTTTAAAGTCCGCTCCACTATTTTGGTGGAGCACATTTTGAGCCATGCCAATGCACTGGAATATGGACTCCAAGGGGTTAAGGAACAGGTGTGAGATACCTGAAAGTCCTGCCTGATCAGCAGGCCCAGCAAGGGGCTGGTGTATTTAACGCACTGTGTCTCACAGATGCCATGAAGGACTCGGTTGTTTAACCCCTATGGCTTATACTTGGTATACTTGGTCCGTGGCTGAAATATTAATCAGCCGAAGCACCAGGTGAAAACCCTTAGCCAGTCTGTGTGCCTTCCTGGGGTATGACTATTTAGAATGGATAAGTACATCCAAAAGGGGTAAAGCTCTCTTTACCAATAATTTTTTCAATCGTGGCACTGCCATCCGGCTTAGCCACAGCACTACAAGTGTTCTGAAAGATTCTGGCACCTCCTTTAGCTAGGTTAAGGGCTCAAGGCATATGGTCCTAGCCTATTAAAAGGATCTACTTTTAATAGATCATTCAGTCTCAGGTCTAAAAATAGAGTCTTATCTCAGCTGTAGATATCTGAAATCTCTAGGTTGGATTCTCAGCCTAGGAAGATTCTCCTTTAAAACCATCAAGGAGGTTACTTGGGGGCTGGTTATAGATACCATACAGAAGAAGGTATTCTTACCACAGACGTGAATCGGTCCCATTGTTGGACTAATTCAACTTATCAGGATAAAGGAAAATTCCTTCATTCGGCTGCAGGAGACTTTCAGGGGAAATGGTGGCCTCCTTCAAGGGGCCGTCCCTTACGCACAGTTTTATTCAAAGACTGCTTCAAGACACCATCCCGTCGGTCTGGAATAAAGAGGATTCAGGCCTTGTTTGTTTCCAATACGCTTGGCTCCCAACATAGGTCAGAGCCTAAATTGGTGGTTGTTATCCAGCAGGAGGGAAAATCTTTATCCTGCAAGGTGTTAACAGATGCCGGCCTTCTAGGCTGGGGAGCAGCCATGGAAGAAGAATCTGTACAGGGGAGATGGTCCAGGTTGGAGAAACTTGCCTATCAACTTTGTTGGAAGTTTTAGGCAGTGCGTCTGGCCATAGAATCAGATTACGGGACAGTCCTGACAGGATTCAGTCTGACAGAGCCATGGCGGTGGCTTACATCGATCACCAGGGGAGGCACGAGAAGTCGTGCAGCCCAAAAAAGAGGTGAATAATGTTCTAGCTTTGGCAGAACACCACACTCCTTGCCTATCTGCAATTTTAATATTTATCTACTTGAGACGCCAACAATTATTTTCGGAAGAATGATCTCTTCACCCCGACATCTTCCTAGCAATTTGTCAGATGGGGTACTCCAGGCATGGACCCATTCACGTCCAGATTCATTAATGAGGTTGACAACTTTATGTCAAACAAGGGGTCTGCTAGCAGGTGGAACAGACGGATTATTCTTCCCAGGGGAGGATCACTGATCTATGCATTCCCTCCAACTCTGCTACTTCCGCGCCTCCTCCGCAGGATTAAGCAGGAACAGAAGGAGGTGATTCTGGTGGCCCCAACCGGGTCCCAGAAGATCTCCTTGCACAAGGTTCGGCATTTCATCCTACTTTACGTACAAGGAGTTTAACAGGTTTGACTATTGAATCCCACTCTATAAAAAAAAAAAAAACGTGAATGATCTCCTTCAGTAGTGTCTACTTTGACTAATGCCAGGAAGCCGGCTTCCAGAATTACTTACTATAGAATCTGGAAGGCATAGGTTTCTTGGTATGGATCCTGGGGTTGGCACCCCAGGAAGTATGTCAATAGGCAGGATTCCTGCATATGGGATCTGAAATGAAGCTGGCCTTGACTTTTATCAAGAGCCAGATCCAGGCCGTGTCGATGTCTTGTCCTATGGCTTCTTGCTTCCCACTCTTGGTGCGTAGCTTATTCAGGGGGTAACACTGTTTATCCCCCTATCAAGGCACCTTTAAATGCTTAGGCTTTAAAATTTCTCTTTTCGGCTTTGCTTAACCACTTTCAGACCGGACCATTTTGCTGGTAAATGACCAGAGGTCTTTTTACACTTTGGCACTGCGCTGCTTTAACTGGTAATTGCGCGGTCATGCAATGTTGTACCCAAACAAAATTTGCGTCCTTTTCTTCCCACAAATAGAGCTTTCTTTTGATGGTATTTGATTGCCTCTGCGATTTTTATTTTTTGCGATATAAACGTAAAAAGACCGCAAATTTTGAAAAAAAATGATATTTTCTACTTTTTGTTATTAGAAAAATCCAATAAACTCAATTTTAGTCATACATTTAGGCCAAAATGTATTCAGCCACATGTCTTTGGTAAAAAAAAAGTCAATAATTGTATATTTATTGGTTTGCGCAAAAGTTGTCACATCTACAAACTAAGGTACGTTTTCTGGAATTTACGCAGCTTTTAGTTTACGACTGCCTATCTCATTTCTTGAGGTGCTAAAATGACAGGGCAGTACAAAACCCCCCCAAATGACCCCATTTTGGAAAGTAGACCCCCTAAGGAAATTGATAAGAGGCATGTTGAGCCCATTGAATATTTTATTTTTTTGCCTCAAGCGATTGAATAATGACAAAAAAAAAATTTTTTGTGTAAAAAAAAAAAAAGTTGTCACTAAATGATATATTGCTCACACATGCTATGGGCGTATGTGAAATGACACCCCAAAATAAATTCTGCTGCTTCTCCTGAGTACGGGGATACCACATATGTGGGACTTTTTGGGAGCCTAGCCGCGTACAGGGCCCCGAAAACCAAGCACCGCCTTCAGGCTTTCTAAGGGCGTAAATTTTTGATTTCACGCCTCACTACCTATTACAGTTTTGAAGGCCATAAAATGCCAAGATGGCACAAAACCCCCACAAATGACCCCATTTTAGAAAGTAGACACCCCAAGCTATTTGCTGAGAGGCATGTTGAGTCCATGGAATATTTTATATTTTGCCACAAGTTGCGGGAAAATTACAAACTTTTTTTTTTTTTTTTTTTTTTCACAAAGTTGTCACTAAATGATATATTGCTCATGCATGCCATGGGCATATGTGAAATGACACCCCAAAATAAATTCTGCTGCTTCTCCTGAGTACGGGGATACCACATATGTGGGACTTTTTGGGAGCCTAGCCGCGTACGGGGCCCCGAAAATCAAGCACCGCCTTCAGGCTTTCTAAGGGCGTAATTTTTTGAGTTCACTTCTCACTACCTATTACAGTTTTGAAGGCCATAAAATGCCAAGATGGCACAAAACCCCCACAAATGACCCCATTTTAGAAAGTAGACACCCCAAGCTATTTGCTGAGAGGCATGTTGAGTCCATGGAATATTTTATATTTTGCCACAAGTTGCGGGAAAATTACAAACTTTTTTTTTTTTTCACAAAGTTGTCACTAAATGATATATTGCTCACGCATGCCATGGGCATATGTGAAATGACACCCCAAAATAAATTCTGCTGCTTCTCCTGAGTACGGGGATACCACATATGTGGGACTTTTTGGGAGCCTAGCCGCGTACGGGGCCCCAAAAACCAAGCACCGCCTTCAGGCTTTCTAAGGGCGTTACAGTTTTGAAGGCCATAAAATGCCAAGATGGCACAAACCCCCCCCCCCCAAATGACCCCATTTTAGAAAGTAGACACCCCTAAATTTAGGGGTACACTAGTGAGACTAGGTAATAAATGGCGGGTGCCCTGAAACTATAAAAAAATAACTAACCAACCAGCGTCACCTGTAACAGTTATATGGTGATCACTGGTGAAAGGGTTAACTAGGGGGCAATCAGGGGGCTTTATGCGGTAGTATATGGGGGTCCCTGGCGCTATAAAAAGCTGCGGCGAACCTAAATACCTACCTGCCTAACTAGCGTCACCTGTGACACTAATACAGCGATCAGAAAAACGATCGCTTATTAGGCTGGGTTCACACTGGAGCGATGCGGGAACGCCACGAATGCGCGGCGGGTTCCCGCATCGCATGCCTCCCGGCGGCAGTTCACACTGCCCTATGCGAACTGCTGGGAGTGTCAGTGAAATGTTAATGACACCCCCAGATCAGTTCGCATATCGCAGTGCGATCTGCAAACTTGGATCGCATGGTGTGAACACCCATGCGATCCGATTCTGCTGCGGACCAAAAAAAGGGTCCCGTGCGAGGGTGCGGCGGGTGCGACACGAATTCAGCCATACTATCTGTATAGCTGAACTCGAATCGCACAGAGATCGGATGTGATTTGCACTGCAGTGCGGTGCGAATCACATCCGTTCTCATAAACCGCTGCAATGTGAACCCAGCCTTAGTGACACTGGCGACGGGGGGTGATCACGGGGTTAAACCTTTATTGGGGGGGTTAGGGGGGTACCTTAGAACTAAAGGGGGCTAACCCTAACTGCCCTAACAGTTATTAGTCACAAATGACACCTGCCGGGTGATCAGGGGGTTAAACCTTTATTAGGTAATAAATGGCGGGTGCCCTGAAACTATAAAAAAATAACTAACCAACCAGCGTCACCTGTAACAGTTATATGGTGATCACTGGTGAAAGGGTTAACTAGGGGGCAATCAGGGGGCTTTATGCGGTAGTATATGGGGGTCCCTAGCGCTATAAAAAGCTGCGGCGAACCTAAATACCTACCTGCCTAACTAGCGTCACCTGTGACACTAATACGGCGATCAGAAAAATGATCGCTTATTAGGCTGGGTTCACACTGGAGCGATGCGGAAACGCCGCGAATCCGCGGCGGGTTCCCGCATCGCATGCCTCCCGGCGGCAGTTCACACTGCCCTATGCGAACTGCTGGGAGTGTCAGTGAAATGTTACTGACACCCCCAGATCAGTTCGCATATCGCAGTGCGATCTGCAAACTCGGATCGCATGGTGTGAACACCCATGCGATCCGATTCTGCTGCGGGCCAAAAAAAGGGTCCCGTGCGAATTTGCGGCGGGTGTGGCGGGTGCGGCGGGTGCGGCGAATGGCTGAACTCGAATCGCACAGAGATCGGATGTGATTTGCACTGCAGTGCGGTGCGAATCACATTCGTTCTCATAAACCGCTGCAATGTGAACCCAGCCTTAGTGACACTGGCGACGGGGGGTGATCACGGGGTTAAACCTTTATTGGGGGGGTTAGGGGGGTACATTAGAACTAAAGGGGGCTAACCCTAACTGCCCTAACAGTTATTACAGTCACAAATGACACCAATGCAAAAAAAAAAAAAAAAAAAAAAAAAAATGACATTGGTGTCACTGTGACTGGGGGGCAGGGGTAATTGGGGGGGTGATCGGGGGGTAAAGGGGGGGTGTGAGTGTGCCTGGCATGTTCTACTGTGTGTGGGATGTGTTGGTGCAACTCACTGATCCGCTCTCCTCCGTGTCGGAACGAAAAATACCGACACGGAGGAGAGAATACATCACTTCCTCTCCTGTGTTTACATTACAGGAGAGGAAGTGATGTCACCGGGGATTTCCATTCGTCGGGAGCGATCGCGAGGGGGTGGCCATGAATGAATGGCCGTCCCCTCGTCCGGGATCGCTCCCGAACGAAAACCGACCGCCGCAGGCACCGGGCGGGGGCCCGATCGGGCCCCCGACCCGCGGGAGGCAAATCACATACATGTATGTGCTTATGCCTGCCCGTGCCATTCTGCCGACGTACATCGGCGTGCGGCGGTCGGCAAGTGGTTAATCAGCCGTTTGAACCTTAAGAGAAATTCTCTTGGTTCTTTGACAATAAAGATAATCTTTTTTTGCTTGCCATTTCTTCTGCTAGAAGGGTATCGGAACTAACGGCTCTGTCTTTTAAGAGCCATATTTCATCATGTATAGGGATGAGGTGGTTTTATGTCCTCATCCTTACCAAAGGTGGTAACAGGTTTTCATTTAAACCAAGATATTATTCTTCCTTCTTTCTCCCCAGAAGTCTTAATCTGGGAATGGGAAAGAGAAAGCACTACAGTCTCTTGATGTAGTAAGAGCAATCAGAATCTATGTAAAGGTGACCGCTCAGGTTTGCAAAACACAGGTTTAGTTTGTACTGCCAGAGGGTCCAAGATATGGACAGGCAGCGTCAAGATCCACTATTTTCCAAATGTGTTTGTCAAGTGATTGATCAAGCATCAGCTTAAAGAAGAAAATTCTTCCTTCTCATATTAAGAGCACACTCATCCAGGGCGATTAGTGCCTCTTGGATGGTGCATCATCAGGCCTCTGTGGCTCAGATCTGTAAGACCGCAACTTGGTCTTCGGTGCAGACGTTTATCCGATTTTATCAAATCGATATTAAAGGTCATGAGGATATTGCCTTTTGGGCACAGCATACACTGCAGGCTGCAGTATGAGTCCTCTGGCCTCCTGTTTCCTTGATTCTGTCTTCCCTCCCCCCCCTTCAGTTGCCATTGCTATGGGATATCCAACATAGTTATTACAATGGCTCTGTGTCCACTGATGTAAGAAAAGAAAATAGGATTTTTAAAACGGCTTACCTGTAAAATCCTTTTCTTTGATGTACATCAGGGGACACAGAGGTCCCTCCCTTCTTCTTCATATACACTTTGATTGCTTGGCAACAAAACTGAGGACTCCCAATAACGGGAGGGGTTATATGGGGGAAGTTCACGCCTTAAGGGGCGTGGCAGTGTCCAGCACCTGATATGCCGATATAACCCACATAGTTATTACTATGGCTCTGTGTCCCCTGATGTACATCAAACAAAAGGATTTTACAGGTAAGCTGTTTTAAAAATCCTATTATCTTAGTTTAAAAAGTGCAGAAGCGTTTTGAAGAACCTTTTGTACAAGCAATCCACCAATATACTGTATATTCATACAATATTTAAAGGGCGCATGTCATTCAATATCAAAGATATGTTTCACCAACAGCCAGCCAACAGCTGTCTTGAGGTGATGAACTTACTGAATGAAAATTTTTCAGTATCTGACACTTTCAGATGTGTCTGGTCTCTGGTTTCCCTCTGATCTCAGTGGACCCTTCTGTTGGCCCCCACACCACTACTGTTTGGAGGAATGATTTGTCTGTGTCTATTTGCAATTTTCTTATAGGATTCTTGAACTTTAGTAATTCCTGATTATTTTGTAAAGCAGACACCCTTGCATTTACAGTTGGTAAGGATGACTATGGGAATTCCAGGAATAAAAGTTGGATGACATCCATAATTGGCAAACAATTTTCTTTGAGAGAGGGAACTATGGCAGGAGTTATTGTAAGCAAGTTCAGCTAACGGTAGATATTCGGTCCAGTCATCCTAAAGATGGCAGATGAAACAACAAAGATATTACTATAAAGTTTGATTCGCTCTCTGTCTGTCCATTTGATTGTGGATGAAAGGCAGTTGATAGGTTAACTTCAATTTCCAGAGTAGAACAGAATGTTTTCCATAGTCGTGATGGGAATTGGACTCCTCAATCTGATATTATTTAATCTGGGAGCCAATGCAGTCTGTAAATTTCTGGTATTAATATTTCAGCTGTAGGAATGCTAGTGATGGGCACAAATTGAGCCATCTTAGTTAAACGGTCCACCACCACCATGGCAGTTGTAAATCCCTTGTAAGGGGGTAGGTCCACAATAAAATCCATGTAAAAGGGTTGTGTAATGGATCCCATTTGTTCCCTAGATGTGGACAATTCTCTTTGACCGGACTGCTGCAATGGTTTGTCTTGGTCGTCTTTTTTTTCTGGAACCTGAGGGCGTAGTGATCTGACTGACCGCAATAGAGGCAAAGATTCAGTTCATGTCTGCATCTCTTTTCAGCAAAGCTGAGAGCTCCAATCTTCATAGGTTCAGGTTTATAGCTGACAAATGATTTAGCTGTTGGTTGACAATTGAATGCATTAAAAAGGGGATTCATTCCAGAGATAAAATGATAATTCTCCCGCTCTGCAAGACTTTGGTCCGGCCGCACCTGGAGTATACTGTCTAGTTCTGGGAACCAGTCCTCAGGAAGGATGTACTGGAAATGGAATGAGTATAAATGTAGTAGAAATCTGGTTGTATGCAGAGCACACAGCCACATCTCTTGTGCTAATATAAGCACCCATTTCAAACTTAATGATACTTTTACCTTAGCTATCAACCCACTCATCCAAGTATTCAGACATCACCAGCATTCCTACATCCTCATCTCCGCCTTGCTGCTTCTTAGCAGTCCCTTCTGGTTCCCCATTAAAGAGACATCACCAGCATTCTTTATGTTCTCAAATCGGTCAGCAAATCTGCCACCCCGACCCGTGCATATGCTTTTATTTACATATCCACAGGAAGTCCCAAACTTGAGGGTGTGACTCCAACAGCCAAATGCCTCCTACAAAGCTTGTGACCTCACAGGAGCAACACAGGATGTGAATGACCATATAAGGTCATAACCAAATAAAGATTTAACAACACAGGGTGTGACGATATAGAAACCCTTCCAGCGGGCTAGGGGAGAACGAACACAGGGAGACTTATGACAATACATTAAAATACATCTTCATAAAATTTTCCACAACAGCTCCTCCTCTTTGTCATCATCCCATGTGTCCCTTGATGAATCTCTATCTTCTTACATCTGGCCTTACAGTCCATAAAAAGGAAAACACGGCTTGACATGTAGACTCTGTTTTTCAGGAGAGATGACATGGTGAGCTATAGTAGTGGCTGGTCGGTTTAGGATCCTCTGACTTGTACGTGGCTTCGGGGCGTCTCATTGAGGAAGATATGGTCATCTTCTCAGGCTCTTGTCACGAGTCCAATCAGGCAACAGGAGCATCTGATCACGGCATATAGAGGGAATAGAAACAAAAACATGAGTAAATATTCCCCCCACTTCCTTCTACTATGAGCTGCTGCAAAAATAAAAATTAAATCCCCACAGATTCCCAGACCCTTAAGAGGATTCCAGTCTTCAGTAGCTATAGCTCTGGCTTTGCCTTTCAGGTTTCTGAACCTTATCCATATGGGCCTAAACGTTGTCACCAGTATCCCCAATCCAGGTATAGCAAGCTTTACTTTTCCCAGGAACCCCCCTTGGGCTGTGGGAACTTCCTTGTAGCTTCAACAGTTACATGAAAACATCCCATCCTCAATTGATGGGAAATTGTTCAGTCATTTCATAAGCTGTAAACATCCCTTGTAATCGGAATATGGCATGAAAGGTCCTCTTTACAGTGTGATATGGGGTCAATAAGACCCCACATCTCACCTCTACGCTGGGAAGCCTGCAATTAAAAAAAAAAAAAATGGCAGAGTATTGGCTGGGTATTGCAGAGTATTGCAGGGTAGTGCAGAGTATTGGCAGGGTATTTCAGAGTATTGGCAGGGTATTGGGTATTGCAGGGTATTGCAGAGTATTGGCAGGGTATTGGGCATTGCAGAGTATTGGCAGGGAATTGAGGGGTTAATTTTTGGTGAGCAGCACTGTGGGCACTGCATATCCAGCCCACAGCGCTGCTGACACCGATCTCTTCCCCCTCCGCTGTACCGATCGGTACAGAGAGGGGAGGAAGGAACCGGCGTCATAACATGACGCTGGTTTGTTTACAAGTGATCGCTCTGTCATTTGACAGAGCGATCACGTGGTAAACGGCCGTGAGGTCACCAATGCTCTCGAGTGCGCGCCCCAGGAGGCGCGCAAGAGCGGAATTCTGATAGGACGTCATATGACGGCCTCTCAGGGTTAAACAACCGCCCTGTAGCCGTCATTCGGCTATGTTGTTAAGTGGTTAACAAGAAACGTGGACACTCATTAAAATTAGAAGAAAAGAGGTTTAACCTTAAACTGCGTAGAGGGTTCTTTACTGTAAAAGTGGCAAGGATGTGGAATTCCCTTCCACAGGTGATGGTCTCAGTGGGGGGCATTGATAGTTTCAAGAAACTATTAGATAAGCACCTGAAGGACCACACCATATAGGGATATACAATGTAATGCTGACGACATATAATCACACACATAGGCTGGACTTGTATCTTTTTTCAACCTCACCTACTATGTAACTATGAATGGGGAACAAAAGTCAGAAGATTAAACTCGTGGTTGTCACAAACCACTCAATCTCATGCTCTTGCTGCAAGTATGAGGAAACCCATGCCATGGCCTCCTCAATGAACAGAGATATAATAAAGCCTGTCATGGAGCCTGGGGTTGCAAATCAGTAAGGCTGCAGCTGAAAGTGCAGTCGACATTGAATAAGGAAGCCTTTATAGAGTTTAGGATCCCCATTGAATTTATCAGGCAAAAGGAAGTGGTTTGAATCACTGTCAGTAGCTGTCTGTTGGCGTTGCTGGGCAAGTTGTGTTCGCAATTCAATTACTTCTCCTTGTAACTCTTGTACTCATACTTGTAAGCTGTGAACAACCTCAGTTAGCGAGACAACATGTTCACTCAGGGATCGTGGAGGCGCGGCAGTCTCCATGCTATGGCCAGATTATTCTGTTAGGAGAATACCTGTAATGAGTGGAGACCAATGGCTGACAACGTCAGACAAGCACAGCTCTCAGGTCTGCGAGAGATAGGAAAGTCTGAATAGCTAGACCAATGATCAGTGTTTGGGTCACAAGCCAAGGTCGATGCAGGAAGAGCATTTCGTAGTCGGGGTCACAAGGCAAGGTCGATGCAGGAGGAGAGTTTTGTAGTTGGGGTTACAAGCCAAAGTTGTTTCCAAACAGTAATGGAAGTTGCTCAAGTACTAAGCAGGATCAGACCACAATCTGGCAACTGGAACTGCAGAGGGAAAGCTTATATAGGAAGTTCATGGGAGGAGCAAAGAGTTCAAGGTTCAACAGCAATCAAGACACAAGGCATGGTTGTCCAATGGATCAGTCAGGGAATTGTCCAGTATCTCAGATAGCTCAGTGAGAAGAGTCAATGGCAGACACAGAAGAGATCCTGGGTTCAAGCCCAGGTCCTGAAAACCACAGTGTCATGTTTTTATTAGTGATGCCCCATAGCGACTTAGGAGGTCTGCAGATGGAACCACAGACAGCATAGCGAGAGGAACCATAGTGCCAACCCATCAGAATGTGTGATCTCATCTTTGTGTGGCATCAGGCATCATCTTGGGACAACATGTACTTCCTGTCTCTGTTTTGCTGACACCTTTCATTGGGTGACGATTGGATTCAATTATATATTTCATTTCACAGTGTGCTGCTATTTGGAAAAAAATTTTTTTAAAGAGTAGACATTAAAGTTTTAAAAGTGGTTGGCATGTGCTGCTGAATCTTTTATAATGTAATTATTGCTTAAGTGGACCGTGGCAGAAGCAGCTTGTTCACAGTTATCAATAAAGAAACCTGTGTGTCATGTTCTTTCTGAAACCATCAATGATTTAACCTCAAATTTTATATTGCATTTACTCTGTTATTCCATGGCATTACACAGGGTCATGTATGTCTTTAGATACTGTAAATAGGTATACTACAGTAAAAGCATATAATTCACCATAAATATATGTGTTATGAATTGCAAGCACTATGCATGTACAAAGCATCCCACGAATAAAACCCACAATTAGAAACAGTTAAAACGCCCTGAAACACCCTTTAAGGTTTCATTCATGGCATGCTTTGAACGTGCATAGATGATTTGTTCTATTTGATTTACTGTTATGGTGCGTGTAAGGTGTTCGTCTTCTAGATTCCCCTGGATAGCCTAGGCTGGAGTGGCTCAATGGAGGTCCCAATCGCCGGCGGTTAATCAATACACATACACTCATGGGTACGTGGTGAAAGATTACAAGGTTTAATGGGAGAGTGGACCGTCTTTTATGTGGTATTCCACAAAGCCCTGCCCTGTGAGGGGCCAATCGGGTGATTTACACATACAGCAACAATTTTCTTAACTCATGACATTAGTTCTTTCCTGAAATGTAAGTCAAAGGTTAATACAATCTCCTGACAGTTATTTTGCCCTTTCAGCATCTGCTGACTGACCATATTCTTGCGTAACCAGTCCTTATCTATCTTTGTGCCTCTCAGCAATGTATAGAGTAGAAACCACAGGCAGATATTTTCCTGAGATATCAATATCTTGCATAGACCCTCTGGAGAGACATACAGATATCTTGTCATCTAGTCACGCTATATAGTTTGTCACGTACGCCAGTATGCTTGTAATTCTGAACCTATTGAAATGCAAGCCTAAGCATATTGGTACTAGATTTTGACTAGTAATTTCAATAGGTATCCCCTTTATAGTGCGGACATTTTGTGTAGACATGATTTATTTTTGTGTGTTCACTATTCTATATTGGTGGCCCTCTGTCTGCACACTCAGTGGTGCTAACAAGTCATCTTAGCTTAGAACAGAAGCTTTATTGCAGCCATTAAATAAGGCTGAGCTATGTTCTTTCTTCAAATGACATGACAAAGTATTATAATATATCGGGCACCGCATATTTTTCAAGGGTTTCCAGAGTTCCAGAGTAAATCACACTCGCAGAAGTGGGGTTTTCAATATCAATAGTCAATGGCTATTACTGTATATTATATACTATTGTGAACATCACTACCCTTTTCAAACTTGCATTGCGCAGCTTTGTTAAATAATTTGGGTAAGCCAAGTTATTCTGCAGCCAACCAGTTCTTTGTTCTTAGTATCGATAGTTCAATTTAGTTATGGCTCACTGTACTCAGTGGAGCTGCAGTTTGTTGTTAGGCAAATTTTGTTTACTCTAGTTTGTTCATTGTTTCACTTTCTGCAGGTTTGATTGCTCTCTCTGTTTTTGGAGAATTGTTCTGGAACATAGGTGTGGAGCAACACAAATGGGAAGCATGAATATTTATTAGACATGTGTACACTGAAATATTTTGTTTCGGAATTTCGTTTTCATCTGAAAAATAAACTTATTTAGTTACTCCTGAAATTCGTTTTTATTTATTTTGTTTAGTTAAAAAATGCATTCATCTGGAAATGCGAAATAATTAAGGCTGAATCTGTCATTGAAGGCTGATGGTGTATGTCGATTGTTCTAAGAAGATTCGATGGAGAAGCTAAACTGTACGACACCGCAATTGTACATTTCCGGTCGAATGTTCCACCTGCAAGCTATAGTAGAATTCTAATGTATGACACTAGTAATAATTATATTTATTAATTATTATTACTAGTCAACCAACATTAGAATTATTCTATAGCCTATGGGCGGAACATTTGACCATAAAAGTCCACTCACAGCGACTGCTTCGTCGAATCTTGATGTCAAATCTTTTCTCTCTCTGTCGAATAATCTTGGACTAATAGAGTTAGGTTAGGCACATTTGACCTTTTTTTGCTATTGTCTCTATAATGTTGAATCTTTTCTCTCTATGTAGAATCATCTTGAACTAACAGAGCTAAGGTTAGACACATTTGACCACAGGTTCAATGGACACAGATCATTATTGTCAGCAGCATGTTGAATCTCCTATCTATATCGAACTGTTGCAAAGAAAATCAAAATAAAGCATTTGTTTGTCCGATCCTTTCGGTTTTCAGACTTGTTTTGTTAAAACGAAAATACCTGAAATTCAGATGAAAATGTATTCAGATGAAAACTACTGCACATGTCTAATATTTATACAGCCCTGGCTAATCCCTGTGAGGGTGGCCCTGATGGGTGCTGGTAGTCTGTATAAATACCCTGAGAAACTGAGCTTCCAGGTCTCTTTCCTTGGAAGGGGATCACAGCCTTGCACTTGCACCCTTAGGCCATCCTGCCAATTGCCTGTGGGAGTCCTCAAGTGGGCAACCTAAGGGCCTTTTTTTGCTGGAAGCTGCAGAAAGCTGATTGAGGGACTGCCGTCTGAGGATCTAGTCTGGTATCACAGGTCACATGAATGACAACTTTCCATTGACATTTGTGAGTACAGACTGATGAGAGAGATCCTAGAGACTGTGGGCTGCTGCCATCCCTCTGGTGCTAGAGAGTCAGCTGTAAGTGTGGAGAGAAAGGGGACATTGGCTGGTGTACTGAAGAGCTCTATTTAGTTCTTTGTGAAGGGACTCAAATTTCTCAATAGAGGAAGCTTTTGTGCTTTTGGCTACTACTATGAAGCCAAGTCCACTGACCACTTTTACCAGGACTTAGCTTACAGTTCTACAGAAGGAAGTCTAGTGTCTTCACTTTGTACATAGTTATTTTACTTTCGAACGGACCAAACATTTGTGCAAACTTTTGAAGTCTATGGGACTCGAACGTTCAAAATAAAAAGTGCTAATTTTAATGGCGAATATGCAAGATATTGTCCTAAAAAGGGTTTGGGGACCTGGCTCCTGCCCCAGGGGACATGGGTCAATGTCTAAAATGTTTTTAAAAACGGCCGTTTTTTCAGGGGCACTGATTTTAATGATGATTAAAGTGAAATAAAAAAGTGAAATTCCTTTAAATATCGTGCCTGGGGGGTGTCCATAGTATGCCTGTGAAGTGGCACATGTTTCCTGTGTTTAGAACAGTCCCTGCACAAAATGACATTTAACGAAAAAAAAAAAAGTAATTTAAAACGGCTTGCGGTTTTAATTTAATATCTGGTTCCGGCAATATGGATGAAAACCATTGTGAAAAATGGCATAGGTAGCCCCCCCCCCCCCCCGCCAATTACCAGCCCCTTTGGGTCTTGTACGGATATTAAGGGGAATCCTGTACCCATATTAAAAAAAAGGAAAGGCATGGGGCCCCCAGGCCCTATATACTCAGAACAGGAGTATACAGGCGGTGCAAACAAGACAGGGACTGTGTAGGTTTGTTGTGTTAATTAGAATCTGTTTGTAATTTTGAACTGGTACATTTTGAAAGTGTAGCTCCAGTCAAAAAATCTATTTTTAAGCTTTTAGGAAAACCTAGGGAAGGGTTATCACCCCTGTATAATTTTTTTGCCGTCCGTCTCTTTTCATCTCACTTCCTGTTGTCTCTTTCCGTTTGCAAGTAGGAGACGTTTGTAAGTTTGATGTTTGAAAGTAGGGACCTGCCCTATATGCTCTGCAGAAATGGGGGCCTAAGGTGTTGCTGTTGCCGCAACACTGTAAGCCCTCAAACTGACTCTTGGTGGGTGCTGGAGTGCCCTGCTGTGAACGATTATATCAAGAATTGTAATTACATGCCATTGTTGAACAGTGGTAGAAAAATTGGGCCTTTGGTGGTTGTGATGGTGGTGCTGGTGCCACAACACTATAAGTCCTCACAGTTACTCTCGGTGGGCACAGGAACGGGCCCGGCTGTGAAATATTATATCAAGAATTGTAATTGCACGCCTCTGTTAAACGGGGCTGAAAAATTGGGCCGGTGGCACTGGTGCTGGTGCCACGACACTGCAACCTCTCCCATATACTCTATTTGGAGTGCAGGAATGAGCCCTGCTGCAAAGCATTGCATCAAAAATTGTAATTACACGCCCATGTTAAACAGGGGCTGAAAAATTGGGCTGGTGGCATCACCCAGAACCAAAAATGTTCTTCCAAGATATCGGCGGAGGAGGAAGAGGATAGACAGTCAACATAACAGGACAGTCACTCGGCATCAGCATAGGCAGTCTTGAAGGGATGTGATATTTTAAAAAAAAAAATATTCGGTTACATCAGCTTCAGGTGCTTGGTAGCTAGTGGTGATCCAAGACTAATTCATCTTTATGAAGGTCAGTCGATCAACCGAGTGGGTGGACAGGTGCACCCAGTGATCGGTTACAAAGCCACCAGCAATGAAGGTGCGTTCCGAAAGAATGCTGGATGCAGGACAGGTCAGTAGCTCGATTGCATACTGTGCTCTGGCCAGTGATCCATCCTTAAGACCCAGTAAGCCAGAGGATTTTTGGTGGGAAAGGTGTCCAAGTCTGACCTTGCCCCTAGGTATTCCTGCACCATGTAAATCAGACGCTGGCGATGGCTGGTAGATTCCAGGGGGCTGCGGACTAAAAAATTGTCTGAACACATCGGTCAGACGGCCACCTTCTCTACCGCTCCTTCTCACCGAAGCCTCAGCAACATGTTGTCCAGGAGTTTGTAACCTCCCAGTCTCTGGGAACACGTTGTACAGACCTTTCTGCAAGGCCTCCCGGAGATGTCTCATCCTCTGCTCCCTCTGCGACGGCAAGATAAGGTCCGCAACCTTATCCTTGTACTGTGGATCAAGGAAAGTGGCCAGCCAGTAATGGTCACTCTCCTTGATCCGAAGAATACGAGCATCCTTCTGCAGGCTTTGCAGGATCAGGGAGGCCATGCAGCATAGGTTAGCTGAGGCATTCGGTCCGGAGTCCTCTGGATCACTAAGGACAACATGATCCGCAGCCACCTCCTCCCAGCCATGTAGAAGTCCATGGGTTTCTTGGGACTGTAAATCATCCCTACAAGACTGCTGCTGCTGAGTGCCAAGCTCCACCTCCATGCTGACACAATCATCCTCCTCGTCCTCTTCCTGTGTGATGGGTGGGACAGCAGGAACACTGTCTGGATAAAGGGGGCCTTGAGAGGCAAGGAAGTCCTCCTCTTCCTGCCTCTGTTCTGCCTCAAGTGCCCTGTCCATTATTCCATGCAGCATATGCTCCAACAGGTGGACAAGAGGTACAGTGTCACTGATGCATGCACTGTCCCTGCTCACCATCCTTGTGGCCTCCTCAAATGGTGATAGGACAGTGCATGCATCCCTGATCATGCCCCACTGGCGTGGTGAGAAAAAACCGAGCTCCCCTGACCCTGTCCTGGTACCGTAGTCACAAAGGTAGTCATTGATGGCTCTCTGCTGCATGTGCAGCTGTTGCAGCATGGCCTACGTTGAGTTTCACCTAGTGGGCATGTCGCATATAAGGCAGTTCTTGGGCAGGTTCAACTCCTTTTGGAGCTCAGCCAGCCAAGCACTGGCATTAAATGATCGGCGGAAATGCACACAGACTTTCCTGGCCTGCTTCAGGACATCCTGTAAGCCCACATACCTGCACAAGAACCACTGCACCACCAGGTTAAGGACGTGAGCCACACAGGGCACATGGGTCAGTTGTCCCTGTCGGAGGGTGGAGAGGAGGTTGGTGCCATTGTCGCAAACCACCATTCCTGAGTTAAGCTGGTGTGGCATCAACCACCGCTCGGCCTGCCCCTGCAGAGCTGACAAAATATCTGCCCCAGTGTGGCTCCTGTCCCCCAAACAAACCAGCGCAAGCACGGCATGGCATTGTTTTGCCTGTGTACTTGCGTAGCCCCTTGAATGCCTACGGAGCACCACTGGTTCTGAGGACAGAGCACTGGAAGAGGCTATGGAGGAAGAAGAGGAGGGGGTGGAGGAGAGAGGTGTGTCACAACCAGTAGTAGCATTTTGGAGGCGTGGTGGTGGAACAACCTCCAACACTACTGCACCTTGTCCTGCATCCTTTCCAGCTGCCAGAAGAGTGACCCAATGGGCCGTGAAAGACAGGTAACGTCCCTATCCATGCCTGCTGGACCATGAACCAGCAGTAATATGCACCTTACCGCTGACCACACTGTCCAGCGAGGCAAGGACATTGCCTTCCACATGCCAGTAGAGAGCCGGAATCACGTTCCGTGAGAAAAAGTGGCGTTTGGGGACCTGCCACTGAGGAACCGCACATTGCACAAACTCACAGAAGGGGACCGAGTCTACCAACAAGGCAGCAGTTGAAGTGCTATCAATTTAGCCAAAGTAGCATTCAACTGCTGGGCATGTGTCACGGTCTGGAGTCAGGCTCAGAGGCCAGTAGCTATAGCAGCAGAGCAGGTATTCACACAGGTCACCCTGGTTGATGACACGGGTTCACCTGAGGAGCGGGGTCTAAGCACTAACTGGTATTCACCCGAGCTTCCGAAGTTGGAGACGGGCTTTGCTGCGTGTTAGTGCCAGGTCGCGGTCCTCAGGATAAACCCACCAGGAGGTGAGCAAGCCAGGGTCTGGTAGCGGATATAGCAGGTAGGGAAGCAGAAGCGTAGTTGAGAAACAAGCCAAAAGTCGGTAACAAATAGTTGCAGGTTGGGATTCAGCAGAAGCGTAGTCCAGGAACAAGCCAAATGTCTGTAACGAATGATAGCGAGGATACGGTCGGCAGCAGGAGAGACAGGAGCAAGATATTGGCTGGTGCAGGCACAATATTCTGGCAATCAGGAAGTGAAGAGACATGGCTTAAATCGGGAAGTTCATGGGAGGAGCAAAGGGTTCAAGGTTCAAGGCAAACAAGATTCAAGACAAGATCATTCAGGAATTGTCCAAGGAGCTGTCCAGCATTCCAGGTGGCTCAGCAAGCAGAGTCACTGCCAGACACACCAGAGGTCCCAGGTTCAAGCCCAGGTCCTAACAGTACTCCCCTCCTCCCAGGATGTCCTCTGGACGTCTTAGGGCCAGGTTTCTGAGGAAACCTCTGGTGGAATTCCCTTGTTAATCTAGGGGCATTAACATTCTTTTCAGGCTCCCAAGAATTTTCTTCTGGACCATATCCTTCCTATTGAACCAAATATTGCAATTTGTTCCTGGAGATCCTGGAGTCAAGAATTTTTCCCACCACAAATTCTTCTTCACCCTGCACCTCAACAGGTGGAGGAGGAGGATGAATTCTTCCAGAAAAAAGTATTTTCATGAAATGGTTTGAGTAGCGATATATATGAAACACAGGGTGAATCTTCATATTATCAGGAAGTTTTAGGCGAAAAGTGACCGGGTTGATTTGAGCAGAAATCTCAAAAGGTCCCATAAACTTTTGACCCAACTTAGCACATGGAACTTGAACTTTTAAATTTTTGGTAGATAACCAAACTTTCTCACCTACTTGAAAAGTGGGAATGGACCTACGATGTCTGTCAGCAGCCTTCTTGTAATATTCCTGCGCCTCCTTCAATATATCAGTCAATTTCTCCTGGATCTCATGTAATGAAGTTAATCTGTTGGTAACAGCAGGAATTGAAGTTGAGATGGGGAGATCAGGAATAAAAACTGGATGATACCCGGTGTTTAAGAAAAATGGGCTTTGGGAAGTGGAGCTATGTTTAGTTATTATAAGCAAACTCTGCCGTTGGAAGGTAGTCCACCCAGTCATCCTGAAGATAACTCACGAAACATCAAAGGCCAGAGTTTGATTGGTCCTCTTGGTCTGACCATTAGACTGCGGATGAAAAGCCGAGGACAGATTAACTGTTATACCCAAAGCGGAGCAAAAACTTCTCCAAAATTTTGAGGTAAACTGTACCCCTCTGTCAGACACCACATCATCAGGAATTCCATGAAGTTTAAAAACTTCTCTAACCCTTACATCAGCAGTATGTTTGGCGGAGGGTACCCCTTTAACTGGAATAAAATGAGCCATCTTAGTGAGATGGCCAACGACTACCAGAATGGTGGTCATCCCTTTTGAAAGAGGAAGGTCAACCACAAAGTCCATAGAAATTGACCCCCATGGTCTTGATGGAACAGGCAGTGGTAGAAGTAACCCCAGAGGAGAAGATCGAGGTGTCTTATTGCGAGCACAGGTTAGACATGAAGCCACATAACTCTTTACATCTTTCTGTACCCAGGCCACCAAAAGGAACGTGATAAGAGTTCTTTTGTCTTAGAAGCCCCAAAATGACCAGCAAGTTTAGAGTCGTGTACCAACCTGAGGGCTTCTAGCCGAACTGACTTAGGTACATAGAGGCAATGCACTTGAGTCCAAAAACCATTGTTGTACTTGAGGTTAATGTCCTTAGGAGGATTATTAAGAAGTGGGTCATTCTCATACCCCTCCTTGAGAAGATTAAGAAATGTCTTCGAACTCATGGCCCCTAGAAAGTTCATTTTGAGGCAGGATTATACATTCAGCGGTGACGTCAGCGCGTCGCTCCGCCTCCATGCGCATTTCGTCACTAACGCTAACACTCCCCGTGACGACGTCCTGTTAGTGACGAAACGCGTAGGGAGGAGGAGCGACTCGCTGACGTCACCGCTTCATGTGTTTGTCCTGGAAGTATCGGGCGTTGTAAATTCGAGACCGGCAGGTTCGAGTTTTGTATGCAATTTGTCCACTGATGTTGTGTAAGTGCGCAATTGGCATTTTTTATATATTTTATTAAAGTGTTTTGGTTTTACACTATTGCGAGTCTTATATTTTTTTCTATGGTCGCTGATATGAGGGATTGGTTGGAGCTGTGAGAGGTCCTTTCATCACCTTACTTATCTGAATATCCCGGGCTGGGGAGAGCCAGTCATCTGCGTTTTATGGTTCTCTGTAATAAAGAACCATAAACTTCTGGTAAGCGGCAGTGTTAACCGTGGTGGAGGTGCTTATAATTTACACTATTGTGGATGGTCTGTCATCGTTTCATCACTGTGTCACAACTTGAGAATTTTTTATATGGACTTTTCAATGCTATGACTATCAGTGTTTTCTTTCACACTGTTTATTAATTGTGTGCTTTCTGTCACATGACCGTACCGAGTTAGTTAGTGGACCGGTCAGATATTAATTTCTGTTTAAACATATTGATGTTCTTACTGTCAGATATTAATTTCTGTTTAAGCATATCAATGTTCTCACTGTATTTGTACACTTATTTTTGCATAGATTGGTGTTAATATTCACTTATTTACTTTTGAGATGCAATATTAATTAATTTAATTGGTTATTTTTTGCGCAATCCACTCCATTTTCTGTCAAATGGCATTTCTGCCCCTGGAAGCAATTCAATGGGACAATCATAAGAGCGATGAGGAGGCAGCTGATCTGCGTTCTTTTTATCACAAACGTCCCGAAACTCAAGATATTGTGGAGGTAGCTTGTCGTATGACTGGATAGTTGCCAAAACTGCTTGTAAATCTTGGGTTGGTGGAGGGCTTATTTGATAAGATTCTTTGCAATGTTTCTTGCAATGGTCAGATGTAAAGCTTAAAGAACGTGTCTCCCAGTTGATGGAGGGATTATGGATAGAGAACCAAGGAATGCCCAGGTTAATAGGGAACTTGGGTGATTTAATCAGCTCAAAGCTGATAGTCTCCTGATGGTCAGTTTCAATTAGGAGTTTAAGTGGGATTGTCTTGTGGGTAACAGGGCCTGAAGACAAAGGTGAGCCATCCACAGTTTCCATATCAATTGGGGCGAGTTTATTTCTTATTTGAATGTTATTACTTTGGGCAAATTCGATGTCAATGAAATTTCCCCCAGCCCCTGAGTCCAGCATAGCAGAGCAAGGTATTTCATTGCTTTCAACAATAAGCTTTATAGGGATGACAAAATGAGTTGATAAAGAATTAACTTTATTTGTTTCCTGAATCAAAGGAGAGATGGACTGAGAAATTTAATTTATTTGTTCAGATACTGTAACATTCATTGCTGCAATTGTTCTTTTAAATTTATTGGGACAATTAACTGCGTAATGTCCAGAGTCTCCACAATAAAGACATACGTTTTCTGAACGTCGTCTTTCTTTCTCCTGAGTAGTAATAGATCTTTTAATAGCATCAACCTGCATAGGTTAAGGAGTGTCAGAATCAGGAAAAACTCTTGGACCCTTAGGAGGATACTGAGTAGTAGAAAAACGCATGCCACCATTACTGCCTAGGATTCCCAGTCTCTCCTTTCCTGTCTCCTTTCAGTAAGTCTCTGATCAATTCAAATACATAATTTAATAAAAGCTTCGAGGTCATCAGGACTTTCTACTCTGGCAAGCTCATCTTTTACTTGTTCCGAGAGTCCTTGACGGAACTGACTCTTTTGTGCTGCTGGATTTCAATTGGTATCTGAGATCCAACGCCGGAATTCAGTTGTGTATTCTGCAACAGAGTGTCTTCCCTGCCGTAAATTGTGCAATTTTGCCTCAGCAGTAGCACAGCGGTTAGGATCATCGAAAACTTGGTTCATCGCAGTCACAAAAGAATTGAAATTATCCAGGATGACATCCTCTTTCTCCACATAAGGGGAGGCCCAGGCTAAGGCTTCCTCATTCAGGAGGTTGATAATAAACAGCACCTTTTTCCTGTCAGAAGTGAATGCAGCAGGTTGCATCTGAAAGTATATACGACATTGATTAAGGAACCCTCTATAATGGCGGCGGTCTCCGCTAAACTTGAGTGGTAGGGGCATTCGTGCATTAGTATCTATGGCAGCAGTATCTCGGGCATGAAAATCCCACAATTGTTTGTGTAGATCAAAGATTTCCTCTTGTAGACCTTTCACTGCGATTTGTAACGCAGAAATTTTTTCCTGATAGTTAACACCAAATGTCTGCAACTCAGCGATTTGAACCCTGAGAGGAGCCACGGCAGCTGCTACAACGGCCTCCATGTTTTTGGCCAGAATATTCTGTCACGGTCTGGAGTCAGGCTCAGAGGCCAGTAGCTATAGCAGCAGAGCAGGTATTCACACAGGTCACCCTGGCTGATGACACGGGTTCACCTGAGGTGCGGGGTCTAAGCACTAACCGGTATTCACCAGAGCTTCCGAAGGTGAAGATGGGCTTTGCTGCATGTTAGTGCCAGATCACGGTCCTCAGGACAGCCCCACCAGGAGGTGAGCAAGCCGGGGGCTGGTAGTGGATATAGCAGGTAGGGATCAAGCAGAAGCGTAGTTGAGAAACAAGCCAAAAGTCGGTAACAAATAGTTGCAGGTTGGGATTCAGCAGAAGCGTAGTCCAGGAACAAGCCACATGTCGGTAACGAATGATAGCGAGGAGCTCTGCGGTGTGATTCAGTCGGTGTGCTTCCCCTAAGCTGGTCCCCGGAGGGCATCCTGCTTCGTTGGAGATGTGCCTCATCCTCCTCCTCTCTCCTACCAGGCACCCACGTGGAGTCAGTGACCTCATCATCCCCTCCCTCTTCATCACTGGAGCAAACCTGGCAGTATGCTGCAGCTTGTGGAACATGACTGCCAGATTGCTGTCCTTCTTGAGCATCCCCTTTCTCTGCGCTCACGCTACTGCCTTCCTCTAGCTGAGTATCATCATCAGAGCCTACAAAATACTGGGCATCCTCCTGGAGCATGTACCCAACACTGTGCTCAAACAGTTTGGGGGACTCCTCAGGAGGACATGGTGGGTCCAGGAAAGGAGTCACTGATGATGACATTGAGACGAGGGTGCGTTGGCAGCTGGGTGCGTTGGCAGCTGTATGCTAGTACCCTGAGCCTGGGTGAGGGAGGATGAGGAGGATGAAGAGGGATTGGTCATCCACTCTACCAAGTCTTCGGCATGATGCGGCTCAACACATCCAGCTGCCGAAAATAAGGACAAGCGTGTCCCATGGCCACGTGCTGATGGCGATGCACCGTGTCCATGACCGGCACTGTTGTCTCTAGACACAGAGCCTGCTTGCCCTCTTTTGTTGGCTCATGCCTGTCTGCCTCTCCTTGTTGGCCTTCCAGACATGGTAATGGCCTGCAGGGAGATGGTAAAGCCATCAATTGGGTAGTGTATATTGTGCTGGAGGCACACAACACCCACTAACTCCTGCAGATGCCTTTATTATAGAACACCAGCAATAAAGGGTAGATACAGGTGTATACTGTGCTGTGCTGGAGGCACACAACAGCCACTAATCCCTGCAGATGGCTCTATTTGAGAACAGCAATAAAAGGTAGATACAGGTGTATACTGCGCTGGAGGCACACAACACCCACTAACCCCTGCAGATGGCTCTAATTGAGAACAGCAATAAAGGGTAGATACAGGTGTATACTGTTCTGGAGGCACATAACACCCACTAACTTCTGCAGATGGCTGTATTAGAGAACACCAGCAATAAAGGGTACATAAAGGTGTATATTGTACTGTGCTGGAGGCACACAACACCACTAACTCCTGCAGATGCCTTTATTATAGAACACCAGCAATAAAGGGTAAATATAGGTGTATACTGTGCTGTGCTGGTGGCACACAACACCCACTAACTCCTGCAGATGGCTGTATTAGAGAACACCAGCAATAAAGGGTAAATATAGGTGTGTGCTGTGCTGGTGGCACACAACACCCACTAACTCCTGCAGATGGCTGTATTGGAGAACACCAGCAATAAAGGGTAGATACAGGTGTATGTTGTGCTGTGCTGGAGGCACACAACACCCACTAACTCCTGCAGATGGCTCTATTAGAGAACAGCAATAAAGGGTAGATACAGGTGTATACTGCGCTGGAGGCACACAACACCAGCTTACTCCTGCAGATGGCTGTATTAGAGAACACCAGCAATAAAGGGTAGATACAGGTGTATACTGCGCTGGAAGCACACAGCACCCACTAACTCCTGCAGATGGCTCTATTAGAGAACAGCAGCAATAAAGGGTAGATGCAGGTATATACTGCGCTGGAAGCACACAACACCCACTAACTCCTGCAGATGGCTCTATTAGAGAACAGCAATAAAGTAGATACAGGTGTATACTGCACTGAAGGCACACAACACCCACTAACTCCTGCAGACGCCAGAACACTACACAAGACCGCTGCACTGGCGGCCTTATATAGTGTGGGGATTGTACTAAACAGCCTGAGCTATAATTGGCCATAGACATCCTGCCTGTGGCCAATTATGGCTCTCCTCCCTGCCGGCGCTGTGATTGGCCAAGCATGCGGGGTCACAGTGCATGCTTGGCCAATCATGAGCCAGCAATGCACTGCGATGGCGCAGTGCATTGTGGGCCGTGAGCACCACACGATTTTGGCACGTCCTCCAAATGAGCCACCAGGTCCTTCTGAGAGATCTGCCTTCTTTTATTATTATTATTACTATACAGGATTTATATAGTACCGACAGTTTGCACAGCGCTTTACAATATAAAAGGGAGACAATACAGTTATAATACAATAAAACACAAGAGGATTAAAGTGGTTGTAAACCCTCCCCCACAACTTTTTCCCATGTAAATCAGCATAAAAAACCCTAATGAACATTGCTTGTAGATATCTTCTTACTTGCTTAGTATTGTAATCCTTGTTGTTCTGTAGAATGAAGTCACTGAGCATGCCCAGATCTCCCCTGATTTAAGGCACACTCTCTATGTCTTATCTATCTGTTATCAGGACTTCCTACGGCACAACACTGAACTCTGCTAATCACTCAGAGCTTCCTCCTACACACCATGTGACCATGTGACATTACATAAAGTCTAAACTTGGCCATTACTGCAGTTTTATCAGCTGAAGCTGATAAGTCTGACAAAGGGAAACATTAGACACCGGCACAAGTAAATACTATGAAATAAACAAGTAAGCTATGAACAGGAAAGCAGGGTTGCCATAGAAACGTTGGATTGAGAAGGAGGCTTGGTTAACAGTACAGGAAGTGCTCATTGTAAGGGCGGAAATACACTCCACTGTGGACTCAGAACACAATACTTAAGATGGTGCTGCCTAACCCCTGGAAACAAGTTTTTTAAAGTTTCTTTAAACAGTAAGTAATATGCGATTTGGGCTGGATTATAGTGACTATAGTCTGATAATGAGAGCATCAGAGTGGGAGAGTTTACTTCCTCTTTAAGAGGGCCCTGCTCAGAAGAGCTTACAATCTCTAATAGGGTGGGGCAAGTGGTACAAAGGATTGTAACTGTGGGGAATGAGCTGATGGAAGTGGTAGAAGATTAGTTTGAGACGTGATAGGCTTTCCTGAAGAGATGAGTCTTCAGGGATCGCCTGAAGGTAGCAAGAGTAGGGGATAGCCGACTGGTGGAGGTAGTGAGTTCCAGAGGATGGGAGAGGCTCTGGAGAAATCCTGGAGACGAGCATGGGAGGAGGAGACGAGAGAGCTTGAGAGTAGGAGGTCTTGAGAAGAGCAGAGGGGACGATTTGGGTGATATTTGGAGACAAGATTGGTGATGTGGCTCAGAGTTGTGAATGGCTTTGTATGTTGTGGTTAGTATTTTGAATTTAGTTCGCTGGGTGATTGGGAGCCAGTATAGGAATTGGGTTGGTAGACACTGATGTTATGGAGGTGAATTCTACAAACTTTTGACAACGATTGAACTTGGGGCTGAAATAACAAGTCAGAGTCTAGGATTACACCTAGTACACTGGCGAGAGGGGAGGGACTAATAGTTGCATTGTTGATTTTGATGGAAAAGTCATGGAGGGGGGCACGGGCGGGGATATTAATAGCTCAGTTTTAGAGAGATTTTGTTTAAGGAAGTGGTGTGACATCCATGCTGATATGTCAGTTAATAAGTTAGTAATAGGGATGAGCTTCGAGTTCAAGTCAAACCCGTGTTCGACTCGAACATCATCTCTTTGACCGTTCGCCGAATTACGAACATTATGGGCCGCTCGCGCCAAATTCGAGTGGCGCGTCATGGCCCATAATTCACTGCAGCATCGCAGCGTATTGCTGGCTGCTGATTGGCCAAGCATGCACTATGACCAGCATGCTTTGGCCAATCACAGCGCAGAAAAAACGGAGAGTCATAATTGGCCAAAGGGTGGCTTTGACCAATTATGTCTCAGAGGGTTTAGTACAATACCCACACTATATATGGCCGCCTGCATGGCAGCCTTGTGTAGTGTGTTGCGGCGGTGTTTAACCCTTTCCCGCCGAGCGTACGCAGATCTGCGTACTCGGCTTCCGGGGGTTATACCGGGATGATGCCCGCACCTGCAGGCATCATCCCGGTACCGTTTTTTACAGCAGGCGATTGGCTATCCAGGCATAACAACCGATGCGGCTAAAAGCCTCTCGCCGCTGTTACCGGTGCTCCCGCTCGATCGGGAGCACCGATTAGCGATCCGTCGGCTCTGGCTGCTGGGGAGGAACTGGAACGAAGCCGTAATCGGCTTCGTTCCAGTCTCCTCATCGTAAACACGGAAGCGACGTCATGACGTCACTTCCCGTTTACTCGGCTGCCAATGGCGCCGGTTTAAAAAAAATATCCGGTATTCAGAATCGCAGTTTTCGGCGATCTGAATACATTGAAGTGTAAAGGAGGGGTGGGGGGTCTTTTAGACCCCCGATCCCTCCATAAAGAGTACCTGTCACCACCTATTACTGTCACAAGGGATGTTTACATTCCTTGTGACAGCAATAAAAGTGATCAAATTTTTTTTTTTTTTAAAACAAATTAGTCATTTTAAAATAAATAAAAAAATAAAAAAAATTTTTTCAAAGCGCCCGCCGTCCCCGCGAGCTCGCGAAGCAAAGAAAACGCATACGGAAGTCGCACCCGCGTATGTAAACGGTGTTCAAATCACACATGTGAGGTATCGCCGCGATCGTCAGAGCGAGAGAAATAATTCTAGCAGTAGACCTCCTCTGTAACGCTAACCTGGTAACCGTAAAAAATGTTTAAAGCGTCGCCTATTGAGATATTTAGGTACCGTACTTTGTCGTCAATCTACAAGTGCGCGCAATTATAAAGTGTGACATGTTTGGTATCTATTTACTCGGCGTAACATTATCTTTCACATTACGCAAAAAAATTGGGCTAATTTTACTGTTTTGTTTTTTTTTATTCATGAAAGTGTCCCTTTTCCCAAAAAGTTGCGTTTAAAACACCACTGCGCAAATACCGTGTGACATAAAATATTGCAACAATCGCCGTTTTATTCTCTAGAGCCTCTGCTAAAAAAATATATATATAATGTTTGGGGGTTCCAAGTAATTTTCTAGCAAAAAATATGGATTTTAACTTGTAAACACCAAATTCCAAAAATAGGCTTAGTCATGAAAGGGTTAAAGACAGAGAGAGACAGTGTCATTTAATTTGAGTTAGCTAGAGTAGGCAGGCGAGTCAGTTAGCTTCAGTTACAGTGTGTAGAGGATATATATGCATCCCAGGTGTGTTGTGTGTATATATATTTATACACTGTATTCAGTTTAGCTAGATCCATTCCTGTTATTCTTTTCATAATATATTGACAGGCAGGGAGCTGCAGTATTTTCACTTAGTGTACTGTGCCCTTTGCACAGTGTGCACCTAAAGCTTACCTGAATACAATTGCTGGTGTTCTCATACAAATACAGGCATGGAGCTGCAGTATTTTGTTTTAGTGTCCTTTGCACAGTGTGCACCTAAAGCTTACCTGAATACAATTGCCTGTGTTCTCATACAAATACAGACAGAGTGCTGCAGTATTTTTTGTTTTAGTGTCCTTTGCACAGTGTGCACCTAAAGCTTTACCTGAATACAATTTCTGGTGTTCTCATACAAATACAGGCATGGAGCTGCAGTATTTTGTTTTAGTGTCCTTTGCACAGTGTGCACCTAAAGCTTACCTGAATACAATTGCCTGTGTTCTCATACAAATACAGACAGAGTGCTGCAGTATTTTGTTTTAGTGTCCTTTGCACAGTGTGCACCTAAAGCTTTACCTAAATACAATTGCCAGTGTTCTCATACTAATACAGGTAGGGATCTGCAGTATTTTGTTTTAGTGTCTTTTGCACAGTGCACCTAAAGCTTTACCTGAATTCAATTGCCAGTGTTCTCATACTAATATTACTACAGGCAAGAAGTTGATTCTGCTACCTGCAGTAAAATCAGTATATATACACATCCCAGCTTTGTGCAGCTACATCTCCCTGCAGGCCATTAGTATGTCTGGAAGGCCAACAAGGAGAGGCAGACAGTCATGAGCCAATAAAAGAGGGCAAGCAAGCTCTGTGTCTAGAGCAGCCTTTCTCAACATTTTCAACACAGAGGAACCCTTGAAATAGTCCTCCAGACTCAGGGAACTCCTGCTAAAAATTAGGAATCTACAACTCACGATACATTAGTGTGATGGTCAGTGGGAAGAATGGTCCTTACACTTGTGGTCATTGGGCAGAAATACCTCCTTACAGATAGATAAAAAGATCAATGGAGTTGGTGGGAACTTATCAGAGAGTCAGAAATGGCCCAATGCTGAAGGAACCCCTAGCAACCTCTGGAGGAACCCTAGAGTTGAGAATCATTGGTCTAGAGGCAACAGTGCTGGTCGTGAATACGGTGCATCCTCATCAGCATGTGGCCGTGGGACACGCTTGTCCTTTTTTTCGGCAGCTGGTTGCATTGAAACGCAACATGCCGAAGACTTGGTAGAGTGGATGACCAAGCCGTCCTCATCCTCCTCATCCTCTCTCACCCAGGCTCAGTGTACTTTGGCAAAGCAGCTGCCAACACGGCCTCTTCCTTCGGCTCAATGGCATCAGTCACTCCTTCCCTAGCCCCACCATGTCCTCCTGAGGAGTCCCCTGAACTGCTAGACCACAGTGTTGGGTACATGCTCCAGGAGGATGCCCAGCGTTTTTAGGGCTCTGATGACGGTTCCCAACTAAAGGAAGGCAGTAACGTAAGCCCAGAGAGAGGGGGTGCCCAAGAAGGACAGCAATCTGGCAGTCATGTTCCCCCAGCTACAGCATACTGCCAGGTTTGCTGCAATGATGAGGAGGGAGGGGATGGTGAGGTTAGTGACTCCACGTGGGTGTCTGATAGGAGAAAGGAGGAGCAGGCACATCTCCAATGAGGCAGAATGCTCTCCAGGGGCCAGCTTAAGGGCAAGACACCAACTGTATCACACCACAGAGCTCCACATGTGCAGGCCGCTGCTGTCTCTGTGCGTTATTCCAAAAGTTCTTTGGTATGGGCCTTTTTTGAGACGAGTGCATCAGATCGCACCACTGCTATTTGCAACATATGTCTCAAGCGTATATCGCGTGACCAAAACATCAGCCACTTGGGCACCACATGCTTGACCAGACATATCAACCTGCCACGCAGTTCATTGGCAAGCGTACCTAAAAGACCCACACCAAAGACCAAAGCGGACCTCTCCTTGCTCCTCATCAGCTGGGATCTCTTGTGGGCAATCTGCTTTCAGTACACCGATGTCAGATTGTACCAGGCAAATTTCCCTGCCCCAGCTGTTGCACCGCCGAAAGAAGTTCACTCCCAGCCATCCACATGTCCAGCGGTTGAATGCTAGCTTGGCTAAATTGCTAGCACTTCAACTGCTGCTTTTTCAGTTGGTAGAATCTGCCCCCTTCCTTGAGTTTGTGGAATGTGCGGTTCCTCAGTGGCAGGTTCCCAAACGCTACTTTTGCTCATGGAAGGTGATTCTGGCTCTCTACCGGCATGTGGAAGGCAATGTCTTGGCCTCGCTGGACAGGGCGGTCAGCGGTAAGGTGCATATTACTGTTGACTCATGGTCCAGCAGGCATGGACCGGGATGTTATCCATCTTTCACGGTGCATTGGGTGACTCTTCTGGCAGCTGGAAAGGATGCAGGATAAGGTGCAGTGGTGTTGGAGGTTGTTCCGCCACCACGTCTCCAAAATTCTACTACTGGTGATTCTGACACATCTCTCTCCTCCACCCCCTCTTCCTCTTCTTCCTCCATGGCCTCTTCCTGTGCTTTATCCTCTGAACCAGCGGTGCTCCGTAGGCATTCAAGGGGCTACGCAAGTGCGCAGGCAAAAAGATGTCATGCCGTGCTTGCACTGGTGTGCTTGGGGGACAGGAGCCACACTGGGGCAGAGATTCTGTCAGCTCTGCAGGGGAAGGCTAAGAGGTGGTTGATGCCATGCCAGCTTAAGCCAGGAACGTTGGTTTGCGACAATGGCACCACCCTTCTCTACACCCTACAGGGACAACTGACCCATGTGCCCTGATTTGCTCACGCCCTTAACTTGGTGGTGCAGTGGTTCTTGGGCAAGTACCTGGGCTTACAGGATGTCCTGAGGCAGTTCAGAATCTGTGACATGCCCACCAGATGGAACTCAACGTTGGCCATGCTGCAGCGGCTGCACACACAGCAGAGGACCATCAATGAGTAACTGTGGGACTATGGCACCAGGATAGGGTCAGGGGAGCTTGTTTTTTTCCCCACGCCAGTGGGCAATGATCAGGGATGCATGCACTGTTCTGTCACCATTTGGGGAGGCCACGAGGATGGTGAACAGTGACAGTGCATGCATCAGTGACGCTGTCCCTCTTGACCATCTGTTGGAGCACACACTGCATGGAATAATGGACAGGGCACTTGAGGCAGAACAAGGCCCCCTTTATCCATACAGTTTTCCTGCTTGTCCACCGATCACACAGGAAGAGGAGGAGGAGGTGGAGGATTGTGTGAGCATTGGGTTGGAGCCTAGCACTCAGCATCAGCAGCAGTCTTTAAGGGATCATTTACAGTCCCAAGAAACCCATGGACTTTTACGTGGCTGGGAGGAGGTGGCCGCAGATCATGTCATCCTTAGTGACCCAGAGTACTCCGGACCGAATGCCTCAGCTAACCTACACTACATGGCCTCCCTGATCCTGCAAAGCCTGCGGAAAGATCCTCGTATTCATCGGATCAAGGAGAGGGATCATTACTGGCTGGCCACTCTCCTTGATCCACGGTAAAAGGGTAAGGTTGCCGACCTTATCTTGCCATCGCAGAGGGAGCAGAGGATGAGACATCTCTGGGAGGCCTTGCAGAAAGGTCTGTGCAATGTGTTCCCAGAGACTGGGAGGTTACAAATTCCTGGTCCTGGACAATGTGTTGCTGAGGCTTCAATCAGTTGCAAAAGGAGCGGTGGAGAAGGTGGCCGTCTGACCAATGCGTTCAGACAATTTTTTTTTTTGCCCCAAGGTATGATTGGTTCCAGCAACCATCGCCAGTGTCTGATTTACATGGTGCAGGAATACCTAGGGGCAAGATAAGACTTGCACACCCTTCCCACCGTCTTGGGTCTTGAGGATGGATCACTGGGCAGAGTTTGCACAGTATAAAATTGAGCTACTGGCCTGGCCTGCATCCAGGTTTTGTAACCGATCACAGGGTGCGCCTGTACACCAACTCGGTTGATCGACGGACCTTCATAAAAATGAATCAGTCTTGGATCACCACCAGCTACCAAGCACCTGAAGCTGATGTAACCTAATAATTTTTTTTGAAATATCAGATCCCTTCAAGACTGCCTATGCTGATGCTGAGTGACTATCCTGTTATGCTGAGTGACTATCCTCTAGACATGTGCATTCGTTTTCGTCCGAATGCATTTTCGTCCGAATTTCAGCTATTTTCGTTTTCGTTTTGACAAACGATAACGAAAGCACAAAATCCGAAAAACAAAAGATCCGACATAAATAAATGCTTTATTTTCGTTTTCATTGTTACAACAGTTCTATATAGAATAGAAGATTCGACATGACTCTGACAACAATCTGTGTCTATAGAACCTGTGGTCGAATGTGCCTAACCTTACCTCTATTAGTCCAAGATTATATAGAGAAAATATTCGACAGAGAAAAAAGATTTGACAGAGAGAAAAGATTCTGCAAGATACTGTCCTAAAAAGTGTTTGGGGACCCGGGTCCTGCCCCAGGGGACATGGATCAATGCAAAAAAAGTTTTAAAAACGGCAGTTTTTTCGGGAGCAGTGATTTTAATAATGATTAAAGTGAAACAATAAAAGTGTAATATTCCTTTAAATTTCGTAGGGGGGGGGGGTTGTCTATAGTATGCCTGTGAAGGGGCGCATGTTTCCCGTGCTTAGAACTGTCCCTGCACAAAGTGTCATTTATGCAGGAAAAAAAGTCCTTTAAAATCACTCGCAGCTATTATGAATTGTCGGCTCCCGTAATACAGAGAACACTCATTGAAAGTCATTGATAAAAAAATAAATAAATAAATAAATAAATAAAAAGCGTGGGGGTCCCCCAAATTCAATTACCAGGCCCTTCAGGTCTGGTATGGATATTAAGGAGAACCCCACGTCAAATTTAAAAAAAAATTGACGTGGGGTTCCCCCTAAAAATCCATACCAGACCCTTTATCCGAGCACGCAACCTGGCAGGCCGCAGGAAAAGAGGGGGGGACGAGAGAGCGGCCCCCCCTCCCTCCTGAACCGTACCAGGCCACATGCCCTCAACATTGGGAGGATGCTTTGGGGGTCTGTGACCCCTCAAAGCACCTTGTCCCCATGTTGATGAGGACAAGGGCCTCATCCCCACAACCCTGGCCGGTGGTTGTGGAGGTCTGCGGGCGGGGGGCTTATCAGAATCTGGAAGCCCCCTTTAACAAGGGGACCCCCAGATCCCGGCCCCCCCCTGTTTGAAATGGTAAGGGGGTACAAAAGTACCCCTACCATTTCACAAAGAAAGTGTAAAAAATGGTTAAATAAAACAAACACACTTTTGAAAAATTCCTTTATTAAAAATAAAAAAATAAAAAAAAGATTCCAGCGGCGGTAATCCACTCTTGCTATCCAGCGACGGACGGTCATCTCTCCAGCGATGTCTCATCTCATCCAGCGCAGCGAATGCTCCATCCTTCTTCTGTCTCCGTGTAGGAGACACTGCAGGCATTCCGGTGGCTGACGTTTCTTATATACGGAGGGCGGGGCCACCCGTCACCTGACCCCGCCCCCTCTGACGCAAGGGGAAACCCGGGGTTCCCTGTGACGTATGGGTGATCCCGCACCCCTCTGATGTAACACAGGCAGGTTTCCGTTACATCAGAGGGGGGCGGGGTCACCCATACGTCACGGGGAACCCCGGGTTTCCCCTTGCGTCAGAGGGGGCAGGGTCAGGTGACGGGTGGCCCCGCCCTCCGTATATAAGAAACGTCAGCCGCCGGAATCCTTGCAGTGTCTCCTCCATGGAGACAGAAGAAGGATGGATCGCTGCGCTGGATGAGATGAGACATCGCTGGAGAGATGATCGTCCATCGCTGGATAGCAAGAGTGGATTACAGCCGCTGGAATCTTTTTTTTATTTTTTTATTTTTAATAAAGGAATTTTTCAAAAGTGTGTTTGTTTTATTTAACCATTTTTTACACTTTCTTTGTGAAATGGTAGGGGTACTTTTGTACCCCCTTACCATTTCAAACAGGGGGGGGGGCCGGGATCTGGGGGTCCCCTTGTTAAAGGGGGCTTCCAGATTCTGATAAGCACCCCGCCCGCAGACCTCCACAACCACCGGCCAGGGTTGTGGGGATGAGGCCCTTGTCCTCATCAACATGGGGACAAGGTGCTTTGAGGGGTCACAGACCCCCAAAGCATCCTCCCAATGTTGAGGGCATGTGGCCTGGTACGGTTCAGGAGGGAGGGGGGCCGCTCTCTCGTCCCCCCCTCTTTTCCTGCGGCCTGCCAGGTTGCGTGCTCGGATAAAGGGTCTGGTATGGATTTTTAGGGGGAACCCCACGTCAATTTTTTCTTAAATTTGAGGCAGGGTTCCCCTTAATATCCATACCAGACCTGAAGGGCCTGGTAATTGAATTTGGGGGACCCCCACGCTTTTTTATTTATTTATTTATTTATTTTCTTTATCAATGACTTTCAATGAGTGTTCTCTGTATTACGGGAGCCGACAATTCATAATAGCTGCGAGTGATTTTAAAGGACTTTTTTTCCTGCATAAATGACACTTTGTGCAGGGACAGTTCTAAGCACGGGAAACATGCGCCCCTTCACAGGCATACTATAGACAACCCCCCCCCTACGAAATTTAAAGGAATATTACACTTTTATTGTTTCACTTTAATCATTATTAAAATCACTGCTCCCGAAAAAACGTCCGTTTTTAAAACTTTTTTTTGCATTGATCCATGTCCCCTGGGGCAGGACCCAGGTCCCCAAACACTTTTTAGGACAGTAACTTGCAAATTAGCCTTTAAAATTAGCACTTTAGATTTTGAACGTTGGAGTCCCATAGACTTTAATAGGGTTCTAAAGTATGCTATATACTAGCTCCGTCGAATCTTCTTTATACATTCGACAGACACCATAAGCCTTCAAAGACAGATTCGACCGTGATTCATGTGGATTTTCGGACTAATGCAATTTTTGAACGAAAAACTAAATAAATTAAAAACGAATTTCGGGAGTAACTAAATAAATTAAGTTTTCAGACGAAAACGAAATTCCGAAACGAAATATTTTACTCTGCACATGTCTACTATCTTCTTCCTCCTCAATGATCATGCTGATAGCTTGTAAGAACATTTTTGGTTCTGGGAGCCGCCACCAGCGCTTAAGGCCCAATTTTTCACCCCCTGTTTAACAGGGACGTGTAATTACAATTTTTGATGCAATACTTTGCAGCAGGGCTCATTCCTGCACTCCAACTAGAGAATCTGTGAGGGGTTGCAGTGTTGTGGTGCCAGCACCAGTGCCTAAAGCCCAATTTTTCTGTCCCTGTTCAACAGGACATGTAATTACAATACTTGATGTAATATTTCACAGCAGGGCCCAGTCCTGCGCCCACTAAGTAACTGTGAGGGCTTACAGTGTTGTGGCAACACCACCAAAGGCCCAATTTTTCTACCCCTATTCAACAGGTGCATTACAATTATTGATCTAATATTTCACAGCAGGACCCATTCCAGTGCCCACCAAGATTAACTGTGAGGACTTACAGTGTTGTGGCCCCAGCACTGCCACCACCAAATGCCCAATTTTTCTACCACTGTTCAACAATGGCATGTAATTCCATTTCTTGATATAACAGTTCACAGCAAGGCATTCCAGCGCCCACCAAGAGTAACTGTGAGGGCTTACAGTGTTGTGGCAACACCAACACCTAAGGCCCAAATTTCTGCAGAGCATATAGGGCAGGCCACTACTTTCAAACATCCAACTTACAAACGACTCCGACTTGCAAACTGAAGGAGACAACAGGAAGTGAGATGAAATCTACCCCCAGGAAGGGAAATTCTCTCCTGTAAGAGTTGATATGGGAAAAACGTGTCTCCTCTGCACTGATGCTTTATCACCAATCCTTGTTTCACTAAAAACCTCACATTTAAAAAAAAACATTTGTCATTAGGACAGAAAGTGTGGTGAAATCTTCTGAAGAGGTGCACAGACAGCAAAACAAATGTTACAGGGGTGATAACCCTTCCCTATGTTTTCCAAAAAGCGTAAAAATTGATTTTTGGTGGGGTCCAGTGAGGGCTTTTTAAGTATGGGAATGATCTGTGCATGTTTTAGAGGGGAGGGGAAGGTGCCACTAGAGAGGGAGAGGTTGAAGATGTGAGTGAGGGAGCATAGGATTAAAGAAGAGGGTGACCGTAGTAGTTGTAAGGGAACAGGAGGGACATTTGGTTAGGTGGGCATCTGAGAAAAGATTTGTAACCTCTTCAGTAGTAGCCAATTCAGAAGAGCAGAGCGTTGAATGTGCTGTTGGGCAAGGTATGTTGGGTGGAGAAGATGTACGCACAGTGGAGGTGTCCTAATGAATTGCATCAATCTTGTCTTTGAAGTGATTGGCAATCTCTTGGGCAGTGAGTGAGTTAGTGGATAGAGGGTGTGGGGGACGAAGCAGAGAGTTAAAGGCTGAGAAGAGACGATGGGGACTGGATGACAAAGTATTAATAAGAGAGACAAAGTAGGCTTGTTTGGCAGCATGGAGGCAGGAATTATATATGAGGACAGATTTATACAGGGTAAAGTCTTGCAGGCATTTGTTTTTTCCGCCACAGTTCTTTCTGGCTCTCTCTAACAAGTGGCTTCCCCTGGGTCTCCTCCAGACCAGGCAAGACAGCTTTAGGGACCACTTCAGTGCACATTAGGCCCCAAAACAGGCTATTGGGTCTAATAGTAGAGCTCCATCCTCTAGCACCTCTTTAGGCCTCAGTCTGAGACAAGAGAGAGTGCACATGGCCTGTCCCAATTGTTTAAATCATCCACCAGCATGCACCAGTGGCCTAACCCCCCATAATGAACTGGCTAAATAAAATATAAATATCCCTACCTTAGTTTTGTTTGTGAAATCTCATATTATGACCAATGATACCAGTGGCATCTACGGGGAACAGTGAGAAATCAGTAGCAAAATGAAAATTAGGGAAAAACCATGTGCAAAAACTATACAATCAGTCCGAGCTAACTACAACATAGCCACAAACTAGATTTACATGGTAGCTCCTGTTTAGGACAAGGGGTTACCGCTTGATGCTACAGTTTGCTTATACATTTACATACCCTGGCAGAATTTATGATTTCTTGGCCATTTTTCAGAGAATATGAATAACACAAACTTTTCTTTCACTCATGGTTAGTGTTTGGCTGAAGCCATTTATTATCAATCAACTGAGTTTACTCCTTTTAAATCATAATCACAACAGAAACTACCCAAATGACCCTGTTTAAAAATGTACATCGCCTGGTGATTTTGGCCTGATAACATTCACACAAGTTGACACAAAGACATTTTAATGGCTATTAAAGGTATCCATCCTCACCTGTGATCTGTTTGCTTATAATTAGTGTGTGTGTGTGTGTGTGTGTGTGTGTGTGTATAAAAGGTCAATGAGTGACAGGCAACATGGCAAGTGGCATGGCAAGTGAGAATCCACATCTGGTGGCAGGCAGCATGGTAAATGGCATTCTGCATCTGGTAGCAAGCAGCTTGTCAAGTGACATTCCGCATCTGGTGACAGGCAATGTGGCAGGTGACATGGCAAGTGACAATCCACATCTGGTGGCAGGCAGCATGGCAAGTGACATTCCGCATCTGGTGACAGACAGTGTGGCAGGTGACATGGCAAGTGACATTCTGCATCCGGTGACACTCAACGTGGCAGGTGATGTGGCAAGTGAAATCCACATCTGGCGACAGGGAATGTGGCAAGTGACATTCCACATCTGGTGACAGGCAATGTGGCAAGTGACATTCTGCATCTGGTGACAGGCAACGTGGCAGGTGACATGTCAAGTGACAATCCACATCTGGTGGCAGGCAGCATGGCAAGTGAAATTCCGCATCTGGTAACAAGCAACGTGGCAGGTGGCGTGGCAATTGACAATCCACATCTGGTGGCAGGTAGCATGGCAAGTGACATTCTGCATCTGGTGGCAGGCAGCTTGGCAAGTGACATTCCGCATCTGGTGACAGGTAATGTGGCAAGTGACATGGCAAGTGACAATCCACATCTGGTGGCAGGCAGCATGGCATGTGATATTCCGCATCTGGTGGCAGGCAGCTTGGCAAGTGACATTCTGCATCTGGTGACAGGCAACGTGGCAGGTGACATGGCAAGTGACAATCCACATCTGGTGGCCAGCAGCGTGGCAAGTGACATTCAGCATCTGGTGACAAGCAACGTGGCAGGTGGCGTGGCAATTGACAATCCACATCTGGTGGCAGGTAGCATGGCAAGTGACATTCTGCATCTGGTGGCAGGCAGCTTGGCAAGTGACATTCCGCATCTGGTGACAGGTAATGTGGCAAGTGACATGGCAAGTGACAATCCACATCTGGTGGCAGGCAGCATGGCATGTGATATTCCGCATCTGGTGGCAGGCAGCTTGGCAAGTGACATTCTGCATCTGGTGACAGGCAACGTGGCAGGTGACATGGCAAGTGACAATCCACATCTGGTGGCCAGCAGCGTGGCAAGTGACATTCAGCATCTGGTGACAAGCAACGTGGCAGGTGGCGTGGCAATTGACAATCCACATCTGGTGGCAGGTAGCATGGCAAGTGACATTCTGCATCTGGTGGCAGGCAGCTTGGCAAGTGACATTCCGCATCTGGTGACAGGTAATGTGGCAAGTGACATGGCAAGTGACAATCCACATCTGGTGGCAGGCAGCATGGCATGTGATATTCCGCATCTGGTGGCAGGCAGCTTGGCAAGTGGCATTCTGCATCTGGTGACAGGCAACGTGGCAGGTGACATGGCAAGTGACAATCCACATCTGGTGGCCAGCAGCGTGGCAAGTGACATTCAGCATCTGGTGACAAGCAACGTGGCAGGTGGCGTGGCAATTGACAATCCACATCTGGTGGCAGGTAGCATGGCAAGTGACATTCCGCATCTGGTGGCAGGCAGCGTGGCAAGTGACATTCCGCATCTGGTGGCAAGTGACACACTCGGGGCTCCCACTGATTCTGCATTATGGTGAGTTTATGACTACAATGTAATAATAGAAATAATGCGCTTCAATCACCGTGACACCATATCAAGGATGATGCCGTGATGATTATATCGCTAACACCAGCCATTGCCCAGGAAAAAACATATTCCCCCCATCCTTGGCACAATTTTCTTCCACGCAGCAGGTCCCCGGTGCCAAAAAGGTTGGGGGCCACTGCTCTACACAATCTTATGGTTAAATCGCTTTTCTTCTAATTTTAGTGAATCTTAGTGCAGAGTTCTTCACATAAACAGGACATGGCATTTCTGGGGGCATTCTGTACACCAAATGACTGTGTACAGAATGTCTCCATAAAACAAGTAAGAAAGGAGCAATGCACAAATACCTCATATGGCAGTTCCCAATAGTCCAAGGGTTATAATAAAAAAAAATTATATATATATATATATATATATATATATATATATATATATATACACACACACACATACATACATACATACATACATACATACATATACAATCAATAGTTTATGTGTCGTTGGATCAGTCAGGGCAGCCTCCCAAAGAACCAAAAAGCTAGAAAAAACAAGGAAACAGGGGCACCTCTGATCATATATCATAAAACAAATTTATTATAACAGCAATATACCGCCGCTGGGCACAGGTGTATTCAGCAAGTTCTGAGAGTCCAATTATCCATCTATCTTTCTCAAGGAGGGAGTGGATTTGTTAGGAAGGGAGTTGCAATGACCGCTATTGTGATTGTGCAATTAACTGTACCTGGACCTCTGAAGGAGTCATAACCATGCTCAGCCACCCCAGCCTGTTCTGATGTGAAGCTAGCCTGAATGGATCTGCTGTGACCCGGATCTGCTGTACCTTGCAGTTCTACAACCATCTCAGCCCAGTATACAGGATATGAACGCGACATCTCTTTTCCCCATGTGAGTGGATATTGCTGTTATAATAAATTTGTTTTATGATATATAGTCAGAGGCGACCCCTGTTTTCCTTGATTTTTCTAACAGAATGTCTCCAGGATGCTATATTGCTTTGCATTCATAGAACTACAGCAGCTGCAGAGTGAAAAGGAAAGGTCATTTTTAATAACATGAAATTACAATATGGCTTGTGTAGCAATTGTATATGATATATATATATAGATATATATACATTTCCAGCTCAGAATCCTATAATACTCTGTATTTATAACAACTTATTAAAAATTACACTATACAATCTATACTATATATACTATGTATACTGTATATACTATACACTATACAAAAAAATACACTATACAATCTAATTGTCAAGTACAACATACACATTTTTACAATACATCCATTTGTACCTGGTGTGCCTGCTGGGTTCGTTGCGCTTAAGAAAACAATAAATGTCTATTACACTTCTACTTAATAACATTGTGTACTGTATATGTTTGCGAGGATGATGCACAAAGCTCAACATTATTTTCTCCCCCCCTTCCTTATCCAAACCCCTCAAAAAAATAAATAAATTACTAAATAAATGAAAAAAATAAAATAATAATAAAAAAAAAATTCCTTCCATGAAGGTAAGGGGGGTGGGTTACTAATATAAGTAAACCCTTTACATCAGTGCCCCTTACATTATCGTATTCACTCCCCCCTTACATCAGTGACCCCCCCCCCCCGACTGGCCTGGCGGTGCTTTCACTGACCTCCTCTCAGGTGCACCGTGCAGGGCTCAGTCAGTCGGCTCCAGCTTGGTGGCTCTGGTTTTATCCTATAGTCTCCTGTCCATACAAGTCTGACTTCTCCCATGACCCCCATCCTGGCGGTGCTCCCACTCTTGACTCCTCTCCAGACTCCCTCAGAGACTGCAGACATGCTACAGGAGATGGTCAGAGACTGCAAACTTCATGCAAGAGCTCAATGCAGCCTCACCAGTGCCCATCAAATGCAGCCTCACTGTGCCTACCAATGCAGCCTTACTGTGCCCACCAATGCAGCCTCACTGTGCCCATCAAATGCAGCCTCACTGTGTCCATCAAATGCAGCCTCACTGTGTCCATCAAATGCAGCCTCACTGTGTCCATCAAATTCAGCCTCACTGTGTCCATCAAATGCAGCTTTACTGTGCCGTGATTGCAGCCTCACTGTGTCCATCATTGCAGCCCCTCCTGTGCCCCATGTCCCAGTCTGCAGTCCCTGTCTATGGGAAGGTGTGTTGTTGATACTTGGTATGGTACCTTGCATGCCAGCAGGATATCCATGATGGCCAGCAGCAGGCAGGGTCTGTTCTTGTTTTGGATGGGGACTGTGCTCCTTCCAGAGGATCTGTCTGCTGTGAGATGGAGTGGTCCCTGGCCACCTGGACCTTCAGCTGTCCTCATTTTCCAGCCCCAGTCAGCCTGTCCTCTGGTCCTGGGGAAGTGGAGAGCACTGGGTGGGAGTTGGAGGGAAGGGGGAGCAAAGAGTACTGGCGGGGTTGGAGAACAAATGGGTGGGGGCAAAGAGCAAGGGGGAGTGGAGATCACAGGGGTGGGGAGCAGAGAGTGCTGGGGGGAACTTGAGAGCACTGGGGGGCCAATAAGAACAGGGGTAGAGAGCACGGTAGGCTGAGAGCACTGGGGGGGGCTAAGAGTGTGGGGTGGTGAAGAGCACTGGGGGGGGAGAAAAACAGGGCTGGAGAGCACGGGGGCTGGAGAGTACTGGGGGGGGTACAAAGAGCAGGGGGAGTGGAGAGCAATGGGGGGAGCTTGAGAGCACCAGTGGGGGCCAGAAAGAACAAGGGTGGAAAGCACGGGGGACTGGAGAGCACTATGGGGGGTGGAGAGCACTGGTAGGGTTGGAGAGCACATGGGTGGGGGCAAAATGCAGGGGGAGTGGAGAGTACAGGGGTGGGGAGTGGAGAGTGCTGGGGGGAGCCAAAAAGAAGAGGGGTGGAGAGCACGGAGGGTAGAGAGAACTGGGGGGGGGCTGGAGAACACCAGGGGGGCAGAAAGAACAGGGGTGGGGAGAATGGGGGGCTGGAGAGCACTGGGGTGGGGGCTGGAGAGTGATGGGGAGAGCTGAAGAGCACTGGGGGGGAGAAAGAACAGGGGGGAGATCACTGGGGGGAGTGGAGAGCACTGGGCGGAGAGCACTGGTGGGGAAAGAACAGGGGGAGAGAATTGGGGGGAGAGAACTGGGGGGGAGAGGAGAGCACTGGGGGGGGGGAAGAGCACTGGTGGGAGAACAGGGGGGAGAGCACTGGAGGGAGTGGAGAGCACTGGAGGGAAAGAACAGGGTGGAGAGCACGGAGGGGAGAGGACTGGGGGGAGTGGAGAGCATTGTGGGGGGGGGCGGGGGGAGCACTGGGCGGAGTGGAGAGCACTGGGGCAAACAGGGGGGAGAGCACTGGGGGGACAGGGGGGGGGGACAGGGGGGAGAGCACTGGGGGGAGTGGAGAGCACTGGTGGGGAAAGAACAGGGGGAGAGAATTGGGGGGAGAGAACTGGGGGGGAGAGGAGAGCACTGGGGGGGGAAGAGCACTGGTGGGAGAACAGGGGGGAGAGCACTGGAGGGAGTGGAGAGCACTGGAGGGAAAGAACAGGGGGGAGAGCACGGAGGGGAGAGGACTGGGGGGAGTGGAGAGCATTGTGGGGGGGGGGCGGGGGGGAGCACTGGGCGGAGTGGAGAGCACTGGGGGGAACAGGGGGGAGAGCACTGGGATGGTGGCTAGAGAAGGATGGGGAGAGCTGGAGAGCAGGGGGGGCAGCAAGAACAGGGGAGGAGAAAACTGTGGGGGGGGGCATGAGAGTGTGGTGGAGGAGAGTACTGGGGGGGACAAGGGGGAGAGCACTGGGGGGAGTGGAGAGCACTGTGGGGAGGGGGGCACTGGGGGTGAACAGGGGGAGTGGAGAGCACTGGGATGGTGGCTAGAGAAGGAGGGGGAGAGCAGGGTGGCAGCAAGAACAGGGGAGGAGAGAACTGGGGGGGCAGGAGAGTGTGGTGGTGGAGGAGAGCACTGGGGGGGGGCAGGAGAGTGCAGTGGTGGAGGAGAGCACTGGGAGGGGGGGCAGGAGAGTGTGGTGGTGGAGGAGAGCACTGGGAGGGGGGCAGGAGAGTGTGGTGGTGGAAGAGAGCACTGGGGGGGGGGGCGGGAGAGTGTGGTGGTGGAGGAGAGCACTGGGGGGGGCAGGAGAGTGTGTTGGAGGAGAGCACTGGGGGGGGGCAGGAGAGTGTGGTGGAGGAGAGCACTGGGGGGGGGGGGGGCAGGAGAGTGTGGTGGAGGAGAGCACGGGGGGGCAGAAGAGTGTGGTGGAGGAGAGCACTCGGGGGGCAGGAGAGTGTGGTGGAGGAGAGCACTGGGGGGGCAGGAGAGTGTGGTGGAGGAGAGCACTGGGGGGGGGCAGGAGAGTGTGGTGGTGGAGGAGAGCACTGGGGGGGGGGCAGGAGAGTGTGGTGGTGGAGGATAGCACTGGGGGGGCAGGAGAGTGTGGTGGTGGAGGAGAGCACCGTTATAGACCTGGCGCACGCATTATTCAACTCAGAATTAAAAGAAGGTGGAAGTGCCAATATTATGGAGGTGATGTGTGTGATGTGAGGAAGTATAGTTATAACTGTCCAAGTAACAAATATGCCCAAAATAGAATGGAAAAGTAACTTTCTGTGAACAAGTCTGCTGCACCTGCAAATACACTTAGAACTGCGCAAGGTCAATGTATGCACTTGCGCATGCGCAAGCGGCATTTGCGCACGTTCAAGTACTTTGGTTCACTGCGCTGGCAAAATCTTAGTAAATGTCAAGCCACGTAGATGCATTTGCATAAGTTGAACAGGCGCACCTCTCAACTTGATTTTTTTGTGCGCTGGTTCACTTCTATGGGTTTTTTTAAGGCTATTTGCACACAGGTTATGTTAGCATTAAGAAAAAAAGAAAAGAAAAAAAATGCATGGGGGTCCCCCGAAATTCCATACCAGGTCTTTCAGGTCTGGCATGGATATTAAGGGGAACCCCACGCCAAAAATAATGGCCTGGGGTCCCCCTCAAAATCCATACCAGACCCTTATCCGAGCACACAACCTGGCAGGCCACAGGAAGAGGGGGAGTGAGAGAGCGCCCCTCCTCCTGAGCCATACCAGGCCACATGCCCTCAACATTGGGAGGGTGCTTTGGGGGTAGCCCCCCAAAGCACCTTGTCCTCATGTTGATGAGGACAAGGGCCTCATCCCCACAACCCTGGCCAGTGGTTGTGGGGGTCTGCGGGCGGGGGGCTTATCGGAATCTGGAAGCCCCCTTTAACAAGGGGACCCCCAGATCCCGGCCTCCCCACCTGTGTGAAATGGTAAGGGGGTACAAAAGTACCCCTACCATTTGACCAAAAAAGTGACAAAAGTGTTAAATCTTCTTCTCCCCCCCCCGCAGACCCCCACAACCACTGGCCAGGGTTGTGGGGATGAGGCCCTTGTCCTCATCAACATGGGGACAAGGTGCTTTGGGGGGACCCCAAAGCACCCTCCCAATGTTGAGGGCATGTGGCCTGGTACGGTTCAGGAGGGGGGGTACTCTCTCATCCCCCTCTTTTCCTGCGGCCTGCGTGCTCGGATGAGGGTCTGTATGGATTTTGAGGGGGACCCCATGCCATTTTTTGGTGCGGGGTCCCCCTAAATTACCCATACTAGACCTGAAGGGCCTGGTATGCTCTTGGAGGGGAACCCGTGACGTTTTTTTTTTTTAAATTAAAGTCGCCTGGCCTGGGGGCGACTTAAGGTCCTGTTGTAAGTCACCCTAAGTCCTGTTGTAATTCCCCCCAAGTGGTGTTGTAAGTCACCCCATGTTGCACTGTGATTTACACTCAAGTCGTGTCCAAGTTGCCCCCCAAAGTCGTGCTGGAAGTCATGTTGCCCCTGTGTGAATGGACTGTTAATGATACGGCGTGCGCTATTATCAATGGCATATTATCGTGTGCGCCGGCATATTATGCGTTGCGATTATGCGTGCGCCAGTTCATATGCTCACTTAATAATTAATCTGGTGCACAAATTAAGGTATAAACGGTGCAGCGCATTGATCTTAGCAAATCAGCCCCATAGTGTTTTTTTACCTATGTGTAATGTCTTGGTCTACTATAGTGTTTATCATTTTAGGTGTATTTTGATTTATTCCTATATTGTTTCCGGTATCCAGAACATTTATACTCCGTTCTGTTCCTTCTGGATTAGTTTTGGTTTACTCCTATGAATATATCCGGTCGTTGGAGCACATAGGAATTTCCTGTTTCCTTTAGTTGGATTGCAGGGATTGATCCACCCATTGTTAAGCCGTCCTTTATATAAATCAAGCACAACACACATACGACCACACCCGTGACAATGTCAACTATGACGAAACACAGAGTGGAGCATGTGATGCGACCATTTTCTTGGTTTGAAACGCTGGACGTGAAATGTGAATGTAACAACTTTTAAACTTTTTCAATAAAACAAGATGTTTGGGATGTCTGCACTATGAAGTGTGTTCTTCTCTCTACTGGGTTATTACATTGGTGGATGAGCTGGTTTATTCAAACTCATACTGGTGAGGATCTGTCACTGAGAGGCATCTATGCTTGCTGACATCTACGTGAAGGAGCTGCAGTCTTTTATCCCTCATACTGCTGTACTGCTGAGGAGTGGTTGTTGGAGAAAAATAGCTATGCCTGTGTTATTTACCTGAGAATACAAAGCAGTTTGTTTGGGTGTTGGTGGTGGTGTCCTTACAAGCTGATTTTCACCTGATTTTCCACTGTTTATCCAGATCTTTATGGACTTTTAAAATGATGTTGTAATCCAATTCATTCTAAGCACTGAAAGTTCATTACTCAGTTTTATTTTAGTGTTACACCATCTACTATACATGTACATTATTCTTGATATTCAAGCACATACCCCTCCCCCTTTTTTATCCCCCCATCCCTGCAATAAAGGGTATACCCTTGAATGGTTGTAAGCCAATCATGAGCGCTTTGAACCAAGTCTTTGAAATTCCCACAAAATCAAAATCCTCCTCGTACAACAGTATCTCTAGTTCTCCCATCTTGTCTGCCAGGCTCCTGGCATTGTTGAACATGCCACGTGATTTAGACCAGTCCCATACTGTCCTCTTATTGGGTGTTCCAAGGTTTCAAATAGGATTTGTTACTATACTTACCTTGGGTTTATGTGCTTTAGTCAACCTACCACTAATAAGCCCAATACTACCCTCTGGAATATATTCCTCGATGACTATCTCTACCCACGGACCCTCCCCCCATCACCTAGTTTAAAAGCCCCTCTAACTTTTCGCCATCTTCACTCCCAGCAGATCTACACCCTCCTTTAGGTGCAGTCCGTTCCTTCTATAGAACTGGTGTCCGACTGAGAAGTCCCAGTACTCCAGGAACTCAAACCCCGTTTGATTAAAGACCAGAGCTATATTTAATCAAGGTGCACACCTCTTGCCAATAGGGGTGAATTCTGGGACATGTCCAGAAAATATAGAAAAGTGTTCCTCTTTTTTTTCTATGTAGCACCAACAAACAGGCTCAGCATTAGTGAACATTTGGTGCAGCGTCCCTTGAGAGCTATACCATCTAGTCGTAAGCTTGTATACTGCTTCCTGCAGTTTCAAAGAGATTGTATCTATTATTTCATACATAAATCTCCTATCTCTTTGATTAGCCAAAAAATCTTATATTCACATCTCTTTCTTATGCAGATATAAAAAAGGGGAACATGTGAATCAGAGGGTGCATGTTTTAAATAGTCCCCACCATACTGGCTGACCCCCTACATAAATCTCTTAAAACTAGTGAGCAAATCTAAAAACTCTAAACCCCGTGGTGGTGAAATAAGTTAGTGCCATATTTGTATTGCCTGCCATGTTGGTAAAGATGGTGTAAGCATGGATTCTATATCCCTTATGGATTTTCCAACCATTTGAGTCTCAAATCCTGCAATCTGATCTTGCCTGCCTCTAATGCTACCCTTTAACCTAGCAGTCCTGAAATCGCAGCTGAAGAATGTGGCAGAGTAACAGTGTGCATTGCCCATCTCCACCAGCACTTATGGACACTGAGGTCTTATGGTGGATATAGCAAGTGTTGGCTGACCTTGACAATCCTGTTTCTGCACGGGACAATCTTAGATGGAGGAATGCGTCTGTCCAGCAGCTGGATGAGAGTATGGGAGATGAAGCAGTTGGCTCATCTCTTTAGCCACAGATCACAGAATGTGTGGATTTTGTTGACTTTTCATTAGAGGATGCTATGGATTATGAGTCACCTACCAAAGTGTTGGCACTGGGCCCATGTGTCACCAACACGTGCCCTGGATTTTCAGCAATTCCAGAGACTAGTGACTTAGTCGACTTTTCTGCTGAGGAAGAACAACCGGGTGACCCTCCAGCAGAAGAGTCGGCATCAGGGCAGAACATCACTGAGCTCTACCTAGCACCAACAACAGCTTCAGTCCTCCTGAGAGAAGAGGCAGCTGGCCTTTCTCCCATACCACTGACAAGGACATGGGAATTCCTGTCATCAACATCTGTGGAGTTGCAAGAAACTTCTCCAGCTGAAGCGCTGGCAACCGGACAGAGGGTCCAAGACCTCTGTCCCACACCTGCGGCAGTTCCGGAGGCCCAGGGTGAGAAGGAGACAGCCACTTTCCAGCAGCAGATCAGGATGCAGGGGCAAAAGAGAGAGAAGGCTGTCACCCTCCCTCCCCAACAGTCAGCCAGGGTGGAGGACACTGCTTTCCCTCCCCAGCAAGGATCCCTGCACCTGGGAGACAGTACCAGAGAAATGTCATCCCACCAGCCACATGAGGGTAAGGAAGATGGAGCAGCTAGCTCCCCTTCCCAGCAGCAGACGGCGTCCCAGAAGGATGACACCAACCCACCAGAAGAGCTGGCAACAGAGCAGAGTGTTGCTGGCCTCTGCCCTCAACTAATAAAGGATACATTTCCTTAAGGAGGTGGATGGGACTATGGTCCCCACCTGTCTACCCCAGGGAAGCTGGCCAGTCGGCCCAGATCACCAACAGCATAATGGAGTAAGCCCAGCCACCCTGTCTACTCTCCATTGGCTGAAAGGACTCCAGGGAGAAGGACCAGTTCGCACTCCTCCCCAGCGGTGGGTATGTTCTACAAGAGAGGCAGAGGCAGGCTGGGTGACTAATGCTCTGTTAGAGACAATTTGTTTGGGGTATTATGTGGGTATGAGCATTGGGGGGACTGGAACTACAGACTAACTTCAAATTCAAATACAGAAAAAATCAGCGCAGAACAACCCCTTTACGAAAAGCTGCTGAACACCAAGGATCAATTACCAAATCCCAAAATACAATATATCAAACAGATGGTACAGCTCTCTAACTAAAATGAAATGATTACTAACATATTAAAATGAATAAAAAGTCCAAAGATAGCTTTTGAGTCAAAAAGTCCACGTGAGGAATCTTCAGTGGTATACAGTCAGTTCATGCATAAAGTGACTTAGTGCCAAGGGGGGGACCACCACCAATGGTAAAATTGGCTGCTCACCTCATCGTATGGACCCTTTAAATTACAGAGAGTCGTATGCACTTATATATCAACTCGTCCAATCGCTGTACTCCTCTTCCGACAATATCCGACCGATTCACAAACGAAAACACAGCTTTCTCCCATTCAGAGTCAAATGAACTGACACGTTCGTGGAATACCCACACTGGATCGGTATATAGCAGTATTCACAATTCCGCAGACCATGTGGATAGAAAGACAGGCCATAGTGCTCTCCATAGAAATACGTTTTAATGATGAATATACATAAAAAACACACTTACAATAACGAAGCTTCATACGATCGTTAAAATGATCAATGACCGCGGGTGACGTCACGTGATCTCCGTCCAGACGGACTTTGGGCAGGGGGCCTGTGAAACCCAGCTTACCTTAGACAGGTTAGGAAACCCCTGTCTCAACTCCCCATGCTCCTCTTATGTGTAAGTTACCCTGTGTCTATTAGAGACACAGGGTGACCGACCAAATAATGGACAACTGCTTAACCACTTGAGATCCGCGCTATAGCCAAATGACGGCTACAGCGCGGATCTCCTTTTCCGGGACGTCTATTGACGTCGTCCCGTGCACGAGCGGCCTGCGCGCCCCCTGAGGGGCGCGCTCGGCGCGCTCTGTGATCGGCGAGTCCATGAGACTCGCCTGATCACCGATCCGTGCAAGGGGTCGATCCCGACCCCTTATCACGTGATCAGCTGTCAGCCAATGACAGCTGATCATGTGATATAACGGAGCCGGTAATCGGCTATTATTCCGATCACGGCCAGCCCTGCTAGTGCCCACCTGCCCCCTGCCAGTGCCCACCTGCCCCCTGCAGTGCCACATGTATTAAAAGTAAGTGCCCCCATCAGTGCCACCCAGCAGTGCCCATAGTGCCACCCAGCAGTGCCCACAGTGCCACCCAGCAGTGCCACCCAGCAGTGCCACCCAGAAGTGCCCACAATCTGCCTCAAAGGTGCTACACCCCAGTGCCACATATCCATGCCCATCAGTGTCATCTACCAGTGCCCAGCAGTGCCACCTATCAGTGCCCATCAGTCCCATCTATCAGTGGTACCTATCAGTGCCCATCCGTGCCACCCATCCGTGCCCATCTTTGCCCATCAGTGCCGCCTTATCTGTGCCCATCGGTGCCGCTTTATCTGTGCCTATTAGTGCCGCCTTAACTGTGCCTATCAGTGCCCACCAGTGCAGCCCATCAGTGCCCACCAGTGCAGCCCATCAGTGCCCACCAGTGCAGCCTATCAGTGCCGCCTAATCAGCGCACTTCAATGAAGGAGAAAAATGACCCGTTTGCAAAATTTTATAACAAACTATTAAACATGATTTTTTATTTTTTTTTGCATCTTTTTTTGTTTGTTTAGCAAAAAATAAAACTCTGAGCTGTAACTAAATACCACCAAAAGAAAGCTCTATTTGTGGGAAAAAAATGATAAAAATTTCATTTGTGTACAGTGTTGTATGCCCACGCAATTGTCATTCAAAGTGCATCAGCACTGAAAGCTGAAAATTGGTCTGGGACTGAGGGGGGTTTAAGTGCCCAGTAAGCAAGTGGTTAATGGACGCTAACAATGTGGTTTGGATTACCTCAAATGGGACAGTAATATTTATCAACAATATCCCTCAAGAAATCTATGATACGTTAATTCCACTGTATCAGAATGATGGAACATTGTATTAGCTTTGCCTCATAGACTATTATAGGTAGCATTCGGACAGTCTGTTACTAAGTTCTCATGCTATTGTCTGTGTATTAAGATATTATGTGTTTTCTGCTAAGCTTGTCTGTCCCATGGTTATTTGTTAATTGTATCACCTATTGTCTTCTAACAAACTATTGTGGTATGAGTTTATACTTGTAATTAGGGATGAGCTTCGTGTTCGAGTCGAACATACGTTCAAATCGAATATCGGCTGTTCGCCCGTTCTGTTTGCGCCAAATTCGTGTGGTGCTCACGGCCCACAATGCACTGCGCCATCGCAGTGCATTGCTGGCTCATGATTGGCCAAGAATGCACTGTGACCCCGCATGCTTGGCCAATCACAGCGCCGGCAGCGAGGAGAGCCACGATTGGCCACAGGCAGGATGCCTGTGGCCAATCATAGCTCAGACTGTGTAGTACACGCCCCACACTATATAAGGCCGCCAGCGCGGCGGCCTTGTGTAGTGTGTTCGCGTCTGTAGGAGTTATTGGGTGTTCTGTGTACCTTCAACACAGTATACACCGTTCGTTATCGGCCGATTTTTGCGTTCTTGCTCTTCTGTAGTGGTTGTTGTCTGCGTGCCCTGACCGCAATATACACCATTATATCTACCTATATAGCTAGCTATATTTCTCTTTTTTAATAGAGGTTGCAGTCAGTTGTAGGAGATTGTGCGTGCTGTCTGCGTGCCCTGACTGCAGTATGCACCGCTATATCCACCTATATAGCTAGCTATCTTGCTCTTTTTAAATAGAGCTTGCAGTCAGTTGTAGGAGATTGTGCGTGCTGTCTGCGTGCCCTGACCGCAGTATACACCGTTATATCCACCTATATAGCTAGCTATATTGCTCTTTTAAAAAAAAAAAGAGCTTGCAGTCAGTTGTAGGAGATTGTGCGTGCTGTCTGCGTGCCCTGACCACAGTATACACCGTTATATCCACCTATATAGCTAGCTATCTTGCTTTTTTTAAATAGAGCTTGCAGTCAGTTGTAAGATATTGTGCGTGCTGTCTGCGTGCCCTGACCACAGTATACACCGTTATATCCACCTACATAGCTAGCTATCTTGCTCTTTTTAAATAGAGCTTGCAGTCAGTTGTAGGAGATTGTGCGTGCTGTCTGCATGCCCTGACCACAGTATACACCGTTATATCCACCTACATAGCTAGCTATCTTGCTCTTTTTAAATAGAGCTTGCAGTCAGTTGTAGGAGATTGTGCGTGCTGTCTGCGTGCCCTGACCACAGTATACACCGTTATATCCACCTACATAGCTAGCTATCTTGCTCTTTTTAAATAGAGCTTGCAGTCACTTGCAGGAGATTGTGCGTGCTGTCTGCGTGCCCTGACCACAGTATACACCGTTATATCCACCTACATATCTCTTCTCTAATTGAGCCATCTGCCATCTGCAGGAGTTAGTGGGTGTTGTGTGTGCCTCCAGCACAATATACATTACCCAATTGCTGGTTTTCCCATCTCCCTTCAGGCCATTACCATGTCTGGAAGGCCAGCAAGGAGAGGCAGACAGGCGCGAGCCGATAAAAGAGGGCAAGCAGGCTCTGTGTCTAGAGACAACAGTGCTGGTCGTGGACGCGGTGCATCGTCATCATCAGCACATGGCCATGGGACACACTTGTCCTTCTTTTCGGCAGCTGGACATGTTGAGCCGCAACATGCCGAAGACTTGGTAGAGTGGATGACCAAGCCCTCTTTATCCTACTCATTCTCTCTCACCCAGGCTCAGGGTACTAGCAAAGCAGCTGCCAATGCATCGTCTTCCCTCCTCTCAATGTCATCATCAGTGACTCCTTCCCTAGACCCACCACGTCCTCCTGAGGAGTCTCCTGAACTCTTTGAGCACAGTGTTGGGTACATGCTCCAGGAGGATGCCCAGTGTTTTGTAGGCTCTGATGATGACACTCAGCTAGAGGAAGGCAGTAGTGTGAGTGCAGAGAGAGGGGATGCTCAAGAAGGGCAGCAATCTGGCAGTCATGTTCCACAAGCTGCAGCATACTGCCAGGTTTACTCCAGGGATGAAGAGGGAGGGGATGATGAGGGCACTGACTCCACGTGGGTGCCTGGTAGGAGAGAGGAGGAGGAGGAGGCATATGTCCAACGAGGCAGGATGCCCTCCGGGGGCCAGCTTAGGGGCAGCACACCGACTGAATCACACCGCAGAGCTCCGCCTGTGCAGGGCGCTGCCTCTGTGCGTTATTCTAAAAGTTCTTTGGTGTGGGCCTTTTTTGAGACGAGTGCATCAGTTCGCACCGCTGCTATTTGCAACATATGTCTCAAGCGTATCTCGCGTGGCCAAAACATCAGCCGCTTGGGCACCACATGCTTGACCAGACATATGTTGACCTGCCATGCAGCTCGTTGGCAAGCGTACCTCAAAGACCCACACCAAAGAACAAAGCTGACCTCTCCTTGCTCCTCATCAGCTGGGATCTCCAACCCCAAAAGACCTTCAGTCCTCTCTGAAACCTGCTCTGAGAGGAATGAAGGTGTAGAATTAGGTGTGTCACAGCCAAGTGCTTCTGGGCACTCTGCTATCAGTACACCCACGTCCGATTATAGCAGGCAAATGTCCCTGCCCCAGCTGCTGGACCGCCGAAAGAAGTTCACTCCCAGCCATCCACATGCCCAGCGGTTGAATGCCAACTTGGCTAAATTGCTAGCACTTCAACTGCTGCCTTTTCAGTTGGTAGACTCGGCCCCCTTCCGTGAGTTTGTACAATGTGCGGTTCCTCAGTGGCAGGTCCCCAAACGCCACTTTTTCTCATGGAAGGCGATTCTGGCTCTCTACCGGCATGTGGAAGGCAATGTCCTTGCCTCGCTGGACAGGGCGGTCAGCGGTAAGGTGCATATTACCGCTGACTCATGGTCCCGCAGGCATGGACAGGGACGTTACCTGTCTTTCACGGCCAATTGGGTCACTCTTCTGGCAACTGGGAAGGATGCAGGACAAGGTGCAGTAGTTTTGGTGGTTGTTCCGCTACCACGCCTCCAAAATTCTACTATTGGTTGTGACACACCTCTCTCCTCCACCCCCTCCTCTTCTACTTCCTCCATGGCCTCTTCCAGTGCTCTGTCCTCAGAACCAGCGGTGCTCCATAGGCGTTCCAGGGGCTACGCAAGTACGCAGGCAAAACAATGCCATGCCGTGCTTGCTCTGGTTTGTTTGGGGGACAGGAGCCACACTGGGGCAGATGTTTTGTCAGCTCTGCAGGGGCAGGCTGAGAGGTGGTTGACGCCACACCAGCTTAAGCCAGGAATGGTGGTTTGCGACAATGGCACCAACCTCCTCTCCGCCCTCCGACAGGGACAACTGACCCATATGCCCTGTGTGGCTCACGTCCTTAACCTGGTGGTGCAGCGGTTCTTGGGCAGGTACCCAGGCTTACAGGATGTCCTGAAGCAGGCCAGGAAAGTCTGTGTGCATTTCCACCGATCATTTAATGCCTGTGCTCGGTGGAACTCAACGTTGGCCATGCTGCAGCTGCTACACATGCAGCAGAGGGCCATCAATGAGTACCTGTGCGACTACGGCACCAGGACAGGGTCAGGGGAGCTCGTTTTTTTCTCACCACGCCAGTGGGGCATGATCAGGGATGCATGCACTGTCCTGTCACCGTTTGAGGAGGTCACAAGGAGGGTGAGCAGTGACAGTGCATGCATCAGTGACACTGTACCTCTTGTCCACCTCTTGGAGCATACGCTGCGTGGAATAATGGACAGGGCACTTGAGGCAGAACAGAGGCAGGAAGAGGAGGACTTCCTTGCCTCTCAAGGCCCCCTTTATCCAGATAGTGTTCCTGCTGTGCTACCATCACACAGGAAGAGGATAAGGAGGAGGAGGAGGAGGAGGATGATTGTGTCAGCATGGAGGTGGAGGCTGGCACTCAGCATCAGCAGCAGCAGTCTTGTAGGGATGATTTACAGTCCCAAGAAACCCGTGGACTTGTACGTGGCTGGGAGGAGGTAGCTGCGGATCATGTTGTCCTTAGTGACCCAGAGGACTCCGGACCGAATGCCTCAGCTAACCTACGCTGCATGGCCTCCCTGATCATGCAAAGCCTGCGGAAGGATCCTCGTATTCTTCGGATCAAGGAGAGGGACCATTACTGGCTGGCCACTCTCCTTGATCCACGGTACAAGGGTAAGGTTGCCGACCTTATCTTGCCGTCGCAGAGGGAGCAGAGGATGAGACATCTCCGGGAGGCCTTGCAGAAAGGTCTGTGCAATGCGTTCCCAGAGACTGGGAGGTTACAAACTCCTGGTCCTGGACAACGTGTTGCTGAGGCATCGGTCAGAAGGAGCGGTGGAGAAGGTGGCCGTCTGACCGATGCGTTCAGACAATTTTTTAGTCCGCAGCCCCAAGGTATGATCGGTTCCAGCAACCATCGCCAGTGTCTGATTTACATGGTGCAGGAATACCTAGGGGCAAGGTCAGACTTGGACACCTTTCCCCCCAAAAATCCTCTGGCTTACTGGGTCTTGAGGATGGATCACTGGCCAGAGCTTGCACAGTATGCAATTGAGCTACTGGCCTGTCCTGCATCCAGCATTTTTTCACAATGCACCTTCAGTGCTGCTGGTGGCTTTGTAACCGATCATAAGGTGTGCCTGTCCACCGACTCGGTTGATCGACTGACCTTCATCAAAATGAATAAGTCTTGGATCACCCACAGCTACCAAGCACCTGAAGCTGATGTAACCGAATAATTTTTTTTTTAAATATCACATCCCTTCAAGACTGCCTATGCTGATGCTGAGTGACTGTCCTTTTATGTTGATTGTCTATCCTCTTGCTCCTCCGCTGATATGTTGGAAGAACATTTTTGGTTCTGGGTGATGCCACCAGCCCAATTTTTCAGCCCCTGTTTAACAGGGGCGTTTAATTACAATTTTTGATGCAATGCTTTGCAGCAGGGCTCATTCCTGCACTACAACTAGAGTATATGGGAGAGGTTGCAGTGTTGTGGCACCAGCACCAGTGCCTAAGGCCCAATTTTTCAGCCCCTGTTTAACAGGGGCATGTAATTACAATTCTTGATATAATAGTTCACAGGAGGGCCCGTTCCTGTGCCCACCCAGAGTAACTGTGAGGACTTATAGTGTTGTGGCACCAGCACCACAACCACCAAAGGTCAATTTTTCTACCACTGTTCAACAATGGCATGTAATTACAATTCTTGATATAATCGTTCACAGCAGGGCGCTCCAGAGTCACTTTGAGGGCTTACAATGTTGTGGCAACACCAACACCTTGTTCCGCCATTTCTGCAGAGCATATAGGGCAGGCCCCTACTTTCAAACATCCAACTTACAAACGTCTCCTACTTGCAAACGGAAGGAGACAACAGGAAGTGAGATGAGAAAAGACGGACGGCAAAACAAATTATACAGGGGTGGTAACCCTTCCCTATGTTTTCCAAAAAGCTTTAAAATGGAATTTTTGACTGGAGCTACACTTTAAAAATGTACCAGTTGAAAATTACAAACAGATTCTACTTAACACAACAAACCTACACAGTCCCTGGCTTGTTTGCACCGCTTGTATACTGCTGTTCTAAGTATATAGGGCCTGAGGGCCACACGTATTTCCTTTTTTAATATGGGTACGGGGTTCCCCTTAATATCCATACAAGACCCAAAGGGGCTGGTAATGGGCAGGGGGGGCTACCCATGCCATTTTTCTCAATGATTTTCATCCATATTGCCGGAACCAGATATAACATTAACAACGCAAGCAGTTTTAAATGGTGTTATTTCCGTTAAATGTCATTTTGTGCAGGGACTGTTCTAAACACGGGAAACACGTGGCACTTCACAGGCATACTATAGACACCACCCATGCACGATATTTAAAGGAATATTTCACTTTTTTTTTCACTTTAATCGTCATTAAAATCAGTGCTCCCGCCAAAACAGCCATCTTTAAAAACATTTTAGGCATTGACCCATGTCCCCTGTGGCAGGAACCAGGTCCCCAAACCCTTTTTAGGACAGTATCTTGCATATTAGCCATTAAAATTAGCACTTTTAATTTCGAACTTTCAAGTCCCATAGACTTCAATGGGGTTCTAAAGTTCGTACAAATTTTTGGTCCGTTCGAAAGTTCTGTTCTGGTGCGAACCGAACCGGGGGGGGGGGGGGGGGAGGGGTGTTCGGCTCATCCCTACTTGTAATAATGTGTATTGTACTTTGTGTGTTGAAGCCGGAAAGTTTGACCTGGAATGAGACCTCTGAGTCATCCAGGTGGCTAATTAACATAATGTATATAGTATATGTTGATTATGGTAATTGTATTCCTGTGTACAGGTTGTATTGTTGAGTTTCAAATAAAATGTTCTAGCTTTGCAGCCAAACAAGTCCTGCCCAGTTAATGGCTGCAATAGGCGGCTATAATATCTGATATCTATGTTCAGACTGGAGGAAGCGGTATATGACGCAAGCGCTTAAGTGGAGTGTGGCTCTTTCAGTACCTCCTCAACATTGCCCACCAGTGCTGCCTCATCAATGGCCATCAGTGCAGTCTATCAGTGCCCTTCAGTGCAGCCTTATCAGAACACATCAGTTAAAGAGAAATTACCTGCTCGCAAAATTTTATAACAAACTATGTAAATTTTTCTTTTTTTTTCAAAATTTTCGGGTTCTTTTTGTTTATTTAGCATTGGTTAACCACTTGCCGACTGCCCTATTGCAGATTGAAGTTGGCAATGTGGCTCCATTATTTGGTAAACGGCTTTCCTTGCTTTGCGCTGACAGGAAGCGCCAATTGGCAGCTCTCCTGACAGAGGAAGTGGGTCTGTGCTGATAATCAGTGCATTGATTATCAGGACAGCCCCCATCAGAGGTGCCCACCAAAATGCCAATCAGTCCCCACAAAAATACCAATTAGTGCCCAACAAAATGCAAATTAAAGCCCTTCAAAGTGCCAATCTGTGCCCATCAGTAATATCACCTCTGTACCGTTTTTTAGAGCGGGCGGTTGGCTTTTGAGTGATAATCTGCTGTTATCCTTAAGGAGCCGGATGGGACGTCCGTCCCCCCTCCCATCGCCTTCTGCCACTGTTCCCAGTCCTCCCATCCCACCTGGAGACTTGAGCCATGATCCGCCACTTCCGCCGGCTAGGGTGAGGCAGGAAGGAAGGCGGAAATGGCTTAGATCGAGTCTCCTATGTAAAATCCAAGAAGCGATGTCACAACGTCACTTCCGGTTTACTTTTAAGTGCAAAGGAGGGATTTGGGGTCTTTTAGACCCCCGATCCCTCCATAAAGAGTACCTGTCACCACCTATTAATGTCACAAGGGATGTTTACATTCCTTGTGAAAGCAATAAAATAATATTGTAAAAAAAAAAAAAAAAAAAATAAGAATTTTTTTTAAAGCCCCCCTGTCCCCGCGAGCTCGCGCAGCAAAGAAAACGCATGCGGAAGTTCAGCCCTCAAATGTAAATGGTGTTCAAATCACACATGTGAGATATCGCCACAATCGTCTGAGTGAGAGCAATAATTCTAGCAAAAGACTCCCTCTGTAACCTTAACCGGGTAACCGTTAAATTATTTTAAAGCTTTGCCTATGGAGATTTTTAAGTACCGTAGTTTGTCGCCATTCCATGGGTGTGCGCAATTTTCAAAGCATGACATGTTAGGTATCTATTTGCTCGATGTAACATCATCTTTCACTTTATAGAAATTTGGGCTAACGTTACTGTTTACTTTTTTTAATTAATGAAAGTGTCTTTTTCCCCAATAAATTGTGTTTGAAAGACTGCTGCTAAAATACAGTGTGACATAAAATATTGCAACAATCAACATTTTATTCTCTAGGGTCCCTGCTAAATTGCTATATATATATATATATATATATATAATGTTTGGGGGCTCTAAGTAATTTAGTAGTAAAAAATGTGTATTTTATCTTGTAAGCAACAAATGTCAGAAATAGGCTGAGGCATGAATGGGTTAATATGCACATGAGCACTAAAATAACATGCAGTGTTACAAGCTTATGAAAGATGCCTGGAAATACTTTTTGCAGAACTCACTCACACAGGGCCCTGCCGTTAGTCCTGGCAAGGCCAGCAGGGCCGGCATAGAAGGATAGGGAAGTCCTGTGCATATGAGTTATACCCAAAGTCTTTAGATGAAATCTCTGCTCCCTTCTAATGATGGCCAGGAGGGGCTGCTGTAAGAAGACCAGTGAAATGTCAAGTATGGCAGATACAATTTTGAAAATCTATTATTAGGTGGTTCTGTACAGCTGTGATTATACATTTGACATCATGCAGTACTTGAACCAAATCTCATGAATGTAAATCATCATAAGTAATAAAGCCTACAAAACACTCCAAAAAATAGGAATTTCTGAAATGAAAGATAACCTACTAAATAGGGCAAACTAAAGCCAAGATTTAAAGACATATACAGTATATATACTGTACCTCCCTCTCCCCGAGCAGTCTAAGGTCGCCAACCCATCTTATTCCCACTGAAACATTTGCAAACATATTATTTAATTGTTTCAAACTACAAGCCGTGTAAGTTTCTGAGCATCATGGAAGATTTACTTGGGCATCACTACAGTCAGTGAGCTTCATCCAGGTATATATTTACCTATGAATAGTTTATATTGCTTTTAGCCCTTTTTTCCCCCCCTTAACTGTTTATAGTTGACTTAGAAGTCAAACTCAAATTCCATGGTAGCTTCCAGTTAAACATTGTCTGGTCATATTTAAAAGTAGGATAAGAACAAGGATTACAGGTTGCACAACCACTGGTCTGCATCCAAAGACAACACATTTTTGGATCTGTGTTAATCGCTAGATGTCAACAGCCTGTCCTTTGACTTTGAAATAAAAATGTTTTTTTGGATGTAACACTCTGATTTACTTTTATAAAACACATATACATCAGGTGCTTTTTGTAACATAATTGCACCACACCTTCGCCTCCAGCATTGTTACCTGGCAGAACATTTCAAAATGATCATGAGAAGCTTTGAATATTTATATTTCAACTCCTCCTTTCTCTCTGTGCATTTTCATCATGCTGCCTTATGTCATCAAAAATGTTTGGCTATGTCTTAGCTGCTTAAATGTCCTAAGGTTCTGGTATTGAAATCCACATAATACGTTGATTAAACATTAAAAAAAGCAGAGCAAGTTAGGACAGGGATTTATCCACCAACTGAAGAGCAACCCAAGTAAAGGACTTGACATATATGTAGAAGATACACAGTGGGCATTTGTGAAGCAGATTGCACTCACACATGAAGACTGACTCCCTTTGAACCTGCAATGGAGGATAATCCAGATTTCAACACAACTGGTAAACTACCAGAAGACGAGTCAACTGTCAAAAAGGAGAAAGACCAAAATGACTGGAAAAAAGGAAGTCGTCTATTCTCTGGACTGGTGGGCTCCAATGTCTTTCTCTTCAGCTGTGCTTTGCTAACTTGTGTGTATACTGAGGACATTGACGTTTTTGAGAGAGACTTTCTCATATTTCTAACTATCATGATGGCCATCTGTATTTTGTGGATGCTTTTCCAAATGTACTTCACCTGGCAGAACAAAGATGCAGTTCTGTATAAGGATTGCCAGGCAGGGCCAATATGGATGAGAGGTCAGTTATTTACTCCTGCAAGTCAACATTTGCAGCTGCTGTTATTGTTGCTTTGCTTTCCTTTCATAATTTTTAAAGTATCTGAAGTTTTCACTTCTGTGTCCAAATACTGCATCTATAATTTGTAACTTATGTTTTAATATATGTATTTTTGTTATCCTATGTACTAAGGCCAAGCTGTATCTTTTAGCTGTAGAGGTGTAGCTCCTAGAATTATGGACATTTTATATGTAAACGACACTTAACCCATGTTCATTAAATTTATTAGCTTATTTTAAAGTAAAAATAAAAAAATATGCTGGCTTTAGATACATTGTGGATAGGAAAAGGAAAAGTAGGGAAAAGGTTAGAAGCGCTAAAACATCTTATTGCTGTAAGCATCGCCACTGGGGAGATTCATCCGAGCTGAAAGTAAAAGGAAATCCAAAATTTGTTATAATTAGAACAGGAATAGCAAGAAACTTTTTTAAATGCGACAATTGTCCTAGAGACTACTCTCTAATGGAGGATTTCCCTTATGGCGAGATCTCTGCTCACCTGCTATTTCATCTTAAGACAGAAAGAGAAGGGAAATCACCCCACAGAGACAATAACTGCAATAAAAACCCAATTTTATTAAAAACTAAATATATTAAACTCCCCTCTAGGGATGAGCTTTGAGTTCGAGTCAAACTCATGTTCGACTCGAACATTGCCTGTTCAGCGAACAGTGAACAATTTGGGCTGTTCGCTGCAAATTCGAAAAGCCGGAACACCCTGTACAAGTCTATGGGAGAAATCTAAAATGCTAATTTTAAAGGGTAATATGCAGGTTACTGTCCTAAAAAGTGTTTGGGGACCTGGGTCCTGCCCCAGGGGACATGGATCAATGCAAAAAAAAGTTTTAAAAATGGCAGTTTTTTCAGGAGCAGTGATTTTAATAATGATTAAAGTGAAACAATAAAAGTGTAATATTCCTTTAAATGTGGTACCTGGGGCGTGTCTATAGTATGCCTGTGAAGGGGCGCATGTTTCTGGTGCTTAGAACTGTCCCTGCACAAAGTGTCATTTGTGCAGGAAAAAGTCTTTTAAAATCACTTGCGGCTATATTGTCAGCTCTCGTAATACAGAGAAAACTCAATGAGTGTTCTCTGTATAAGCCGACAATTCATTCATTCATTGATAAAAAAAAATAAAAAAAAACGTGGGGGTTCCCCTAAATTCAATTACCAGGCCCTTCAGGTCTGGTATGGATATTAAGGGGAACCCCGCATCAAATTTAAAAAAAAATCAACGTGGGGTCCCCCTAAAAATCCATACCAGACCCTTTATCCGAGCACGCAACCTGGCAGGCCACAGGAAAAGAGGGGGGGACGAGAGAGCGGCCCCCCTCCCTCCTGAACCATACCGGGCCACATGCCCTCAACATTGGGAGGATGCTTTGGGGGGTCTGTGACCCCCTCAAAGAACCATGACCCCCTGAGCGGTGGTTGTGGGTGTCTGCGGGCGGGGGGCTTATCAGAATCTGGAAGCCCCCTTTAACAAGGGGACCCTCAGATCCCGCCCCCCCTGTTTGAAATGGTAAGGGGGTACAAAAGTACCCCTACCATTTCTGGTGCGAACCGAACAGGGGGGTGTTCGGCTCATCCCTACTCCCCTCCATTATTGTTGTTACCAGCCAACAGTTGACACTAACTATAAAAGACTAGACTACAAGCCTAATTAAAGGCTAAGTTCACCTTTTAGGAAAAAATAAATGCACATATTTGCATTTAGTATTTTTTCCTACAGGAGCCTGCAAAGCCTAAGTAGATTACAGTTGCAATGTAGGCTTCTGCACACTCTTCCTCCAGCTTTCTTGCCTATACCTCTGAATGGGCTTTCTGTTTGAAAGCTGGAGGAAGTGTCTGTCAATGGACTATAAGGGTGCTTGTCAGCTCCCTCGCAGTCACTGAGGATCACAATCAATCTGAGCAGTGGAAGTTGGGACTTGTAGTTTCTTCATTCACAGACTGCTGTGAATGAATGACGCCGCTGTGCAGATGGAGCCCCACGCAGACACACCAATTATAAAATGTGACAGCAACTGCAGGGGCAAGGATCCCTGTCCACTGTCACAGGGGAAGGGCGAGGGGGTGGATCACAAGCTGGATCATGTTATGTGTTACATCCTAAGTAATGGGTGTAACATGTTCCAAAGGTGAACTTAACCTTTAAACCACAACATTTTTACAATATGGAGAATTCATATTCCAAATAAAGTATAATAAAGCCAATTGAAATTTTAGATATTAAGAATATAACACCTTTGCAATAAATTTCATGTCCCAGGGGAACTCCTGTTAAAGGATAAGTTCACCTTTGGGAACATATTACATGTTACACCTGTATTTAGGGTGGAACATGTAACATGTTCCCACTCTTGCAGCCTCTTGGCAATCTCCCCCTCATTGTGACAGTAGGCCAGGGATCTTCTCCCAACACCCATTGCCACCATTTGAAAAGAAAACAGCCAATGCGGGGCTCCACCCATACTGCCACGTCATTCATTCAGAGCTCTGTGAAGGAATGAACTACATGTACCAACAGGCTTTGCAGCTGATGACTTGTAGCTCAATGAACTACCAGGGTGCTGGTGAGCGCTCCTAGATAGTTCATTGAATCTTCGAGTCATTCAATAACTGCCTGTCTGTGAGAGGTACCAGCAGACAGATACCCTGACAGTCTGCAGGACCCTGAGATTGCATCTGTGATGTGCTGATTGCAGATTCAAAGCTATACAGGCCCCTAAAAAAACATTACATGCATATTTTTTTACCTGTAAAAAAAAATTTGTATTTTTTTTAAGAAATGTGAACTTATCCTTTAAGTTTAGTTTATTAGAAAAATGCCCCTTACATTGGTGGTGGTCAGCGGGAAGAATGCTGCCCTTACAGTAGTGGTCATTATACTACCCCTACAGACATGCCACTAGCTCTGCCAATTGGTGTTGGACCTGCAATTATGCAGGCACACCACCACATGGGAAATCAGTTAGCAACAGCTAACTGAAACCCCTAGCCATCTCTGAAGGAATCCTAGGATTCCACAGAACCCTGGTTGAGAATGGCTGCTTTAAACAATAACTGTCACTACGAATAAAAACATTCATATTAGAACCTAATAAATAAAGCCCAACTATAGCCAAAACATAGTTTTAGAATGTTGAGTTGTGGTCACTAGCACAGGAAGCAAAATCTCCCCAACATTGTCACAGAAGGCAATACAACCTTACAGAGGTTATAACCCTTTTTTGGTCCAAAGCTAAAATATTTATTTTGTCTGCAGGGCTATAGAGGTTGTTCCAAAACCCATTTTATTGCTGTAATCAGCTTTTTTTTAAGCTTCACAGAGCTGATTATGCAAAACAAGGGGATGCACTTAAATAATGTGCAATTTTTTTTTAGATCTAAAAATGTTAGTGATTTTCCATGTAATTCTATATGGTGGAAGACTCTTTTTATCCATATACAAAACTTTTGCCCTTTTAAAATGCCTTTAAAGGCAAGCAAATCTGCCAAAGACAGGATTCATAAATTGTATGATTTTCCTCAAGACAAATAGATGTGCAATAATACGTTCAGGAGAATACCAAATGTGATGCATCAGTGATTTTCCTTATTTTTTCATGTACAGTACAATATAAAAATACATGCATAATGATCCGAGATAGATAATCAATTCCCAAAAGACATTTTAGCACTTAATATTGTCTTGATATTATAACCTGGACCCTGAGGTGGTGGCTTTCCACTGTCCTAGCTCATTTCTTACATACATAGTGACATAGTAGGTAAGGTCGAAAAAAGACACAAGTCCATCAAGTCCAACCTATGTGTGTGATTAAATGTCAGTATTACATTGTATATTCCTGTATGTTGTGGTTGTTCAGGTGCTTATCTAATAGTTTCTTGAAACTATCGATCCGCCCACTGAGACTATGTCTGTGGAAGGGGACTCCACATCCTTGCCGCTCTTACAGTAAAGAACCCTCTACGCAGTTTGTTAAACCTCTTTTCTTCTAATTTTAATGAGTGCCCATGAGTCTTGTTAAAATCCCTTCTACGATAAAGTTTTATCCCTATTCTCGGGTCACCAGTACAGTATTTGTATTTTGAAATCATATCCCCTCTCAAGTGTCTCTTCTCCGGAGAGATTAAGTTCAGTGCTGCTCACAACATTTCCTCATAACTAATATTCACACCCTTTATTAGCTTTGTTGCCCTTCTTTGTACTTGCTCCATTTCCAGCACATCCTTCCTGAGGACTGGTGCCCAAAACTAGACAGTATACTCTAGGTGTGGCTGAACCAGAGTCTTGTAGAGTGGGAGAATTATCGTTTTATCTCTCAAGTTGGTCCCCTTTTTAATGCATGCCAATATTCTGCTTGCTTTGTTAGCAGCAGCTTGGCATTGCATGCCATTTATGAGCCTATTATCATCTACTAGGTCCCACAGGTCCCTTTCCATCCTAGATTCCCCAGAGGTTCCCCCCCCCCCCCCCAGTGTATAGATTGCATTCATATTTTTACCACACAAATGCATTTTACATTTTTCTACACTAAACCTCATTTAGGTTTCCACATCCTGTGGAGAAGTTATTGCCCGGAGTTGGCTTAGTATCCTTTGCAAATACAGAGACTTGAACTTTTTACCCCATCCTTCAGGTCATTTATGAAAAAAATTAAACAGAATTGGTCCCAGCACAGAACCCAGGGGGACCCCACTACCCACCCTTGACCATTCTGAGTACTCCCCATTTATCACCACCCGCTGAACTCGCCCTTGTAGCCAGTTTTCAATCGATGTACTCTCCCTATGGTACATGCCTTATTTTGTACAGTAAATGTTTATGGGGAACTGTGTCAAATGCTTTTGCAAAATCCAGATACACCACGTCTACGGGCCTTCCTTTATCTAGATGGCAACTCACCTCTTTATAGAACAGTGATGGCAAACCTTGGCACTCCAGATGTTTTGAAACTACATTTCCCATGATGCTCAACTATACTGCAGAGTGCATGAGCATCATGGGAAATGTAGTTCCAAAACATCAGGGGTGCCAAGGTTCGCCATCACTGTTATAGAAGGTTAATAGATTGGTTTGGCAAGAATGATTCTTCATGAATCCATGCTGATTATTGCTAATGATACCATTCTCATTACTAAAATCTTGTATATAGTCCCTTATCATCCCCTCCAAGAGTTTACATACTATTCATGTTAGGCTAACTGGTCTGTAATTCCCATGGTTGTATTTTGGGCCTTTTTTAAATATTGGTACTACATTGGTTTTTCTCCAATCAGCTGGTACCATTCCAGTCAGTAGACTGTCGGTAAAAATTAGGACTAGTGGTCTGGCAATTACTTGACTGAGTTCCCCAAGTACCCTTGGGGGCAAGCCATCAGGTCTCAGTGATTTATCAATGTTAAGTATCCCAATTCTAATTTTAATTCTGTCCTCTGTTAACCATGGAGGTGCTTCCTGTGATGTGCCATGAAGATAAGCACTGCATTTTTGGTTACTGAAGCCCCTCGATTCCCTCGTGAAGACTGAGGAGAAGAATAAATTCAATACCTTCGCCATCTTCCCATCCTTTGTAACCAGATGTCCTTCCTCATTCTTTATGGGGCCAATATGGTCTGTCCTCCCTTTTTACTTAAATATACAAATACTTGAATAATTTCTTGGGATTTTTTTTTTGCACTCCTCCGCTATGTGTCTTTCATTTTCTATCTTAGCTGTCTTAATTGCACCCTTACATTCTTGTTGCATTCTTTATAAAGTCTGAATGCTGATGATGATCCCCCAACCTCATATTTTTTGAAGGCCTTCTCCTTTGCTTTTTTTTTAATACAAACTTTTTTATTGGAGAGGAGAAAAACAAACAGTACAGAGTATCACAAGTGAGGGATGTAACCCAAAATGGTGGATATTACATATAGACATGTTGGGACTGAGTTAATACATGTGATTAACTAACTTTACCTGAATTTGGTGCCAAAATAGGGTGTGTCTCATTAATACTCATCCATCAGTAAATAATTAAAGAACATAACATGAGAATAACCATAATTAAAATAATAAGAAAAAACAGAAAGGATAAAAAGAAAACAAACAGATGTCTAAGGAATGTTGAGAAGGGTTCCAATTTAAAATATAATAAGCGATATCTACCATGCCCTCAGTTATTCAAAGCTAGACCCAGTAGTAGGGATCACACATCGTCAAGGGAAGTAGAAAGCTAGTGCCCATATAGGTTGTCCTAAATTGCTATGAGATACCGTATGTGGACCAGTCTGACCATTTCTTGTAGAAAGCTTGCATAGTGTGCATTATCGTGTGGTGAATTCACTCCATGAGTTTAATGGTTTCCATCCGTTGTAGTACTTGGGCCCAAGGCACCGAGTTTGAACACCAATTCAAGGCTATAGGCCATAGTACCGCACAGAATAGGGTATTCATTTTTGGCATGTGGGGGGCATATACTGTATGGGAGTAAAGAGTAGGCACATTAGAGCTGTTAATGTAATCTGGGAACCAGAAATCTGTGCCACTTTATTGGCTGCCAGATCCCATACATTTTTAAGATAAAGACAGCTCCAGAAAGTATGGAGTAACGTGCCCGTGGTCCAGGGGGAACTAATCTGAGGAGCAGCCAGGCAGTTTAATATGGGTGTGTGGATTGTGATATAAGGCATTAAACCCATTAACCAGTTGCCGACCGCCGCACGACGATGTACGTCGACAGAATGGCACGGGCAGGCATATGGGCATACCTGTACGTCCCTGCCTTCCCGCGGGTGGGGGGCCCCCCCCGGTGCCAGCGGCGGTCGGAATCCGTTCAGGAGCGATCCGGGATGAGGGGGCGGCCATTCGTTCATGGCCACCCCCTCGCGATCGCTCCTGACGAATGGAAGTGCAGTGTGACATCACTTCCTGTAATGTAAACACAGGCAGAGGAAGTGATGTAATCTCTCCTCCGTGTCGGTATTTTTCGTTCCGGCACCGAGGAGAGAGGATCGGTGAGTTGCACCAACACTACACAATACAGTAGAACATGCCAGGCACACTCTCACCCCCCCTTCACCCCCCGATCACCCCCCCAATCACCCCTGCACCCCCAGTCACAGTGACACCAATTGCATTTTTTTTTTTGCATTGGTGTCATTTGTGACTGTAATAACTGTTAGGGCAGTTAGGGTTAGCCCCCTTTAGTTCTAGGGTACCCCCCTAACCCCCCCAAAAAAGGTTTAACCCCGTGATCACCCCCCGTCGCCAGTGTCACTAAGGCTGGGTTCACATTGCAGTGGTTTATGAGAACGGATGTGATTCGCACCGCACTGCAGTGCAAATCACATCCGATCTCTGTGCGATTCGAGTTCAGCCATACAGATAGTATGGCTGAATTCGCATCGCACCCAACGCAAACTCGGGACCCTTTTTTTGGTCCGCAGCAGAATCGGATCGCATGGGTGTTCACACCATGCGATCCGATTCCTGTCCGAGTTTGCAGATCGCACTGCGATATGCGAACTGATCTGGGGGTGTCATTAACATTTCACTGACACTCCCAGCAGTTCGCATAGGGCAGTGTGATGCGGGAACCCGCCGCGGATTCGTGGCGTTCCCGCATCGCTCCAGTGTGAACCCAGCCTAATAAGCGATCGTTTTTCTGATCGCTGTATTAGTGTCACAGGTGACGCTAGTTAGGCATGTAGGTATTTAGGTTCGCCGCAGCTTTTTATAGCGCCAGGGACCCCCATATACTACCGCATAAAGCCCCCTGATTGCCCCCTAGTTAACCCTTTCACCAGTGATCACCATATAACTGTTACAGGTGACGCTGGTTGGTTAGTTATTTTTTTATAGTTTCAGGGCACCCGCCATTTATTACCTAATAAAGGTTTAACCCCCTGATCACCCGGCGGGTGATATAAGTTTGAGGGTCAGATAAGGTCTGCGTCGCCCCAGGCAGCGTCAGGTTAGTGCCAGTACCGCTAACACCCACGCGCAAAGCATACACCTCCCTTAGTAATATAGTATCTGATCAGATCTATATTAGCGTCACCAGCAGTTTAGGTTTCCCAAAACGCATTGTTAGCGGGATCAGCCCAGATACCTGCTAGCACCTGCGTTTAGCCCCTCCGCCAAGCCCAGCCCAGCCCAGCCCACCCAAGTGCAGTATCGATCGATCACTGTCACTTACAAAACACAACACACATAACTGCAGCGTTCGCAGAGTCAGGCCTGATCCCTGCGATCGCTAACAGTTTTTTTGTAGCGTTTTGATACAGTCGCTGACAGCCTAGGTGCTTTTTTACCTGTGAGTCTCACTAGTGTACCCCTAAATTTAGGGGTGTCTACTTTCCAAAATGGGGTCATTCGGGGGGGGGGGGGGTTTGTGCCATCTTGGCATTTTATGGCCTTCAAAACTGCGATAGGTAGTGAGGAGTAAAATCAAAAATTTACACCCTTAGAAATCCTGAAGGCAGTGCTTGGTTTTCGGGGCCCCGTACGCGGCTAGGCTCCCAAAAAATCCCACACATGTGGTATCCCCGTACTCAGGAGAAGTAGCAGAATTTATTTTGGGGTGTCATTTCACATATGCCCATGGCATGTGTGAGCAATATATCATTTAGTGACAACTTTGTGAAAAAAAAAAAGTTTGTAATTTTCCCGCAACTTGTGGCAAAATATAAAATATTCCATGGACTTAACATGCCTCTCAGCAAATAGCTTGGGGTGTCTACTTTCTAAAATGGGGTCATTTGTGGGTGTTTTGTGCCATCTTGGCATTTTATGGCCTTCAAAACTGTAATAGGTAGTGAGGAGTGAAGTCAAAAATTTACGCCCTTAGAAAGCCTGAAGGCGGTGCTTGGTTTTCGGGGCCCCGTACGCGGCTAGGCTCCCAAAAAGTCCCACATATGTGGTATCCCCGTACTCAGGAGAAGCAGTAGAATGTATTTTGGGGTACAATTCCACATATAACCATGGCATGTGTGAGCAATATATCATTTAGTGACAACTTTGTGTAAAAAAAAAAAATTTTTTTTGTCATTATTCAATCGCTTGAGGCAAAAAAATAAAATATTCAATGGGCTCAACATGCCTCTTATCAATTTCCTTAGTGTGTCTACTTTCCAAAATGGGGTCATTTGGGGGGATTTTGTACTGCCCTGCCATTTTAGCACCTCAAGAAATGAGATAGGCAGTCATAAACTAAAAGCTGCGTAAATTCCAGAAAACGTACCTTAGTTTGTAGATGTAACAACTTTTGCGCAAACCAATAAATATACAGTTATTGACTTTTTTTTTACCAAAGACATGTGGCTGAATACATTTTGGCCTAAATGTATGACTAAAATTGAGTTTATTGGATTTTTCTAATAACAAAAAGTAGAAAATATCATTTTTTTTTCAAAATTTGCGGTCTTTTTACGTTTATATCGCAAAAAATAAAAATCGCAGAGTCAGTCAAATACCTATAAAAGAAAGCTCTATTTGTGGGAAAAAAAGGACGCCAATTTTGTTTGGGTACAACATTGCATGACCGCGCAATTACCAGTTAAAGCAGCGCAGTGCCAAATTGTAAAAAGACCTCTGGTCATTGACCAGCAAAATGGTCCGGTCTGAAAGTGGTTAACAAATTCCCCTGAGAAACCAAATTTGGAGAGGATGGCATTAATTTAAGGCCAGAGGACGCTGTTGAACGCCTTATGTATGTCTAGACTTAAGATTAGGACTTTGCGAGAAAAAAGGTTGGCGCCTTGGATGATGTTAGCTGCTAGACGAATATTGTCAGTGATATGTCTTGTAGGTATAAAGCCAGTCTGTTCTGGACCAATTAGTGAGGAGATGATAGGTGCCAATCTATCTGCCCGGACCCGACCTAAAATTTGGAGGTCATTATTGAGGACTGAAATTGGTCTATAGTTTTGTGGAAGGAAGTGATCCTTGTTAGGTTTAGGTATAAGAGTCATATTTGCAAAGAGCATGTCGTTTAGGAGTTTGTTACCCTGTAGGGTGTGGTTAATCCATTTGGTAATCTTAGGGGTGAGTGTATCTGCAAATTTCTTGTAGTATAGTGAGGTGTATCTGTCTGGACTGGGGGCAGTTTAAGTTTTTAAAGATTGAATAATATTGATGATTTCTTGATCAGAACAGGGTGCACTAAGAGCATTTATTTGCTCCTCTGATAGTGTTGGGAGGGATAGAGAGCCCAGCCATGTGTCTAGGTTATTAGATGACCGGTGGTCTGGGAGTGATAGCAGGTATTTGTAGAAATAAGTGAATGTCTGGAGGATCTCCTTTGCTTTTATATGCATTTTTACATTGGTGTTAAGCCATCTAGGACGTTTGTTCGCTCTTCTAAATTTATTACCCAATGAGATGCATTGGCTAATGCCTTTTTTTAATATGCTCTTAAAGCAAACCCATCTCTCCTCCATGTTCTTTGTTCCTAAGATTTTATCCCAATTTATGCCTTCTAGCAAGGTTTGTAGTTCAGGGAAATTGGCTCTTTTGAAATTCAGTGTCATTGTATTCCCCTTATGTTTCCTATTTGTGTGATTTATTCTGAAGCCAATTGACCTGTGATCGCTGTTACCTAAATTGCCCCATATTTCCACATCCGTGATGACGTCTGTATTGTTGGAAATGAGTAGATCCAGTACTGCTTTATTTCTAGTTGGTGAGTCTACCTTCTGACCCATAAAATTTTCCTGCAAGACATTTAGGAACTGGCGAGCCTTAGATGAATGCGTGGTTCCCTCCGCATTCATTCTATGTCTGGATAATTAAAATTCACCATTATGATAACACTTCCCATCCTTGCTGCTAGTTAGGGGGCCTATAACATACTCCCAGTATTATTTCCCCCTTAGCTTGATCTCTTTGGAGCTCTACCCATAAGGATTCCACCTCCTCCCTAACTCCCTTAGTGGTGTCATCCCAGTATCCTCCCAGTAATCTGTCCACCAGATCTTTGATGTGCAGAGCCCAAGCACCCGGTAGACAACATACAGTTCGGCACTTCAGGTCTTTGTTACAGATTGGTCTATCTGTTCTTCTAAGAATTGAGTCACCAGAATCTGTCTTCCCTTTCCCTTCACTCCCCCCCACTCTCACTGGAGGAGTTCTTCCCCCGGCAGGTAGGAGAGTCCCTCAGCTCCAGCAGGGCTGGTCCCTGACTGGTTTCACCAATGTCACTCAATGGAGTGTACTTATTGGGAAGCTCCAGCCATGGATCGACATCCCTAGCACTTCCCCTTCTACCCTTCCTGACTGTCACCCATCTACTCTTTCCTAGTGTCTGCACCTCTTTGCCTCCACCGACCTCTGTGCTGGTCCCTGCCGGGTACGTTCCTGGCTCTCCTTTAGTATGGAGGGACTTCTCAGTGCTGACAGTTGCTTCCCCAGATTCAGAACCTGGGTTTCCAGGGAAACAATGTGCTTGCATTTTGCACAGCAGTATTCACCCTCGATCGGATGATCAAGGAACGCATACATGCCTCTTCTGAATATGGATTCAAGTAGGTGGTCAGAGATTTGGTCTGTAAAGAACAGTCAAACTTTATGTCTGGTAGATTAATATATTAAAAAATAAGATGGTTAGTAATGGTATTACAAAAATTCTGCTACAGTATTTAAATATACAAAGAGGGAAAGGGGCAATGGTCTCCTAGCTATGGTCTTTCCAGCATATGCCACGAAGGCTTTCAGTAATATATATATATTTTTTTTTTCTTTTTTTCTTTCCTTTTTTTTAAATCTTTAAACTTTTTTATTTTATTTGCTTTATATTCAAATTTACAAATATTGCCACAAAGTAATCACATACAATAATTCCCCTTACAGACAAATTTACCTTATCCCCCCCCCTCCCATCCTCCCTCCCCCTATCAACCCCCTCCCATTCCCTCCGCCAATAATATTCCATTCACAATTTATACAAAAGAAAATTTTAAATAACATCAAACTTAAACAAATTACTCATTCCCTTCTCCCATCCCCCTCCCCACCTCTCATTCATTCCCTCCTTCATCCATCACTCTTGCAACTTACTCACCCTTTCTCATTGCTCACCCCACTTTCCCCATATTTTAACAAACTTCCCATAATTACCTCTTTTCCTATATATGTATTCCTCCTTTTTTATGTTATCTTTCACCCTTTCCATCCATTCCTTTACTGTAGGCGCTTCCCTCCTCTGCTATTTAAACGCAATTAATTTCCTCCCCTGAAAAAGGCATCTAATGACCGCTGTGTGGATATCCCTTCGTACCTCCTCTTCTTCTATCAATCCCATTATACAGATTTTAGCTTCTACTTCCAATGATAACCCAAACACTTTATTAATTTTCCCTATTATTCCTACCCAATATCTATATAATCTTGGGCATCGCCAAATCATATGTATTAAATCTCCTCTTCGGTCTCCACACCTTTGGCATTCTGCATCCTGTCTACTCCCAAATCTAAACAATTTAAGAGGAGTGTAATATACCCTATGGATTAAATACATTTGAGATATACTATTTGATGGAGATAAGGAAACTTTCGCCCCCAATGCCAGAACCTTTTCCCACTGTTCTACCGATATTGGGCCCACCTCTCTTTCCCATTTTGCCTTTTTTTTCTCCTCTATTACCCCTTCTTGTTCTGTTCCCTTTAGATACCTATAGATCTCAGAAATACCTCCTTTCGATATATTATAGCTTATGATTCTCCTGAGTGCAGGCATCTTACTCCATTCCAACTTCCTGTTTCTAAATTGTGCCTCTAACGCATGTTTAATTTGTATATAATTAAGGAGGTAATAAGCCGGTAACCCATATTCATCCCTTAGTTCCTGAAATGTTTTCAGTCTCCCGTCCTTATATAGTTGTACTAAGAAGTGTATGCCCCTCCGATCCCATTCTACTAATCTCCCCATTTTCTTAATTTCCTCTAAGTTTTTATTTTCCCATATTGGTGAGAATTCTGTATATCCTCTGTACCCCAATATTACTTTTACCTCCTCCCAACACTTTACCATCAGTTGGACTGTGGGGCAGCTGGTCCTAAATGAGTCGGCTTCCACGGCTTCCGCGACCGTATTATGTGGAGTATCCCTCCCCAGGGGTCCACCCCCCCTTCCTGTCACTGCCACCAGGTTACCTCCCCTCATATACTGTAATTGGGCAGCCAGAAAGTAGTATCTCATATTAGGTAGTGCCATCCCACCCATTTCCCTTGGTCTCTGTAGTACTTGTAAGCTAATTCTTGCCACACTGTTCTTCCATATCACCTCTCTAAACAAACTTTCCATTTTTTTAAACCGATATTTTGGAATCCAAACCGGTGAGTTTTGTATAACATATAATATTTGAGGCATCCACACCATCTTAATTAAGTTGCACCTACTGGCTACTGACAAGGGGAGGTTCTTCCATATTCTAATTTTACGTTTTAATTTTGACATAAGTGGAACTAAATTCCCTGCTATATACTGCCTTGGGTCTGCCGTCATATTCACTCCCAAGTACTTCATTTGTTTAACTGTTTCTATTTGGGATACCTGTACTGGCAGTGGGGTATCGAGGGGATCCACTGGTAGGAGGGCAGATTTTTCCCAGTTAATTTCAAGTCCAGAGAAATACCCGAATTCTTTTATCAGGGTCATTGCCGCCACCAATGAGGGCCTCGTGTCCCCTAATAACAGCAATACATCGTCTGCATACAAGGCAACCTTTTCCTCTTCGTTCCCTCTTTTAAACCCCCGGATATCCTTCGCCTCTCTCAAGGCTATAGCCAGAGGCTCCATCGAGAGGGCGAAAAGCAGGGGCGACAAAGGGCACCCCTGTCTTGTCCCCCTCTCCAAATGGAACCCCTCTGAACATTCCCGATTTATTCTCACTTTCGCCCTAGGGCCTGTATACAGTACTCTTATCCATTGCATAAATCTCGGACCAAATTGAAATTCCGCCAACACCCTCCTCAAATAATGCCACTCCACACTATCGAAGGCTTTTTTTGCATCTAAGGACATAACTGCTCTATTCCCTTTGTTTTCTGAAGGAATCTGAATGTTTAAATAGGTGCGTCTCACATTCATATTTGTGGACCGCCCTGGGATAAACCCAGTTTGGTCCTGATGTATTAGTTTTGGTATTATGTTTTTTACCCTTGTTGCAAGTACTTTTGCCAAAATTTTAACATCTGAACACAATAACGATATAGGTCTATATGATGCGGTCTCCAATTGGTTTTTCCCTTCTTTTGCTAGGACCACCACTGTGGCCTCCATCATTGATTGCGGCAGCTGTCCCGCTTCAAAAGCACCATTGAACACCTGTAGGAGAGCCGGTAAAAGTATCTCCCCAAATTTTTTATAAATCTCTATCGGCAGTCCATCCGGACCTGGTGCTTTCTGATTTGTCATTTCTGCTGTTACTTTTTGCAGCTCCTCCAGGGTCAATGGTGCTTCCAAGCCCTCCCTATCTTCCTCCGACAGCCTGGGTAATGTTATTTTCCCAAAAAATTCCTGCATCTCCCCCTTTACTTCAGAGTTTGAAACTTTATATAGTTCCTCATAATATTTTCTAAACTCTTCCACTATTTCAGGTGTTGACTTCCTCATACCTCCCTCCCTGTCCAATATCGCCGGTATTATTGGGGACGAACTATTTGATTTAGCAATCATTGACAATACCCTCCCCACTTGTTCCCCTTCGCCAAAGAAGGACTGCCTCTGGAACTGCCTTTTCTTCTCTTCTTTCTCCCATATAAGTCTTTTATATTCTACCTGATTTTTCTCCCATTCCTTGGAACTTTCTTCTGAGGGGGCCCTTATATACCTCTCTTCTGACCTCCTTACCCTTTCTTTTGCTTCTATTTCCTTTGCTACCCCATTCTTCTTAATCTGTGATATCTTTTTTATTAGTTCCCCCCTTAAGAAGGCTTTCAAGGTATCCCACATTATTCCCAGGGACGTAGATCCCACATTTATGCTCAAAAATTCTTTTAGATTTTCTTTTACCCCCTCCATGTTATCCATTAGTTCTAACCAAAATTGGTTTATCTTCCATTCCCTTCTACTACATCCTCTCCCTATTGTCATTAAAAACATTACCGGTGAATGGTCCAAAATTCCCCTTGGCTCGTACTCCACTTTCTCCAACATCCCCAGCGCCTCTTCATTACACAGCACCATATCGATCCTGGACAAGGTGGAGTACGTCTTAGAGTGACAAGAATACTGTTTTTTTAAGGGGTTCCACCTTCTCCATATATCCACAAAACCCGTTTCCTCACAGAATTGAAATAACAACCCATTAGGTCCCTCCCTACTGCCGACCTTCTGTGGGAACCTATCTATTTTTTGATCCATTATCATATTGAAGTCCCCTGCTATTATGACTGGGATTCCAGGCTTATCCTTTATAAACTTCAGCAGTTCATGTAATATTTCTGCATTAAATGGTGGTGGGATATACACAGTTGCAATCACACATACTCTATCTTCTATACCACAAAAAAGGAACACATATCTCCCTTTAACATCTACGATGCTCTGCCTGCAGGTTAGCCCGACCCAGGATCTATTAAGACACTCACTCCCCTTGAGTAGGAAGTGTATGTAGAATGATATTGTATCCTATATTTTCTGTGTCTTAGCACACTGATTGTATCATGGTCCAGGTGGGTCTCCTGCAAACAGAGCATCCCATAATTACCCATATTCCCCATGGAAAATAACGCACGTCTCTTCAGCTGTTCCTTCACCCCCCGTATATTCCAAGAACAAATTTTAACCTTTTTAGTGAAGTTCCCTACCTTACTGCTTACTCCCATATTTAAAACCTAAACCACAATATCATACTTTTATTCTCCATTCTACGTGCTTTCTCTGTGTTTTCACACGTGATCTCCCCCTTGCTTTTTTCTTTTTTCCCTGTGCTCCAAAATTTTAATCCCACACATATTTTGTATCTCATATTTACCATATTTCTTATGCACATTTTACACACATTTTATATAAATTGAGCAATATTCTTCCCTTGTGCCTCTCTTAATTTCATTTTCTTGTGCCCTTTTTCCCTGACCACCGTGTTCAATGCAATTTCACCCATCAACTTTATACTTAAATATTTTTTTTGTGCAATTAATAATCCTTTACCATGCCTACCTGTATCCTTTCCTATCCTTTCAACCTCCTTTCTCTCGCTATCATTCATCCATTCATACTCCCCATCCCTTTTTTCTTTCCCCTCCCCAACCCTCCCATGCCCCACTTGGGGCCCTTCTAAGGGGCTTCCAACATGACCGTTTTTACCTCCCAGGGTGATATATCCTCCCCACCTACTCGCCCTACCCACCCACTCCCATAACTCTTATTTCTATAACAAAAAATAGTCCACATTACTGCCGAGATAAACAAAAAAAAAGGGGGAAGGGGGGAAGAAGAGAGGGAGGGAGACAAACAGAGCAATATGGGGGCATTCCCTCTTAGTCCAGAAAAAAAAAAAAAAGGAAAAAAAATGTCCATTTTCTTTCTGTTTTCATATTACAGCATTCCCCTCTGTTGCAGCAGACATTTATTTTCCTCCAACCACGACTTAACTTCTTCTGGACTATTAAAAAATGTGTTTTCCCCAAATGCTGATACCCTCAACTTTGCCGGATAAAGCAATGCATAGTTCACTTTAAGACTCTGCAATTTCTTTTTGCACTCTATAAACTTGGCTCTCTGTCCTTGCAGCTCTGGGGAAAAATCCGGGTACAATGAAATCTTTACCCCATTATATTCAAGGTTACGCAGTTCTCTTGCTCTTTGAAGGATAACAACTTTATCTCTATAGGACAGCAATTGGATGATTATGGGTCTAGGATGACTTCTTCCTTCCACCATCCTAAACGGAATTCTATACGCCCTTTCAATTGCAAAAAATCTTGATAGCTTCTCACTCCCTACTTTATCCTTTATCCATATTTCCATAAATTCAGCAAGATTATTGCCTTCACTTTTCTCCGGGACACCTAAAACTCTGATATTTTTCCTGCGTATAATATTTTCCATATTATCCATTTTAGCCATACACAAATTTAACTGGCCCTTCATCATTTGCATCTCCTGTTTCAGCGGGAGTACATCATCCTCCACCTGGCTGACTCTCTCCTCCATATCTGATATACGGGCCGCAGTTTTCTGTACTTCATTTTTAAGATTTATCCCGTCTTCTCTTATCTGCTTTAATTGGTCTGATACATCATCCAATGATAATTTACATGTATTCACCGCAGAAAGAATTTCTTTTAGTGATGGTTCTTTACCTTTTGCCCAAATTTCTCCTTCTGTACTTATCTCAGTGTCCCGTCCAGTCCCCCTCTCCAAGGAGAGATTGCTCACGGACGCTTGTGCTTCCGATATTCCACCCATTACACCCGTAGTGTCCGACCGGACTGCCACACATATTGCTTTATTTAAACTTGTCGGCTCTATTTCGGTCGTCAAGCCCTGGCTTTTCCTTCCGACCGTTTGCACGGCTGCAGTACTCTGCGGCCGCCCCTCTCCGACTTGCACGTTCTTTTTAGGTGTTTGGTTTGGGGTCTGATTAGGCGTATGGGCATATCGCTCCAGTTTAGAAGCGGCGGCAGCAGCAGCAACGCCTGTCAGCCCGGTCGAGTGGCCAGCCTTATCTTTGGAACTATGTAATGTTTGTGATCCATTATGTGTGGTCGCCTCCTCCACCCCCCTTTTCCTAGTCATACCTTCGGGTCTTACGTCTCTTCCACCGGGGGGGGGGGGGTATCGCTCAATCCCTCCCTTCGCTTTGATTCCCTCTCTCACAGGGTTTCTTACGTGGGGATCAGTGTTCCTCTATGGGAGAGCTTCCTGTGGTGACCTCCACATATCTCCACTGTTGCGCCGTTCGGTCAACCGAATGTACCGTTACTCTCGCTTTCGTGGTGTCACAGCTTCACAGCGTCCCCTCGTTTCGGCACCTCAACGCTCGGCTTCTCCTTCCCTCCTCCTCCTCCACACTACCTTGGCAGCATTAGTCTCTGGAGCGAGCGGTAGGTCTGAGCCCGCCGCAACCTCTCACCCTGACATCCGGTCACGCCCCCGATGCATCGGCTTTCAGTAATATTTACTGGAAACATATTGATAACACAATGGGGTATTTTTGGTTGAAAGAGAATTTGCTGGAGTGTAAAAAGATTACATTTTGAGAAGTAAATGCCAAAATAATAATAAACAATTGAACCTTTGAGACAATGAGGCCTTATAGGGGATTGTAACAGGGTTGTCCCCTCTCACCCCCCTCCATTTTTAATTTGTCAATTAAGCCTTTTGTCCAAGTTTTAAGAGCTGTTGATTTTGGTTTGTTGGTGGGTGCAAGAATCTTAAAATTATTACTAATTGCAGATGATATGCTTCTGCATACCCCTCACTAGGGATGAGCCGAACACCCCCCCGGTTCGGTTCGCACCAGAACTTTCGAACTGACCCCAAATTCGTACGAACGTTAGAACCCCATTGAAGTCTATGGGACTCGAACGTTCGAAATTAAAAGTGCTAATTTTAACGGCTAATATGCAAGATACTGTCCTAAAAAGGGTTTGGGGACCTGGCTCCTGCCCCAGGGGACATGGGTCAATGTCTAAAATGTTTTTAAAAATAGCCGTTTTGGCGGGAGCACTGATTTTAATGACGATTAAAGTGAGAAAAAAAAGTGAAATATTTCTTTAAATATCATGCCTGGGGGGTGTCTGTAGTATGCCTGTGAAGTGCCACGTGTTTCCAGTGTTTAGAACAGTCCCTGCACAAAATGACATTAAACGGAAATAACATCATTTAAAACTGCTTGCGGTTTTAATATTATATCTGGTTCCTGCAATATGGTTGAAAATCATTGAGAAAAATGGCATGGGTAGCCCTCCCTGCCCATTACCAGCCCCTTTGGGTCTTGTACGCATATTAAGGGGAACCCCGTACCCATATTAAAAAAAGGAAATGCGTGTGGCCCCCAGACCCTATATACTCAGAACAGCAGTATACAGGCGGTGCAAACAAGACAGGGACTGTGTAGATTTGTTGTGTTAAGTTGAATCTGTTTGTAATTTTTAACTGGTACATTTTTAAAGTGTAGCTCCAGTCAAAAAAACTATTTTTAAGCTTTTTGGAAAACATAGGGAAGGGTTATCGCCCCTGTATAATTTGTTTTGTCGTACATCTTTTTTCATCTCACTTGCTGTTGTCTCCTTCCGTTTGCAAGTAGGAGATGTTTGTAAGTTGGATGTTTGAAAGTAGGGGCCTGCCCTATATGCTCTGCAGAAATGGCGGAACAAGGTGTTGGTTTTGCCACAACATTGTAAGCCCTCAAAATGACTCTTGGTGGGCGCTGGAGCGCCCTGCTGTGAACGATTATATCAAGAATTGTAATTACATGCCATTGTTGAACAGCGGAAAAAAATTGACCTTTGGTGGTTGTGGTGCTGGTGCCACAACACTATAAGTCCTCACAGTTACTCTGGGTGGGCACAGGAACGGGCCCTCCTGTGAAATATATCAAAAATTGTAATTACATGTCCCTGTTAAACAGGGGCAGAAAAATTGGGCCTTAGGCGCTGGTGCCACGACACTGCAACCTCTCCCATATACTCTAGTTTTATTGCAGGAATTAGCCCTGCTGCAAAGCATTGCATCAAAAATTGTAATTAAACGCCCCTGTTAAACAGGGGCAGAAAAATTGGGCCTTAGGCACTGATGCTGGTGCCACGACACTGCAACCTCTCCCATATACTCTAGTTTTATTGCAGGAATTAGCCCTGCTGCAAAGCATTGCATCAAAAATTGTAATTAAACGCCCCTGTTAGACAGGGGCAGAAAAATTGGGTCTTAGGCACTGGTGCTGGTGCCACGACACTGCAACCTCTCCCATATACTCTAGTTTTATTGCAGGAATTAGCCCTGCTGCAAAGCATTGCATCAAAAATTGTAATTAAACGCCCCTGTTAAACAGGGGCAGAAAAATTGGGCCTTAGGCACTGGTGCCACAACACTGCAACCTCTCCCATATACTCTAGTTTTATTGCAGGAATTAGCCCTGCTGCAAAGCATTGCATCAAAAATTGTAATTAAACGCCCCTGTTAAACAGGGGCAGAAAAATTGGGCCTTAGGCACTGGTGCTGGTGCCACAACACTGCAACCTCTCCCATATACTCTAGTTTTATTGCAGGAATTAGCCCTGCTGCAAAGCATTGCATCAAAAATTGTAATTAAACGCCCCTGTTAAACAGGGGCAGAAAAATTGGGCTGATGGCATCACCCAGAACCAGAAATGTTCTTCCAACATATCAGCGGAGGAGGAAGAGGATAGACAATCAACATAACAGGACAGTCACTCAGCATCAGCATAGGCAGTCTTGAAGGGATGTGATATTTCAAAAAAAATTATTCGGTTACATCAGCTTCAGGTGCTTGGTAGCTGTGGGTGATCCAAGACTGATTCATCTTGATGAAGGTCAGTCGATCAAATGATTCGGTGGACAGGCGCACCCTGTGATCGGTAACAAAGCCACCAGCAGCACTGAAGGTGCGTTCCGAAAGAACGCTGGATGCAGGACAGGCCAGTAGCTCAATTGCATACTGTGCAAGCTCTGGCCAGTGATCCATCCTCAAGACCCAGTAAGCCAGAGGATTTTCGGTGGGAAAGGTGTCCAAGTCTGACCTTGCCCCTAGGTATTCCTGCACCATGTAAATCAGACGCTGGCGATGGTTGCTGGAACCAATCATACCTTGGGGCTGCGGACTAAAAAATTGTCTGAAAGCATCAGTCAGACGGCCACCTTCTCCACCGCTCCTTCTGACCGATGCCTCAGCAACACGTTGTCCAGGACCAGGAGTTTGTAACCTCCCAATCTCTGGGAACGCATTGCACAGACCTTTCTGCAAGGCCTCCCGGAGATGTCTCATCCTCTGCTCCCTCTGCGATGGCAAGATAAGGTCGGCAACCTTACCCTTGTACCGTGGATCACGGAGAGTGGCCAGCCAGTAATGGTCCCTCTCCTTGATCCGAAGAATACGAGGATCCTTCCGCAGGCTTTGCAGGATCAGAGAGGCCATGCAGCGTAGGTTAGCTGAGGCATTCGGTCCGGAGTCCTCTGGGTCACTAAGGACAACATGATCCGCAGCTACCTCCTCCGAGCCACGTACAAGTCCACGGGTTTCTTGGGACTGTAAATCATCCCTACAAAACTGCTGCTGCTGCTGATGCTGAGTGCCAGCCTCCACCTCCATGCTGATACAATCATCCTCCTCCTCCTCTTCCTCCTCCTCATCCTCTTCCTGTGTGATGGGTGGCACAGCAGGAACACTATCTTGATAAAGGGGGCCTTGAGAGGCAAGGAAGTCCTCCTCTTCCTGCCTCTGTTCTGCCTCAAGTGCCCTGTCCATTATTCCACGCAGCGTATGCTCCAAGAGGTGGACAAGAGGTACAGTGTCACTGATGCATGCACTGTCAATGCTCACCATCGTTGTGGCCTCCTCAAACGGTGACAGGACAGTGCATGCATCCCTGATCATGCCCCACTGGCGTGGTGAGAAAAAACCGAGCTCCCCTGACCCTGTCCTGGTGCCGTAGTCGCACAGGTACTCATTGATGGCCCTCTGCTGCGTGTGCAGCCGCTGCAGCATGGCCAACGTTGAGTTCCACCTGGTGGGCATGTCACATATAAGGCGGTTCTTGGGCAGGTTCAACTCCTTTTGGAGCTCAGCCAGCCGAGCACAGGCATTAAATGATCGGCGGAAATGCACACAGACTTTCCTGGCCTGCTTCAGGACATCCTGTAAGCCCGGGTACCTGCCCAAGAACCGCTGCACCACCAGGTTAAGGACGTGAGCTACACAGGGCACATGGGTCAGTTGTCCCTGTCGGAGGGCGGAGAGGAGGTTGGTGCCATTGTCGCAAACCACCATTCCTGGCTTAAGCTGGCGTGGCGTCAACCACCTCTCGGCCTGCCCCTGCACAGCTGACAAAACATCCACCCCAGTGTGGCTCCTGTCCCCCAAACAAACCAGTGCAAGCACGGCATGGCATAGTTTTGCCTGCGTACTTGCGTAGCCCCTGGAACGCCTATGGAGCACCGCTGGTTCTGAGGACAGAGCACTGGAAGAGGCCATGGAGGAAGAAGAAGAGGGGGTGGAGGAGAGAGGTGTGTCACAACCAATAGTAGCATTTTGGAGGCGTGGTGGCGGAACAACCTCCAACACTACTGCACCTTGTCCTGCATCCTTCCCAGTTGCCAGAAGAGTGACCCAATGGGCCGTGAAAGACAGGTAACGTCCCTGTCCATGCCTGCTGGACCATGAGTCAGCGGTAATATGCACCTTACCGCTGACCGCCCTGTCCAGCGAGGCAAGGACATTGACTTCCACATGCCGGTAGAGAGCCGGAATCGCCTTCCGTGAGAAAAAGTGGCGTTTGGGGACCTGCCACTGAGGAACCGCACATTGTACAAACTCACGGAAGGGGGCCGAGTCTACTAACTGAAAAGGCAGCAGTTGAAGTGCTAGCAATTTAGCCAAGCTAGCATTCAACCGCTGGGCATGTGGATGGCTGGGAGTGAACTTCTTTTGCCGGTCCAGCAGCTGGGGCAGGGACATTTGCCTGCTATAATCGGACGTGGGTGTACTGCTAGCAGAGTGCCCGGAAGCACTTGGCTGTGACACACCTAATTCTACACCTTCATTCCTTTCAGAGAGGACTGAAGGTCTAGTGGGGTTGGAGATGCCAGCTGATGAGGAGCAAGGAGAGGTCCGCTTTTTTCTTGGATCTTTGAGGTACGCTTGCCAATGAGCTGCATGGTAGGTCAACATATGTCTGGTCAAGCATGTGGTGCCCAAGCGGCTAATGTTTTGGCCATGCGAGATACGCTTGAGACATATGTTGCAAATAGCAGCAGTGCGATCTGATGCACTTGTCTCAAAAAAGGCCCACACCAAAGAACTTTTAGAATAACGCGCAGAGGCAGCGCCCTGCACAGGCGAAGCTCTGCTGTATGCGATGTGCTGCCCCTAAGCTGGCCCCGGAGGGCATCCTGCCTCGTTGGACATGTGCCTCCTCCTCCTCCTCCTCCTCCTCTCTCCTACCAGGCACCCACATGGAGTCAGTGCCCTCATCATCCCCTCCCTCTTCATCGCTGTAGCAAACCTGGCAGTATGCTGCAGCTTGTGGAAACATGACTGCCAGATTGCTGTCCTTCTTGAGCATCCCCTCTCTCTGCATTCACGCTACTGCCTTCCTCTAGCTGAGTGTCATCATCAGAGCCTACAAAACACTGGGCATCCTCCTGGAGCATGTACCCAACACTGCGCTCAAAGAGTTCAGGAGACTCCTCAGGAGGACGTGGTGGGTCTAGGGAAGGAGTCACTGATGACGACATTGAGACGAGGGAATACGATGCGTTGGCAGCTGCTTTGCTAGTACCCTGAGACTGGGTGAGAGAGGATGAGGAGGATGAAGAGGGCTTGGTCATCCACTCTACCAAGTCGTTGGCATGTTGCGGCTCAACATGTCCAGCTGCCGAAAAGAAGGACAAGCGTGTCCCATGGCCACGTGCTGACGACAATGCACCGCATCCACGACCAGCACTGTTGTCTCTAGACACAGAGCCTGCTTGCCCTCTTTTATCGGCTCGCGCCTGTCTGCCTCTCCTTGCTGGCCTTCCAGACATGGTAATGGCCTGAAGGGAGTTGGGAAAAACAGCAGTTGGGTAGTGTATATTGTGCTGGAGGCACACAACACACACTAACTCCTGCAGATGCCTTTTTTTATAGAAGACCAGCAATAAAGGGTAGCTACAGGTGTTTATTGTGCTGGAGGCACACAACACCCACTAACTCCTGCAGATGGCTTTATTATAGAACACCAGCAATAAAGGGTAAATGCAGATGTATACTGTGCTGTGCTGGAGGCACACACAACTTCCAATAACTCCTGTAGATGGCAGATGGCTCAAATAGAGAAGAGCTATGTAGGTGGATATAGCGGTGTGTACTGGGTACAGAGCACGCAGACAGCACGCACAAGCTCCTAACACTGACTGCAAGCTCTATTATAAAAGATAGATATATCGCTAGCTATATAGGTGAGGAGAATATAGCGGTGTATACTGCGGTCAGGGCACGCAGACAACAACCACTACAGAAGAGCAAGATCGAAAAATCGGCCGATAACAATCGGCGTATACTGTGTTGAAGGTACACAGAACACCCACTAACTGCTTCAGACGCCAACACACTACACAAGGCCGCCGCGGTGGCGGCCTTGTATAGTGTGGGGCGTGTACTACACAGCCTGAGTTATGATTGGCCACAGGCATCCTGCCTGTGGCCAATCATGGCTCTCCTCGCTGCCGGCGCTGTGATTGGCCAAGCATGCGGGATCACAGTGCATGCTTGGCCAATCATGAGCCAGCAATGCACTACGCCATCGCAGTGCATTGTGGGCCGTGAGCGCCACACGAATTTGGCGCGAACGGCCCATAACATTCGGAATTCGCCGAACAGGCGAACAGCCGATGTTCGAGTCGAATGTATGTTCGACTCGAACACGAAGCTCATCCCTACCCCTCACCTTCAAACACCAACACCAACATTTTGGATTGTTTGAGTACCATATAAACCCAAAGAAACCAAGGGACTGCTCAGCTAAGTTCTATTACTTCTCTAGGAAAGTAAGGGAAATCTAACATTTAAACTATAGTGTCCGAAAGTTGTTGGATAGATGGAGAGGACTCCTTCTGTCACTATGTGGACACATTGCATTAATAAAGACTGGAATTTTAGAAAAGCTCATACTTAATGTGATTGTAGCCGTATTAGTGCAATTGTGACAGAGAAAATTGAGTACTGTCCATAATACTTTTTTTATTTGCACTAACATACAATTTTTTAGGACAAGCTTTCGGGGTATTTCATCATATTTTTCTTCAAGGTCCAAGTAGTACTGATTTACAAATTTTTAAAAGCTTTAGAAATTTAGAAAAGCTCATGAAATATAATCCTTACGCCTCCTATTTTATTATCATAAGCAAGACATTAAGAAACTAGATAACGTTCAATTGATTCATTTGGAAGAGCTAAAAGAAAGAAAGAAAGAAATACAAAACTTGTGGGCAGCTAAGGCATGCATTGAACATTTGGTGGTATAATAGCATGTCATTAGTTAGGCTTTCATATGCATGGATACTAGGTCATATTTATTTTCTAGTACAATGAGAGGAGAAACTATGGAAGAGCCCTGGGGCCATCATAAAAACAATATATATATATATATATATATATATATATACACAGAATTATGATTTTGAAAAAAAAAAAAAAAATCTTACAGAATTTTGGGTTTGAAAGTCAGAATTCTGAAATTAAATGTCAGAATTCTGAAATTGAAAGTCAGAATTCTGAGATTCAATGTAAATCTATCTTAGTTACAGCACATCGTATAGGCAAGCAGGCAGTGCTGGGTTCTCTGGTTCCTCTACTGTATTAATAGTTCCTCGGTTTGCTGTCTTATCCCTCTTTTCTGTCATCTGCTCCAACAAGAAGAGCCATGCTGAAAATGTGTGTATTGTGTGTGAGTGGGGGAGACACAGCTTCCATAGATAACAAAACACAATAGCCAGCACAGCTCTGCACCCCAACTTGTAGGATACATTGCACTATTGTCCCTATATGAGGGAATTGTGAATGACTAGAAGGCAGCAGGACAATGTGTTTTATGGTCATAATGAATTGATAATTTAATAAAACCTCATATTAACCCTTTCCCGACGAGCGTACGCACATCTGCGTACTCGGCTTCCGAGGGTTATACCGGGATGATGCCCGCACCTGCAGGCATCATCCCGGTACCGTTTTTTACAGCAGGCGATTGGCTATCCAGGCATAACAACCGATGCGGCTAAAAGCCGCTCGGCTGTTATGCCGGAGGAGCGGGAGGGGACGTCCCCCCCTCCCGCCGCCTCTCGCCGCTGTTACCGGTGCTCCCGCTCGATCGGGAGCACCGATTTGCGATCCGTCGGCTCTGGCTGCTGGGGAGGAACTGGAACGAAGCCGTAATCGGCTTCGTTCCAGTCTCCTCATCGTAAACACGGAAGCGACGTCATGACGTCACTTCCCGTTTACTCGGCTGCCAATGGCGCCGGTTTTAAAAAAATATCCGGTATTCAGAATCGCCGTTTTCGGCGATCTGAATACATTGAAGTGTAAAGGAGGGGTGGGGGGTCTTTTAGACCCCCGATCCCTCCATAAAGAGTACCTGTCACCACCTATTACTGTCACAAGGGATGTTTACATTCCTTGTGACAGCAATAAAAGTGATCAAATTTTTTTTTTTTTTTTTTAAACAATTTAGTCATTTAAAAATAAATAAAAAAAAAAAAAAAATAAAAAAAAAAATTTCAAAGCGCCCGCCGTCCCCGCGAGCTCGCGAAGCAAAGAAAACGCATACGGAAGTCGCGCCCGCGTATGTAAATGGTGTTCAAATCACACATGTGAGGTATCGCCGCGATCGTCAGAGCGAGAGCAATAATTCTAGCAGTAGACCTCCTCTGTAACGCTAACCTGGTAACCGTAAAAAAATTTTAAAGCGTCGCCTATTGAGATTTTTAGGTACCGTACTTTGTCGTCAATCTACAAGTGCGCGCAATTATAAAGTGTGACATGTTTGGTATCTATTTACTCGGCGTAACATTATCTTTCACATTTCGCAAAAAAATTGGGCTAATTTTACTGTTTTTTTTTTTTTTATTCATGAAAGTGTCCCTTTTCCCAAAAAGTTGCGTTTAAAACACCACTGCGCAAATACCGTGTGACATAAAATATTGCAACAATCGCCGTTTTATTCTCTAGAGCCTCTGCTAAAAAAATATATATAATGTTTGGGGGTTCCAAGTAATTTTCTAGCAAAAAATATGGATTTTAACTTGTAAACACCAAATTCCAAAAATAGGCTTAGTCATGAAAGGGTTAAACAGAAAAGCAAGCTAATGTAACTATTAAGAGTTAGTTAGAGCAGCAGGCTTATATAGGTGAAGTTGAGGGTTCTAATCCAGGCGACAGTACAGTTTATATATATATATATAGATATAGATATAGATATAGATATATATATATATATATATATATATATATATATTTTTTTTTTTTTTTATATTTTTTTAAATATGAGATAGTGAGGGCTTAAATTGTATTTTATCAATATATCCAAATTGATTTCAAGGTATGTTAACAAAGACACACTGATATATTGAGCACACAAAGTTGTAGTATATGCTGGCTACTATAAATTAGAGAGTAGAGATTTAGAAGAAAAAACGGTTATATATTAGGGTGATCAGATGGGAGTATCAGGGTGTCATCTTCAGTTTCCCTGGGGGCGGTTCACAATTTCAGGAGACTGGTCATAACAGTATAATCAGTCTTTAACCACTTCCCGACCGCCGCACGACGATGTACGTTGACAGAATGGCACGGGCAGGCATATTGGCGTACATGTACGTCCCTGCCTTCCCGCGGGTCGGGGGCCCGATTGGGCCCCCGCCCGGTGCCCGCGGCGGTCGGTATTCGTTCGGGAGCGATCCCGGACGAGGGGACGGCCATTCATTCATGGCCACCCCCTCGCGATCGCTCTCGACGAATGAAAATGCTCCGTGACATCACTTCCTCTCCTGTAATGTAAACACAGGAGAGGAAGTGATGTAATCTCTCCTCCGTGTCGGTATTTTTCGTTCCGACACCGAAGAGAGAGGATCGGTGAGCTGCACCAACACGACACTACACAGTAGAACATTCCAGGCACACTCACACCCCCCCGATCACCCCCCCCCCCCAATTACCCCTGCCCCCCAGTCACAGTGACACCAATGTCATTTTTTTTTACTTTTTTTTTTTTTTTTTGCATTGGTGTCATTTGTGACTGTAATAACTGTTAGGGCAGTTAGGGTTAGCCCCCTTTAGTTCTAATGTACCCCCCTAACCCCCCCAATAAAGGTTTAACCCCGTGATCACCCCCCGTCGCCAGTGTCACTAAGGCTGGGTTCACATTGCAGCGGTTTATGAGAACGAATGTGATTCACACCGCACTGCAGTGCAAATCACATCCGATCTCTGTGCGATTCGAGTTCAGCCATTCGCCGCACCCGCCACACCCGCCGCACCCGCCGCAAATTCGCACGGGACCCTTTTTTTGGTCTGCAGCAGAATCGGATCGCATGGGTGTTCACACCATGCGATCCGAGTTTGCAGATCGCACTGCGATATGCGAACTGATCTGGGGGTGTCATTAACATTTCACTGACACTCCCAGCAGTTCGCATAGGGCAGTGTGAACTGCCGCCGGGAGGCATGCGATGCGGGAACCCGCCGTGGATTCGTGGCGTTCCTGCATCGCTCCAGTGTGAACCCAGCCTAATAAGCGATCGTTTTTCTGATCGCTGTATTAGTGTCACAGGTGACGCTAGTTAGGCAGGTAGGTATTTAGGTTCGCCGCAGCTTTTTATAGCGCCAGGGACCCCCATATACTACCGCATAAAGCCCCCTGATTGCCCCCTAGTTAACCCTTTCACCAGTGATCACCATATAACTGTTACAGGTGACGCTGGTTGGTTAGTTATTTTTTTATAGTTTCAGGGCACCCGCCATTTATTACCTAATAAAGGTTTAACCCCCTGATCACCCAGCGGGTGTCATTTGTGACTGTAATAACTGTTAGGGCAGTTAGGGTTAGCCCCCTTTAGTTCTAAGGTACCCCCCTAACCCCCCCAATAAAGGTTTAACCCCGTGATCACCCCCCGTCGCCAGTGTCACTAAGGCTGGGTTCACATTGCAGCGGTTTATGAGAACGGATGTGATTCGCACCGCACTGCAGTGCAAATCACATCCGATCTCTGTGCGATTCGAGTTCAGCCATACAGATAGTATGGCTGAATTCGTGTCGCACCCGCCGCACCCGCCGCAAACTCGCACGGGACCCTTTTTTTGGTCCGCAGCAGAATCGGATCGCATGGGTGTTCACACCATGCGATCCGAGTTTGCAGATCGCACTGCGATATGCGAACTGATCTGGGGGTGTCATTAACATTTCACTGACCCTCCCAGCAGTTCGCATAGGGCAGTGTGAACTGCCGCCGGGAGGCATGCGATGCGGGAACCCGCCGCGCATTCGTGGCGTTCCCACATCGCTCCAGTGTGAATCCAGCCTAATAAGCGATCATTTTTCTGATCGCTGTATTAGTGTCACAGGTGACGCTAGTTAGGCAGGTAGGTATTTAGGTTCGCCGCAGCTTTTTATAGCGCCAGGGACCCCCATATACTACCGCATAAAGCCCCCTGATTGCCCCCTAGTTAACCCTTTCACCAGTGATCACCATATAACTGTTACAGGTGACGCTGGTTGGTTAGTTATTTTTTTATAGTTTCAGGGCACCCGCCATTTATTACCTAGTCTCACTAGTGTACCCCTAAATTTAGGGGTGTCTACTTTCCAAAATGGGGTCATTTGGGGGGGGTTTGTGCCATCTTGGCATTTTATGGCCTTCAAAACTGTAACGCCCTTAGAAAGCCTGAAGGCGGTGCTTGGTTTTCGGGGCCCCGTACGCGGCTAGGCTCCCAAAAAGTCCCACATATGTGGTATCCCCGTACTCAGGAGAAGCAGCAGAATTTATTTTGGGGTGTCATTTCACATATGCCCATGGCATGCGTGAGCAATATATCATTTAGTGACAACTTTGTGAAAAAAAAAAAAAAAAAAAAAAAGTTTGTAATTTTCCCGCAACTTGTGGCAAAATATAAAATATTCCATGGACTCAACATGCCTCTCAGCACATAGCTTGGGGTGTCTACTTTCTAAAATGGGGTCATTTGTGGGGGTTTTGTGCCATCTTGGCATTTTATGGCCTTCAAAACTGTAATAGGTAGTGAGGAGTGAAGTCAAATATTTACGCCCTTATTAAACCTGAAGGCGGTTCTTGGTTTTCGGGGGCCCCGTACGCGGCTAGACTCCCAAAAAATCCCACACATGTGGTATCCCCGTACTCAGGAGAAGCAGCAGAATTTATTTTGGGGTGTCATTTCACATATGCCCATAGCATGTGTGAGCAATATATCATTTAGTGACAACTTTGTGAAAAAAAAATTAAAAAAAATTAAAGTTTGTAATTTTTCCGCAACTTGTGGCAAAATATAAAATATTCCATGGACTCAACATGCCTCTCAGCAAATAGCTTGGGGTGTCTACTTTCTAAAATGGGGTCATTTGTGGGGGTTTTGTGCCATCTTGGCATTTTATGGCCTTCAAAACTGTAATAGGTAGTGAGAAGTGAAATCAAAAATTTACGCCCTTAGAAAGCCTGAAGGCGGTGCTTGGTTTTCGGGGCCCCGTACGCGGCTAGGCTCCCAAAAAGTCCCACATATGTGGTATCCCCGTACTCAGGAGAAGCAGCAGAATTTATTTTGGGGTGTCATTTCACATATGCCCATGGCATGCGTGAGCAATATATCATTTAGTGACAACTTTGTGTAAAAAAAAAAAAAAATTTTTTTTTTGTCATTATTCAATCGCTTGAGGCAAAAAAATAAAATATTCAATGGGCTCAACATGCCACTTATCAATTTCCTTAGGGGGTCTACTTTCCAAAATGGGGTCATTTGGGGGGGTTTTGTACTGCCCTATCATTTTAGCACCTCAAGAAATGAGATAGGCAGTCGTAAACTAAAAGCTGCGTAAATTCCAGAAAACGTACCTTAGTTTGTAGATGTGACAACTTTTGCGCAAACCAATAAATATACAATTATTGACTTTTTTTTTACCAAAGACATGTGGCTGAATACATTTTGGCCTAAATGTATGACTAAAATTGAGTTTATTGGATTTTTCTAATAACAAAAAGTAGAAAATATCATTTTTTTTCAAAATTTGCGGTCTTTTTACGTTTATATCGCAAAAAATAAAAATCGCAGAGGCAATCAAATACCATCAAAAGAAAGCTCTATTTGTGGGAAGAAAAGGACGCAAATTTTGTTTGGGTACAACATTGCATGACCGCGCAATTACCAGTTAAAGCAGCACAGTGCCAAATTGTAAAAAGACCTCTGGTCATTTACCAGCAAAATGGTCCGGTCTGAAAGTGGTTAAGCTATAGCTTAGTGGTTAGAGTCGTGGGTTCTAATCCTGTTCAGAATGTATTTTTTAGTTATATATATATATTTTCAATATATTGATTTTATATTAAACATTTTAAAGTATGAGTCAGTGAGGGCTTAAATTATATTTTATATATATATTCAAAATTATTTCAAGGTATATTAACAAAGAAATATTGATAAAATTGTTGTATATGCTGACTACTATAAGACCCCTTTCACAGTGGGCGCTTCACAGGCGCTACAGTGCTAAAAATAGCGCCTGCAAAGCGTCCTGAAAAAGACGCTGCTGTGTCTCCAATGTGAAAGCCAGAGGGTTCACACACTGGAGTGGTGCGCTGGCAGGACGCTACAAAAAGTCCTGCTAGCAGCATCTTTGGAGCGGTGAAGGAGGGATGTATACACCGATCCTGCCCATTGAAATCAATGGGGCAGCGCAGCTATACCGCCGGCAAAAGGCTGCTGCAGCAGTGCTTTGCGGTGGTTTTAACCCTTTCTCAGCCGCTAAGGGGGGGGTAAAAGTGCCCTGCTAGCTACCGAATAGCGTCACAAAATTGCGCCACTAAAAATAGCAGCGTTTTACTGCCGACGCACCCACCACCCCAGTGTGAAAGGGGCCTAAATTAGAGAGTAGGGTTTTTTTTTTACAAATCTGTGAATATATTAGGATGATTTTGGTGACATGGGGCCAGTTCTCAATTTCAGGAGACTGTCCCTGGAAGCTGCATGATAACCACCATGTCTCTCTACACCCTGGGCTCTGCACTATAAGGTAATCTGTGCATGTGTACTACAATGTACATGCACACGCCAATATCTCCCCTTCACTGATTGGCTGTAGTTGATCCCCACTAACACTGATGCAGTGCCATTTTCCTCTTAGCTACACCATTGACACAGGGACATTTTTTCCAGCTAATGACACCACTGATACAGGGTAATTTTTTTCCATCCAGTGACACCACCGATGCAGGGTCATTTTTTCCATCCAATGACACCTCCAATGCAGGGTCATTTTTTTTACATCCATGGACACCACCGATGCAGGGTCATTTTTTACATCCATGGACACCACCGATGCAGGGTCATTTTTTCCATCCAGTGACACCACCAATGCAGGGTAATTTTTCTTCTTTACTACTGCTAGCCCCTTATGTGTGCACCAGTTTTAAACTCTTACATATTGCAAATATACAGTATATGCATATACAGGTACAGTATTTTGCTCTGCATGCCACTATTTTCCCCAAATCCCCACCTGAGAAGGGGGAGCAGGCACAGTTGGGTACTGGATGACCTTGTCCTATCTCAGCTAGGGAGACTGAGGTAGTAGGCTATAGTCATCCTCACAGATACATTGCCATTACAATGATCACTGCTAGAGTCACTGAGAACTATATTGGTCATTGCTAGAGACAGAGCTGTCTTTCAAAATCATAGGGTCCCATGCCATGTACCAAACAACCCCCCTTCCCCGCTCAGTGTTACTGTTGGTGCTAATGTGTGTGCTATGCAGCCACGATATGTAGTCTCCATGCAGAATAGTATGCAGAGACTGTGCAACTGGGGAGGCAATTAGTGACATGCAGTGAGTTTTAGTAGTAAAGATGTACAGGACCATGCACAGTAACTAGTGTATGTAGTGGCCAGGGCCGTCTTTAGTGCAGGGCAAACGGGGCAGCTGTCCTGGGCCCAATTGCTGTAGGGGGGCCCAAAGCAGCTGCACTGAAACACACCCTGCTTCCCGCTAGGTCTTTTTTTAAGCCAGAGTTCTACAACCTGCGCTGGTCATTTGCTGGCTGCTTTGCTTTGTCAGCTGCTGTTCAGAATCCACTCTACATCTCTACATGAGAGCAGACAAGGGAGAGGGGCGAAGAATCTACACAGGCACACAATCCTCGTGAAGCCAGCAGCTTGCATGGGCGTCTGTTTTTGTCACAACCGAATCATGTGACTTCCCTTCCAGTCAGATCCTGCTGCTTTCCAGGACCAGGCCGTGACTGCATGTGGGTGGGATCGACATCGGGGGGGGGGGGGGGGGGGGGGGGCAATGATGCCATTCTAACTGCACCTGCAAAAGCCTGGGAGAAAAAAAATTCCACATGCTGCTTAGGTACTGTGTGTAAATATGGACGGGAGAGTGATTGTGCACACTGTGACAGCCTGATCTGTGTGGGTGGTTAGATTGTTTTTGTGCACACTGTGATCCTTCAGTATGTCCTCTAATATAACCCCCCCCCCAAGTCAGTCTGTCCCCTAGTACACTCCTCCCATTTCCCAGGTCAGTCTGTCCCCCAGTGTAATCCCCCCATGTCAGTATGTACCCCAGTATGATCCATCTGACATGGGGGGATTATAATGGTGACAGACTGACCTGGGGGACAGTGGCAGAACTAGGCAGAACTACCAGGGTTACAAAGGTCGCACTTGCGACCGTTCCTGGTGTTCCGACACTGTAGGTGGCCCCAGTGGGGTTGCTGAACGGAGGGCTCTGAACTGAGAGCATCTCTCTCATAGAGCCCAGAGCCTGCACTGACAGTTCCCCCTCCCTCCTCACATGAACGGATGGGAGAGGAGAGAGCTGATATGCTCCTTTACCTTTTGCCCCTCTCCACCTTTGTGCACCGCGGGAAGTGTGAATCCCAGCACCTGAATTTGATCATTCCCACTTCCCAGGGTGCACACAGTGGGAGAGGGGCGGGAGGAGGAGCAGATCTGCTTTCTCCTTACCCATCCGTGCAAGTGAGGGAGGGGGAACTGTCAGTGCAGGCTCTGGGATCTATGAGAGAGACGCTCTCAGCTCAGAGGTGGCACTGATAGGTGGCATCGATGAGCACTGATAGGCAGCATTGAGAAGCACCGATAGGTGGCACTGATAGATGGCATTGATGAGCACTGAAAGTCAGCACAGATGGGCACTGATAGACAGAATTGATGAGCACTGATAGGCTGCATTGATAAGCACTGACAGATGGCACTGATAGGTGGCATTGAGGAACACTGATAGGTGGCATTGAGGAACACTGATAGGTGGCATTGATGAGCACTGATACGTGACACTGATGGGCACTGATAAGGGGCATTGATGAGCACTGATAGGCAGCATTGATGAGCACTGGTAGGTGGCACTGATAGGTGGCATTGATGAGCACTGAAAGGTGGCACTGATAGCCTGCACTGATGGACACTGAAGTGCAGCATTGATGGGCACTGATGGGCAGCATTGATGGGCACTGATAGGCGGCATTGAGGAGCACTGATAGGCAGCACTGATGGCCACTAATGGGGATGCATTGATAATCAGGGCATTGATGATCAGTGCCCTGATTTTTTGTGTAAATAAGGTACTGAAAGTCTTGCCACTTAACGGCTCTCCTTTCCTCACACAGACACAGCGTAGAAGGAAAGTACTGCCGATAACCAACAAGTCTGTTTATATGTGATCAGCTGATCACATGGTAAAGGGCCGCTGTGATTGGCCCTTTACCGTGATCTGTGATCATTTGTGTCTGAAGGACACAACAGTTACAGAGTGCACTGGATGCGTGCCCCAGGGGGCACACAGGAGGCAGGGCTCTGGGAGGGTGTCCATGAATGCCCTCCCAGAACTGGAAGCTCGGGCTTTGGTGCAAAGGGGGGGCCATGACCCTAACGTTTCTAGTTACGCATCTTCCCTCAATCCTGCACTCTGCCCATAGAGGACCCTTCAACCCTGCACATAGAGAACCTCTCAACCCTGCACGCTTCACATAGTGCACCCCTTAAACCTGCACTCTGTACCTCAGGGTTGAGGAATCCTCAACCCTGCACTTTGCATATAGTGCACCCCTCAACTCTGCATATAGTGCACTCCTCAACTCTGCACTCTGTACGTAGCGCACTCCTCAACCCTGCAGTCTGTATATAGTGCACTCCTAAAATCTTGGTATGTAACAATGCCTCACTGTTTAGTGAAGTTTAGCCACACCCACAAGTTGATGCAGAGATAATGATGTGCAGTAACCTCTAGCAACCAATCAGTGAACGGCCATACGACAAGTGTAACCACGCCAGGAGTCTTAGGATCGGATCCTCCGTCGGCTATAGTAGCAGTGAGCAGTAGGAGACGCTTTATCTATCTGGTTCTTCAGACATATTGTGAACAACGCTATGACATTATCCTTCGTTTGTGAGTGTACAGGGAGAGAGACAGAGATTACAGGCATGGTACAGGGAGAGAGCAAGAGATTGCAGGCATGGTACAGGGAGAGAGCCAGAGACTGCAAGCATGGTACAGGGAGACAGCCAGAGATTGCAGGCATTGTACAGGAAGAGAGCCAGAGACTGCAGGCATGGTACAGGGAGAGAGCCCTGCTGAGTGGCTTCATACAGAGCCCCCCTGTTCTCTGCCTCAGTATCCAGCCAGGGAGAGCCTGGCTCCAGTGCTCTGTGTGGACGGAAGTCAGAGCTGGAGGAGGGAGGTGTGCAGCGAGGAGACAAATCTTGTAGGCTGTTAGGCTGGCGGCCTGCACATTGCGATGCCACTGGGAGGAGGAGGAGGCAGGGATGGCACTGTCCGGAGGGGAGGAGGAGGCAGTCCTCTTCCAAGCAACGTCACTTCCGGTATCAGTTTCCGGAATCGGAGCATTTTCACGTGGATCGATACTCATGAAAATGGCTAGTATCGGCATCGGTGCATCCCTAATTTTAAATAATTGTGCCAGACTTGATGATCTTTTTTCTGCCATCACTTTTCTTTTTTTTAATCAGAAAAGGTTTTATTTGAATTACCACAGTGCCACATACAATTATATAATATATTAACGTAGGTACAGAAGGCAAAAACTGACATATAGATGACATTAATCTGTCTAAGAACATTTATTTATAAGGGAGAGTCTCATATTACTAGTGGCTGTGTGGGTCAAAAAGAAAACGAGAAAGGAGAAAGTAAGAACATAAAAAAAAAAGGAAGAAATCTTTCAGAATACACATTAGGTACATAATCAGGTATTGAGTCAATTCCCAGAGCCCTGGGATCTAAATACGGCCTAAACCAACTCAAACCCCCACAGCGACAATATAATCAAGTTTAGGTCTAGAAATATGCATTTTGATTTGACCGTTACCCCTGCAATAGCCTGTATTTGACCAACTGATGGGGGGCTAGGCCTGGAACTTCTAACCAGTCCTGCCACATGGTGTAAAATTTTCTGGGTGCATTTCTATGCTGGTATGTCAGTTTCTCTCTGATCAGCATCTTGTTTACTTGGTCGATCCATTGTTGCCTGGTGGGGACCCTGGGAGTGATCCAGAATTGTGCTTTCAGATTTCGAGCTACATAAAGCAGTCGAATTATCGCAGTGTGGACAGCAGGGGTTAATGTCTCCTCATCCAGGGCGCCCAGCAGGCATACCACGGGGGTTTTGGGAATGGCCACTTTAAACACCTGAGAAATTACATCTAAGATCCCAGTCCAGTATCGAAAGAGTTTCGGACTTTCCAAAACAGATGTAGAAGGTCCCCATGATCTCTCATACATTTTGGACATAAGGGCGTATCACGCAGTCCCCACTTGGGGAGTTTAACAGCCGCCATCACTTTTCTACGTACCAAAGCAAAATTAAAAATCCAATTCCTCTTGGCGAGAAGTGTTTTTAGTATTGCTTTAAGTGAAATATTACAAAAAGCTAAATTCCTTTTCAATAACTTGCCCTGGGGGATACCCTTAACTTGCCTTGCCTGTGAAGTTGCATATATGTACAATGTATACAATCTACTAGATCAGTGATTCTCAACCAGGGTTCCTCCAAAGGTTGCTAGGGGTTCCTTCAGCATTGGGCAATTTCTGCCTCTCAGATAAGTTCCCACTGACACCATTGGTCTTTTTAGCTATCTGTAAGGAGGTAATTCTTCCCAATGACCATAGAGCATTCCTCCTACTGACCATCACAATAATGTATCATGAGCTGTAGATCTCGAATTTTTAGCAGGGGTTCCCCGAGACTGGAGAACTATTTCAAGGGTTCCTCTGTGTTGAAAAGGTTGAGAAAGGCTGTACTAGAGCAAAACTGACATCTATAAAGAAGAAAAAAAATCTGTTTAACTGTTGGTAAATGGCAGTTCCCAGTTGCTTCATTCTGTTGAGGATTCTATACTAATTTAAATTTTATTTGATTTTACAGTTAAAAAACAAAAGGAAAACAAGTGGGAGGGTAATAATAAAAAGGAAAAAATATGTTACAAGTACAGAACAATCCTCCAGTACAATATATCAAGCAGACAAAACAGATTTCCTTAATATTACTATCAATGACCCTTTGCCTTACCTACTTACTTTCCTTATCCTTCCTATCTTTCCTCCCCGCCGCTTTCCCGAAAATATATCCTAGCCCCCCTCCCACCCTCCCCCCTTATTTGTTGGCCCTTCCTCCTCAATTTATTCCATTAACACCTGGATGTAGGTTTCAGTCCTTTTAAAAATTCTAAATTTTTTCCATACTGCCCAATATTTGTTCATTTGGTTATTCTCCATTTTAACCAAATATTCCATGTTATTAATATATTCAATTCTCTGCACCCACTCTTTAATGGTGGGTTTTTTAACTTGTGTCCAATTTACCGGAATCAAGGCTTTTGCTGCATTTAGCAAGAGAAGTACCAACGTATTAATTTTTTTATTTTTTCCTTTATTATTTTCCAATTGTAAATTACCACTTATATCCTCTACTCCATAGAACAAACATTTCAGCGGGCAGCATGGAATTTTTTTCCGGTTATTATTTCTATATAGGCTAAAATCTCCTGCCAATAAAGCTTTATTTCTGGACATTCCCACCAGATATGAAGTGCTGTTCCTGGTGATTTACACTCCCTCCAACAGTACTTACATCTCGATGGATCTATTTTGTGCAATCTAACGGGAGTTATCTGCCATCTCATCATGCACTTATAATTAACCTCTCTGGACGTTGTGCCGGACACCTGCCTATATACTGACGCCATCATCTGCCTCTCCTCCACTTTGATACCCAAGTCCGCTTCCCATTTTCCCATTGCTGGTATGCTATCTTGTGTCTCAATTTCCGATAGGCATTCATACACTCTAGACATACAGTGTTTTACTTTTTCTTTAGAATTACATAATTTTTCTATGGATGTTAGAGAGTTCTCGTCTCTTATGGGTTTTGGAATTGAACCAACAAAGTGTTGAATCTGTACATACTCCCATTCCTTTAAATTTTTCCATCTATACTTCTCAATTATATCTTGTTTTAACATCAAACTACCACGTGAAATTATATCTTTTAGTTGTATATTTTCCATTTGTTTGCCTAATTGAGTGCCATTTCCTGGAGTGAAAAAGTCTGTGCCCTCTAGTGGAATTAATGGATAATTGTATACCCATTTATTTCTCCGGTATAGTGCATCCCATATTTTTAGTGTTATTATTGTGATTTCGTGTGCCTTATTCGTGCCCATTCTAAATCTAAATTTTGGCGGGATCCAGATCATTTTTTTTAATTGTGTGCCAGTTAGTGGCTCTTCCATTTTTACCCACTTTTTTTCCGTGTGAATATTTGCCCATTCCACCATTCTTGCCAACGTGATTGCGCTGTAGTATCTGTAAATATCTGGCAAAGCCATCCCACCATTTTTTTTTTCTAGTTAATATATTATAATTTATCCTCGATTTTTTTATTTTGCCAAATAAATTTAAAAAAAAAGTGTTTTTATTATTTAAAAAAAACTGTTTGGAATATGAATTGGGAGCATTTGGAGTTTATAGGTGATTTTAGGTAAAACCACCATTTTTAAAAGATTAATTCTGCCTGTCCAAGAGATTGATCGCGTTCTCATTTTCCCTAACACTGTTTTAATGTCATTTAGTAATGGAATAAAATTCGCGTGGTATAAGTCCTGGACCGTCTTTGTGATTTTTATACCTAGGTATATTATTTCTTTTTTTTCCCATGTAAAAGGATATTCTTGCTGTAATGCCATCTCTTCCTCGTTATCCAATCCTATATTTAATATAACCGTTTTAATAGGGTTTATTTTAAAATTAGAAAGCGCCCCATACTCTTTTATTTCTTTTATTAAGCTAGGCAAGGACAGTCTTGGTTTAGTTATGTATAGGAGTAAGTCGTCCGTGTAAGCCGCCACTTTATGTTCTTCTTCTCCCCATTTAACCCCGCTTATATTTACATTATTTCGCATCTTTGACATGAATGGTTCCAAGGCGATTACGTATAGCAGGGGCGAAAGTGGGCAACCCTGCCTTGTCCCATTTAACATTTCAAACGCGGATGACATACTCCCATTTACTCCCACTCTGGCCGTTGGTTGTGTGTATAGATTAATAATCCACTTCAGCATCTTTGGGCCTAAGCCCATGTTCCGGAGGGTTTCTAATATGAAACGCCAATCAATTCTATCGGATGCCTTTTCGGCATCGATAGAGATCAATATCATTGGGGGGGTTTTTTCCCTGTCTTTATCCATAAGAAGGAGGGTCCTCAGGCTGTTATCTCGTCCCTCCCTTCCTGGGATGAATCCTACCTGGTCCCCATTTATTAATTTCGGCATCAAGTTTTTTATTCTTGTTGCTAAAACCTTCGCGTATAACTTTGTATCTACATTAAACAAGGCTATTGGGCGGTAGCTGGAGCAGATGGAATCATCCTTACCTGGTTTTGGGATGACTGTTATATTTGCCAATAGGGCCTCTTTCCTCATACTCTCATCTTCGCCCAATCTATTCCAATATTTACATAATTCAGGAACTAATTGATGTTTAAATTTCTTATAATACCTGATTGTGAAACCATCCGGGCCTGGGCTTTTCCCATTTGGTGTTTCTTTTATTGCTTTATATATTTCTTCTGGTCTAATTGGCTCCCCTAAACTTTTAACACTTTCTTCTGATATTTTCGGTAAATCTGCTTCACTTAAGTATTGCTGAATTTTCTTTTTCCTTTGCTCCTTTTGTGCCCCTGATTCTTTACTTCTTATTGAATAAAGGGTATTTTAATATGATTTAAAGGCCTCTGTGATCTCGGACGATCTAAATTTAACTTCCCCATGTTCATCTTTGATTTTCTCAATATAATTTAAAGCTTTTTTTTCCCGAGCTATTCTTGCTAAATATTTCCCCGACTTATTTGCCACAGATATCTTTCTTTAGCTACATTTTTATACACACTTCTCTGTTTTTGCTCTATCAAATCATTTAATTGTGCACGTTTCTGGATGATCTCCTTGTATATCTTTTTATCTAAATATCTCTTATGTTTTTGTTCTAACTCATAGAGTGCTTTTTTTAAATTATCGTATCTTTCTTCGCTTTCTTTTTTTTCCCCGATCCTATACTAATTAACTTCCCTCGAATTAGAGCTTTATGAGCTTCCCATAAGGTGGCCTTGGAGACTTCTGTGGTGTCATTTATTTTAAAATATTGTTCTATTTCTGTTTTTATATTACTCTGTTTTTATATTACTCTCAACATCTTCCATCTCAATCAACACCTCATTTAGTCTCCAAGTCCCCCCCTACGGGCTCTTTTTCCTTCATCCTGATTTTAGCTATCACTGGGGCGTGGTCCGATATCGTAATATTACCTATCTGTACATTTACCAACATTTCCAATGAGTCATGATCTAAAATTATATAATCCAGTCTTGCGTAAGTGTCATGAACCGGGGAGTAATATGTATAGTCGATTTCCATTGGGTTGCATGCTCTCCATGCATCTACAAGCTGTTGTGCATGAATTTTTTTTTTAATATTCTATGTTTGATTTCTTGAGGGGAAATAACTGATGTACCATCTATTCCGGGCTTCATGGTGAAGTTCAAGTCCCCTGCTATGATCACATGGCCTTGTTTATATTTCTCTATTAATTTCAATATACCGTTCAAATATTTTTTTGGGGCCTTATTGGGGCAGTAAATGTTAATTAATGTATATTTTTGTCTTAATAAGTTACCCTTTAAGAATAAAAACCTCCCTTCCGGGTCTACCTTCATCTCCTCCAGCTTCCACCCAACCGCCCTTGCAAACCCAATAGCTACCCCCCTGGCACCCTTAATCGGGGAGTCGGCATAGTACCAGGTACGATATTTTCCCGTATCAATCCGAGTGTTGGAATCTAGGGCTAGATGTGTCTCCTGTAAAAAAACAATATCAGCATGATAGCCCTCTAATTCTTCAAAAATATTAAACCCTTTCCTTGGAGAATTCATTCCTCTTACATTATATGTTACTATCTTGAGACCTGCCATCCGGTACTTCTAAAATCTTTCTTATTTCTTTTATTGGATTCAGGCCAACCCCCTTTCCCACCCTCCTCCCCCCCCTCCCATTCCCATCCCGTCATTTGATGTAATTTTGACCCCTTGGTCAGGGATAATTTCTCCGGAACCTCTTTGTTCCTTATATCCCTATGTCCTAGGGTGGAGTTATGTTCGGCCGCGTCACCATCCATCTCGCCTATCACTTGCGAGGTGAATACTAAACATGCCCAGAGGACCCCGCTCTCCCCCCGCCACCCCCCTCTACTCCCTCCCCCCCATAGTAGAAGGGGGTAGAGCGAGAGGGGGGGGACGCGAGGGGAAGACAGCCCCGGGGCGTAAACTGTGATTCCTGTAGTTCAGCCTGTCGGCTGCTATCACTATTCCTCCCCCTCCCATACCAGAGAGGGAAGAGGATTCGCTCCCCCCCCGCCACCCCACTACACCCCCATCCCTGGGACCGGGATATCAAATATTTTAGAAAATTCTGATACATCCTCTATATGTCTCAGTCTCCCAGTCCGTCCGTTCTTCCTGCCAATAAGGCATGCAGGGAACCCCCAGTTATACTGCACCCCGTTCTCCTTCAGAACTGTCAAGAGCAGTTTTAGGACTCTTCTTCTTTTCAGGGTGTCTGGAGATAAATCTTGAAATATCTGTATTTCCTTTCCTTCCTATATAATTGGCGTTTTTACTCTTATGTTTTTCCAGAGTAGGTTCTTAACCTCTTCTTGCTGGAAACGCACTATTATGTCCCGTGGGATATCTTGCGACAGTTCTTTTGGTTTTCTTAGGCGATATAGCCTTTCAATGTTTATTGGATTAGTTATATCTTTATTCATCAATGGATTACATTTCCTTTTTATTATTTATGTTAAATCTTCTTGCTGTTCAGTATCCGGGACACCTCGTATTCTTATATTTTTCTTTCTTTCCCTGTTTTCCTGATCCTCTATTTTGTAGGCTTGCTCTTGTTGACCTTTTTTTAAAGAAATTATTTCAACTTCTAATTTCTTTATTATATTTGCTTCTTTCTCCACTTTTTTTTCCATTTCTTCTACACGATGCAAAACATGCGCAAGATTCTTATGCACTCTGTCCATTTCCTTTTTCATGGAATTTTCCAATGCTGCAAACATTGAAATTATTTCTATTTTTGTAGGTAATGCTGAGGGATTTTCTAACTGCAACGAGTGCGACTGTATGGACTGTATTTCCTCGGTTTCATGGTCTAGATCAACTGATTGATCCATCTCCACTTCCGGTGTACTCTCTTGGGCTTGTAGGGAGTTGTTTTGAGGTTGTTGTCTCTTTTTCCCTCTTTTCTTTATCCTTTTTGTCCTTATTTTCTGCTTGAGTACTTCTTGTTTGCAGTTGCTTTTCTTGTTGTTGTTTCTCTGAGCCCCCCGTTTGCGTAACAAATTTGTTCATGGGGCCAGGACTCACTACCAGGCTCCGCCGGGGTGATTTAGGAATTGTTCCCGTCTTAGGCGTCTTCCCCTTCATTTTCTGGGTTTCAAAATATCCGCTCGACCCCCAAGAATAATGTGTCACCCCTCAGGCACTGTTTGTCAACTTATAGTCTCTAAAAATACATTTAATTTACTTTTGTATATAGTTTCAGGCCCATGCACAGGTCTCGTGTATCATGAAGAGACTCGTTATCAAAATGATTTTAAACTTGTTATGACTTAATTTATATATTTTCCTGTAGCATAGGACTAGACCAGTTTGTACCAAACGCACAGTATCCGCACTCAGTAGACTTTCCTCATATTAACAAACCATTTATGAGCCGTTTATTCCTCAATAGTATGTTGCAATGCACTCGTTTATACAGATTCTCTTGTTGGGCATGTTAACCTAATTGCAGCCATCCTTTGCAAAAGAGAGTGCCATACAAAAAAGAATAAAAAATAAACGCCAATCTAGTGTCTCTTTACCCCACTCCACGTCTCTCTTATTCGCTGTATTAGAATATAACAGTTAGCCATATAATTAATTTTTCCTGGGTTGCTTTGCTGGATTGCTCGCTTCAGACCCCACAACACAGCACAGTTTATTTGGGGGATCAATTTCTATTGCAGACTGTTTTTCCAGCATTTAAGATGTTGATAATCATAAGCCTTTAGCATCTAGCCATTCATTCAGTAAGGAAAAAAAACAGGAAGAGGGAAAAAAAAAAGAAAGTTCTCCAGTACATCACTGCTGCTTTCTATTCCACATACCACCGTTTTTCTCACTCTCCTCCTCTCCTTCCATACCTGCTCCTGTGGTTTTCAGCCTCTGACCAGACACTGCATTCATAGCAAAACGAGGGCTCCTCTTACTGCTATATCCTTTCTTCGCCGCCAGAGGGCGCCAGACACCGCCGTTTCACTCCACTGGGAATCCGCTCGGGACACCGCACCTTCACAGTCCGACCTTCGTACCAGGCTCGGCACTGCTCGTCCTGATCCGTCCGGTCGTCCCCGTATCAACGCTACCTGCTTCCGCGCGGGGCTCCAGGAGACAGCGGAATCGTGGGTGTGGTAAGGTAAGCAACCCAGACTTCAGGCACCCCGGGATAGGGAACGCTGGGGGAGCGGGGAGAGGCTAACGCAGCGCTGCCAAAGCCTCCTTCAAGCCAGGCATTGCTGCAGTATCGGCGCAACGCGGGGGGAGCCGATCCTCATCCGCACGCCTAGGTGTGGAGACGCTCCCTCCCTAGTCTCCTCCCCCTCATCAGGTCCGAGGATTCTATACTAGAACCTTCAGGTCTAAAAAAGACAAAAAGATCTCTCCCCAAATCTTTATCAGACCCCTATTAAAGCCTGCAGCCCGGCTAGCTAGGAAAGAAGAGGGGGGAAGTGTTTAACCCCTTCTGTACATACATGTCCTGAACATGGGGAGAGGGGTGGGGGATTCATTAGAATCTGGAAAGCCCTCTTTAAAAATAAGTGGGCCCCCAGAAGCCCGCCCCCTCTATGTGTATGAGTCAAAGGTACATACCCCTACTCATTTTCAAAAACTATATAGAAAATAAAAGATGCACACTTTTTGATCTGTCCTTTATTAAACAAAAACAATTTATTTTTGAAAAATCCATTGTAAATCACATTGCATAGTTGCCAACATTGTAAAAAAAATTTATTGGGACACTTTTTGTCTGTAGGCGGAGTCTTATTATAATTAGGGGATGGAAAGAATGAAGCTGTCATACACAACTGCTACTATAAATGATGTTCGAGCAGTAACCTGCTTGGTGGGAGTCAAACAAGGAACGTATGGTCTGAACCTGAACTGGGAGCTCACCCCAGTAGGGAGTAATAAAAATGAAGGAAATTATACTTTATAAATTCTATTGTACAGCAAGCCAATGAAACTGATTATGAGACAAAGTAGGATTGTGACAAAATAAAACCTGCTCCTACTTAAGTAGCTGTGGACTTTGGGCGTGATAGGGTGTGCATCATGGTTGCATGATTCTGATTCGATTAAGTGCTTTTTTAGGCACACCTATCACTCTCCCCCGCTGGCGCGTCCTCTCATCATAGCCACATACAGCAGCCACTTCTGTGTAAAACAGAGCTTCAGAACACTGTTCAGAATATTAATTGTGAAATACGGTACTATGTAACAACATTAAAGTCTAAGCTTAGCTAAACTCAATAACATAAAAATCAGCCCAAGGGACAAGGTTTACAGTTAGTATGATGTGTCCCTTGTGCTAATACATCCAGTGGCATAGCGTGAGGGGTGCAGGGGGTGCTGTGGCCCTGAGCGCGAGATTTAGGGGGGCGCCGGTATGTGTCACTGGCTGCCTCCACCTAACTTTAAATTCCTGTGTCCCCATGCTCCAGCCGCCATGTTCAGTGTTCGGTGCCCTGTGATTGGGCGTATGGGGGTCATGTGAGGCATAGGGCTGGCCTGTCTGTGATCGCTCCTGAAGTCCCACCTCTGCACATGACTCCCCATACGCCCAATCACAGTGCGCTGCGCTGGACACTGAACATGGCAGTTAGAGCACGGGGGAGAGAAGCTGTAAGTCGCCTCTGTCTTCTCCTATCCTCCGGACTGATACATCATGCAGGCCAGCCAGAGTCAGACAAGAAGGTGAGTGAGAGTCATGTTACTGGCCGGGGGGAGGGGGGGAGAGGAGAAGGTAGTGGAGTTATGTAGTATGGTGGTCAGTCAGTGTAGTGCAGTATGGTGGTCAGTGTAGTGCAGTATGGTGGTCAGTGTAGTGCAGTATGGTGGTCAGTGTAGTGTAGTATGGTGGTCAGTGTAGTGTAGTATAGTGGTCAGTTTAGTGTAATAATATACAAAATATTAATGCGCTAAAATCAATAGTGGTCCAAAATGTGTTACAAATATACCTTCCAAAGAGCTTAAATAAACCCTTCATATGACCTTAGTCACATAAAGTGCTCTCATGCATAATGTGCAAAAACAAGTGCAATCCTAATCACATAAAGTGCTCTCATGCATATTGTGCAAAATCAGGTACAATATAAAATCAAAAAAGTTTCAATTAATTAAATATAAAATTGTGCATATTTTGCTTAAAGTGCAATCTTCATTAGGTTTATGGAGACTTAGAACATAAAGTGCTGAAAGAATAATATGTAGCCACATACAGTGCTAATATATCAAAAATTATTTCAAAAAGTGCCTATGTGCAAATGTAAACTTTGCACTAACACCTCAAAACCTATCATCAAGGACTGTGAACAATATGGTTCTAATATCCCACATAGATTCTCTCCTTTAGCATACTCCACAATATTAAACAACTTATCCTTATGATTAATTATGAATGGACATTCCCTTGAGAATGTCACGCAATGCAACGCATCGGGAAGAGGAGCCAAGTGGCGTGGAGCCTTCGGTCAGCAGGAAGGCTGTGAGGAGGAGTGATTACACTGATACTCCATCAGAAAGCTTGTATACAAGTCCAGGTTTTGTGAGTAGAACCGCCGAGCACAGAGCAAAATTAACCTGTACCTGCAGTATATTATTTATTTCCCCGTATGTCCACATCTGATAAAATGGTTTGACCATAAGTCGGAGGGAGGATGAAATTGGGTGATTGAAAGACCAGTGTGGGGCTTAAATTGCAAGATCTAGTGGTGAAAAAGGAGTGAAGCCTAGATTATAAGTGACTTTTTTGTTTGCCGTTTTTTAGTGATCTGTCTAATATGCCAGCACCTTATCATAATTAATCATAAGGATAAGTTGTTCTTTATGAAACAATTTTTGATATATTAGCACTGTATGTGACTACATATTATTCTTTCGGCACTTTATTTTCTAAATCTCCATAAATCCAATGAAGATTGCACTTTATGCACAATATGCACAATTTTATATTTAATGAATTGAAACTTATTTGATGTTATATTGTACCTGGTTTTGCACAATATGCATGAGAGCACTTTATGTGACTAAGGTCATATGAAGGGTTTATTTGTAACAAATTTTGGACCACTATTGATTTTAGCGCACTAATATTTTGTATATTTCTATAGTATGTATTGAGGGATCAATTTTTTTGGTGTAGCTTTTTTCAGCACAGAAATTGGTGTGGTTTAGGGTTAACGATTACTAATATTGTATTACATATCAGTGCATGAGTAAATATTTAATACCGTTTAGTGTAGTATGGTGGTCAGTGTAGTATGGTGGTCAGTGTAGTGGACAGTATAGTATAGTGGTCAGTGTTGTGGACAGTATAGCATAGTGGTCAGTGTAGTTCTCAGTGTTGTGGACAGTACAGTATAGTGGTCAGTGTAGTTCTCAGTGTAGTGGACAGTATAGTGGTCAGTGTAGTGGACAGTATAGTATAGTGGTCAGTGTAGTTCTCAGTGTAGTGGACAGTATAGTATAGTGGTCAGTGTAGTTCTCAGTGTAGTGGACAGTATAGTATAGTGGTCAGTGTAGTGGACAGTATAGTATAGTGGCCAGTGTAGTTCTCAGTGTAGTGGACAGTATAGTATAGTGGTCAGTGTAGTGGACAGTATAGTATAGTGCTCAGTGTATTTCTCAGTGTAGTGGAGAGTATAGTATAGTGGTCAGTGTAGTGTGTAGTGGTCAGTATAGGAATCAGGACAGTATAGTGTAGTGGTCAGTGTAGTGGACAGTATAGTATAGTGGTCAGCGTAGTGTAGTGGACAGTATAGTACAGTGGTCAGTGTAGTGGACAGTATAGTATAGTGCTCAGTGTATTTCTCAGTGTAGTGGAGAGTATAGTATAGTGGTCAGTGTAGTGTGTAGTGGTCAGTATAGGAATCAGGACAGTATAGTGTAGTGGTCAGTGTAGTGGACAGTATAGTATAGTGGTCAGCGTAGTGTAGTGGACAGTATAGTACAGTGGTCAGTGTAGTTCTCAGTGTAGTGGACAGTATAGTATAGCGGTCAGTGTAGTTCTCAGTGTAGTGGACAGTATAGTATAGTGGTCAGTGTAGTTCTCAGTGTAGTGGACAGTATAGTATAGTGGTCAGTGTAGTTCTCAGTGTAGTGGACAGTATAGTGGTCAGTGTAGTGGACAGTATAGTGTAGTGGACAGTATAGTATAGTGGTCAGTGTAGTGGACAGTATAGTATAGTGGTCAGCGTAGTGTAGTGGACAGTATAGTATAGTGGTCAGTGTAGTTCTCAGTGTAGTGGACAGTATAGTATAGTGGTCAGTGTAGTGCAGTGATGGCGAACCTTGGCACCCCAGATGTTTTGGAACTACATTTCCCATGATCCTCATGCACTCTGCAGTGTAGAGGAGCATCATGGGAAATGTAGTTCCAAAACATCTGGGGTGCCAAGGTTTGCCATCACTGATGTAGTGTGTAGTGGTCAGTATAGGAATCAGGTAGGTCAGTACTATTGTATTTGAAGTGACTCGGGGAGTGCTAAAAGTCTGCAGGTTAGGGGCGCAAATTACTTGTCTTGCCCCGGGTGCTGACAACCCGTGCTACGCCACTGAATCGATTTCCTTTAGATTTACCTTCAACTATGTAATGCAAGGGTCTGCCTGATTGCATACAAATTGAAAGTGAAATAGTGTTCCTATTATATGGTTTTGGTAATACTTAAGGAAAAAATCTAAAGAAAATTGTATAGTGTATATCCAGCTTTAGTTATGACCCTTGTGCTGTTTTTTTGTTTTATTTCAGCTAAACTTATGCTACATTGTATATACTCACATGCAGATCAAAGAGGGTGACTTTATCTTCATATGATGCCAATTAAAGCAGTTGTAAACTGCTTTTGTTTTGTTTTTTCGTTTTTTGTACCTGCAAGGTAAAGGCATAATGTGCTAGTATGCATTGCATACTAGCACATCATGTGAAACTTATCTGAAAATGAAGCATTCTAGCAATGCAATGTCATCGCTGGAGGCAGCGTCCATCTTCACCCATCTTCCTTCCGGGTCCGTGGACTCTGTGGCTGTGTGACTGGCCGGAGCCGCCATGTACAGCACAGGGCTCTGAGCACATGAGCTGATGATGTCATTGGTTGCATATATAGCAAATATCTTCTAAATGGTGCACGTTTAAGAGATATTTGCAGTACCTATAGGTACAAGTCGGAGATGGAAGTTTACTTCCACTTTAAGGCAAACTTATTAGTTTTTTCTTTTAAATAATTGTAAGGCTTACCCCTGAAGTAACCTCTTGATGTATTGGGTCCTCTGTTCTTGTATCCACAACAGCGCCGCACTCTTTGACACACCAGTCTGGGATGAGGAGGTGGTTGCAGATACTTATGTGTGTATATATACTGTACATATATATATATATAAAAATATATATATCCAAGACACAGCAATACAAATGCACCATAAGAATGAAACCAAACTGTGTAAGTTATAGTAGCCACAGATGGGTGTGAAAAAGAATGGAAAATCAATCATAAAATAATTGAAAATATTCCACAGCTTTTTAAAGCACTAGAGGAATAAACTGCACAACCAAAAAGTATCAAATGATGACAAGACCTGAAGAAATGCAGTATATAATGATGAGATGAGACATGAAATGTTTGGCACCAATATTAAAACTGCAAAACATAGAAGACAAAGGAATGGGACTTTAGAAGTGGTAAGGATGAGCTAAACACCCCCTGGTTCGGTTTGCACCAGAGCATCCGAACAGGCAAAAAATGTTGTTCAAACACGCAAACACCGCTAAAGTCTATGGGACACGAACATGAATCATCAAAAGTGCTAAGTTTAAAGGCTTATATGCAAGTTATTGTCATAAAAAGTGTTTGGGGACCTGGGCTTCCCAGTGGCACCAGAGGGGGACGGGGTCCCAGTTTACCTCACCGGGTGGCCCCGTCCTCAGCTATATTATAGCCGTCACTCAGCGGGAGCCTCCCATGGAGGCAGAACTGATGCTGCTTTTTTTTTCTTTTTCGGTCAGTCGGGTAGTGTGAATTTATATCGTGGGATATTTTTATTTTTTAATGAAGGACTTGTCCCAAGCTGTCTCTTGTCTTTTTTTTTACCATTTTTGATACTTTTTTTGTGAAATGGTAGGGGTACAATGTACCCCGTTACCAATTCACATAGGGGGGCAGGATCTGGTGGTCCCCTTGTTAAAAGGGTCTTCCAGATTTTGATAAGCTCCCCGCCTGCTTAACCCCACAACCACCGGGCAAGGGTTGTGGGGATGAGGCTCTTGTCCCCCTCAACATGGGGAAAAGGTGCTTTGGGGTCAGACCCCAAAGCACTCTCCCCATGTTGAGGGCATGTGGCCTGGTATGGTTCAGGAGGGGGGGCACCTTCTCGTCATCCCCTCTTTTCCTGTGGCCTGCCAGGTTGCATGCTCAGATAAGTGCCTGGTATGGTTTTTGGGGGGGACTCCTACGCCATTTTTGTTTTTTGATACTTTTTTTGTGAAATGGTAGGGGTACAATGTACCCCATTACCAATTCACATAGGGGGGGCCAGTATCTGGGGGTCCCCTTGTTAAAAGGGTCTTTCAGATTTTTATAAGCTCCCCGCCTGCATACCCCCACAACCACCGGGCAAGGGTTGTGGGGATGAGGCTCTTGTCCCCCTCAACATGGGGAAAAGGTGTTTTGAGGTCCGACCCCAAAGCACCCTCCCCATGTTGAGGGCATGTGGCCTGGTATGGTTCAGGAGGAGGGGCACCTTCTCGTCATCCCCTCTTTTCCTGTGGCCTGCCAGGTTGCATGCTCGGATAAGCGCCTGGTATGGTTTTTGGGGGGATTCCATTTTTGTTTTAATTTTGGCACAGGATTCCCCTTAAAATCCATACCAGACCTGAAGGGTCTGGTATGGATTTTGGGGGGGACCCCTACGCCATTTTTTTTATTTGGCACAGGGTTCCCCTTAATTTCTATGCCAGACCTGAAGGGCCTGACCTGAAGCAATTTTTATTTTTGGTTCGGGGTTCCCCTTAATATTCATATTAATATTTTTAATATTCACACAGAGGGCCTGTTAATGGACTGGGGGAGGAACCCATAACCTTTTTTTCATAGAGTTTTATTTATATTGCCGAGACCCGACAATTCATTACAGCCGCAATCAGTTTTAAATGACAATTTTTCCTTTAGAAATGTCATTTTGCTGTGGTATTGTTCTAAACATGGGAAAAATGCACCACTTTACAGGCATACTATAGACACCCCCAGGCACAATATTTAAAGGAATATTTCACTTTTATTGTTTCACTTTTAGCATTAAAAAAATCTCTGCTCCCGAAAACCCTTTTTAGGACAATAACTTGCAAATTAGCCTTTAAAATTAGCACTTTTTATTTTTCATGTTAGTGTCCCATAGACTTTAACGGTGGTCCGGTGGCTTTCCATTTTGCGCCAAAACACCAGATATTGTTCGGTGTTCACCAATCACTGGAACAACCAAAGTTCGGGCCTGAACTTATGCTCGGGCTTAACTGTTTGCCCATCTCTAGTGGCAAGCATTACCTAAGGTCTTTCCAATCCAAGTGCCTGCATCATTTTGTTTTTATCCCTGATGAAGGGGGAGTGCTGAGCCCCTGAAATGCATTGGCTGTTCCAAACCAAAAATCTTTTCACCACTTGCCGACCGCCCACTGTCGTTATACGTTGGCTGTTTGAAGAGGAGTATTGTTGTTATGGCAACAGCTAGCTGCCATAACCCTAGTATCCTCTTCTTCAGCGGGTGATCGGCTTTCAGATAAAAGTGGTTTCTGCAGTGGATTCACCGCAAGATCACTTATCAGTGGCAGGTGAGGGGCCTCCCTTACCGCCACATTCTGGTACCCTCCGTCGCTTACCAGAGTCGTCGGTAGCGGCGGAGGTGATCGGATTCTTCACGGTCTGTGGTATAGAGCTGACTGAGGGGAAGATGGCCCCCCGCTTGGCTACATATCATTGCAGGGCAGAAGTGACGTCAAAACATCACTTCTGTCCATAGCTCTTAAAGGGACATTTTTTATTTATTTTTTATTATTTTTTTTAGTTATTTTTTCAAACAACATCTTTTATTGCATTTTAGTGTAAATATAAGATCTGAGGTCTTTTTGACCCCAGATCTCATATTTAAGAGGTTCTGTCATGCGTTTTTTTCTATTACAAGGGATTTTTTTCACAGTGTAAAAATAAAAAGTAAAATAAATAAGAAAAATATTTTTTTTTTAGCTTTCCCCGTCTTGCCAAGCTCGCATGCAGAAGCGAACGCATACATGAGCAGCACCCGCATATGAAAATGGTGTCTACCGCGATCGGTAGAGCGAGAGCAATAATTTAGCCCTAGACCTCATTTGTAACTCAAAACATGCAACCCGTAGAATTTTTTAAACATCATGAGGATTTTTAAGGATAAAAGTTTGTCGCCATTCCATGAGCGGGTGCAATTTTGAAGTGCGACATGTTGGGTATCAATTTACTCGGCGTAACATTATCTTTCACAATATAAAAAAAAGTGGGCTAACTTTACTGGTGTCTTATTTTTTAATTCAAAAAAGTATATTCTTTCTTGTAAGACCACTGAGCAAATATGGTGTGACAAAGTATTGCAATGACCACCATTTTATTCTCTAGGGTGTTATAAAAAAAATATATAATCTTTCGGGAGTTCTAAGTAATTTTCAAGCAAAAAATTTTTTTTTTAACTTGTAAACACCGAATCTCAAAACGAGGCTCTATCCGTAAGTGGTTAAAAAGTCTGTACAAGCTGGTGTGGCGCTCCCATCCATGTCAACAATCTCCTCTGGGGGTCCAGCAAGTCCCCACAGTTACTGGTGAGCAGCCTCTAGGACCACACACCACCTATCCCGTTAAAACATCAGCATAAGGTTCAGCGCTCCTACAGCACAAAGATTGCAAATATTACCTTAGGGAACAACAAACAAGTATTTGTAAAAAAAACATGAATGTTTTATTTGGAAAAAAGTAATAAAATCATTCTATTATAATTTCTCTCTCATTATATAGTACCATGTCCCTACACGGCACCCCCTATATATTAATTAATGAGTGTATTAGACATCAACATGCAACTAGATGTTATACATCAGGTACGTAAGGCAGATAGCAAATGTATTGGGATGCCTGCCTTTACACGTACATGACCTTTAATGGCATCCCAGTCTTATGCCCTGTACACAAGGTTGGACGTTCCGACCACAAAATCCGTCGGATTATTTCCGACGGATTTTGTCTGAAACTTGTGTTACATACACAAGGTCGCACAAAGTTGTCGAAAAATCCGATCATTCTGAACGAGGTGACGTCAAACATGTACATCGGGACTATAAACGGGCCAGTAGCCAATAGCTTTCGTCTCTTAGTTTATTCTGAGCATGCTTGTCACTTTGTCCATCGGAATTGTCTACACACGATCGGAATTTATGCGATTGGATTTTGTCGGAAAATTTTAGATCCTGCTCTCAAACTTTGTGCTTCGGAAATTCCGATGGAAAAAGTCTGATAGAACCCACACACGATCGGATTTTCTGACAACATAATCCGATCTGACTTTTTCCATAGGAATTTCCGACCGTGTGTACATGGCATTAGTCCATAAGGTTCAATATTGAGTTGGCCCACCCTTTGCAGCTATAAGCCCTTGTACACACGGTCGTAGATTCCATCGGAATGTTTCCTATCGGAACGTTTTGTCGGATATTCCGACTGTGTGTGATCTGCATCGGACCAACTTTTCCAACTTGCCGTAAATATTTTCCGACAAAATGCTCAGATCGGACATACTCCGATCATGTGTAGCCTACTCCAACGGACAAGGTGCCACGCATGCTCACAATCAAATTCGGGCACGGAAGCGCTCGCTCAGGTAAAACTACTGCTCGTAATCGATATAGCACATTCGTCACGCTGCAATGTTAAAAATTCTTTCATGAAGTGCATTCTCTTGTTCTTTACAATGCTGCAAGAAGGAACTTCTTTTGATGCTCATAGTCACACACACTTCTCCCGAACGCATTTCCTGACTCTTTTTTACTCATTTCAGCAATACAATTTTTGAAATCGTCACATCTACACAATTTTATTTTTTGTTTATTGTTTTTTGGGTGAATTTTGTGTTTGTTTTTTTTCATAAGCATCTCCTTTTTTGTCAGTTTGCTCATCTTTCCATTTTTTGGGGTGTGTTTTGTGTGTAAACTTAACACAACAACATTATTATATTTTTTTATATTTTCTTTTTTAATCTACAGGAGGTTGTTTAGTGTTGGTACCCCTTGTTATTCATTTCACTTTGTATTTTTGAAATGTACCTGCTTGCTCACAAATAAACTGGCCTTTTTGAAGTAAAACACATAAGCAAGTATTTCTTCAAACAAAAAAAAACTTTATTTAGGTGTCAGTAACAAATAAAGAGGGAGGCAGCGATGGACAAACCGGGGAGATTAGTGAAGTCTTTGGCCCCCAGGACACACATCAACTATTTAAACGCAAAACTTGGTGGCCTGAGGAGTACATAACTGAGGGAGAGAACTCTGGTCCTGAAGTCCAAGAAACCCGGAACAGCAGCAGATGACATCTATGTTCCCCACACCCTCCTGTTCCTGTGTATGAAAAACGGACATAGTTTTAGTTTTTGGTTCATCAAACACACACAATTTTCACATCAAGACTGTTGCAAATTGTTAACCAATAGGAAAGTCTATCATTCTGAGCCCAGCATTTTTCTTTCTTGTCCCCAAGGTTTTGGCCACTACTGTCTATTGATATGTGGATCACTTTCTAAAATCACCAATTAGTGAGCAAAAATCAAGTTAACATCATTCATTTATACTCCCAAAATATGTACAACAATACTATACTTGGCTCAAGCTGGGCTCCCCCAGTTCTTCCTGAGTGGAAGGCCCAGGTTGGGCGTCGGAAAGACTCAGCGGGTGTGGAATGTAGCATAGGACACGTGGAAGGAAGAGTAGAGAGTGATTCCCTGGCCTCAGCCTGGTCTGACAGAAACTGCATCCTGTTATAATACCACAGCCTGGGGACATAAACCTCATCTGCTGAAGCACCAGATTGCATGGAGTCCAGCACCTTCTTCCTCTCCTTCAGATATGTACTCCTCAGACCACCGATTTTCTTTTTTAAATAGTTGACATCTGCCTTTGGGACCACCGGCTTCACAAACTCAACCAGTTTGTCCATTGCTGCCTGCCTCTTTAGTTTGTTACTATACTGAGCTTGCCACAGGCAGGGCATCTCTCTGTATTTATTGATGAACAGAGGGAGGAAGCTATGATCATTGAACCCGTCCATAATGTCTGCAAGACACAACACAAGACAAACCCTAATGTCAGGCTAAACTCCACTAATGCGGGCCTCAATCTAGAAGCAGTATAGCCTAGTGATGTACCAAGTTCAAAATTTTACCTTCGTTTGCACGTTCGTCGCCTCAGCTTCTCCCTCTGTTCACGGACGACACACGCGTGTTGCGTTTTATATACAGTGCGCATGCGTGAAACTCCACCCGCCCCTGACGTTCTTTCTAGACTATTCTCCGCCCCTTTGCTTTCGCCGCAGTGGGGAGAGCACATGGCGGAGAGAATGCAGGTGCACAATCAGAGTTCCACTAACGAGGAGGAAGGTGAGGAAAGCCTGGAGCCTGAAACGTCCCGATCCAGGAAGAGAAGAATTAAGGCCTCAAATATGTCTTTTGGAGAGATGTTGGAGATGGTCGACATATTGAACAGGACCGACTATGATGGGAAGTATGGACCTTACCCAAACTCAAATATCAGAAAGGCCAAGATCATGACTAAAGTTGTGTCTTCAGAAGAATTGAGTCTTCAGAAGAATTTTGGGGTACGCCGATCCATGGATCAACTGAGAAAATGCTGGTCAGACCTGAAACTGAGGGAGCACGAGCAGTACATAAGGATTAAGCGTGTTCTTGAAAAAAGTAAGTAGTTGTCGTGTGTTCATATGATTCTTCTTGCTTGCATACATGCTCCATGTGCTTTGATTTCATGTTGTGCATTTTAAAATGGCCACTTTCAAGTTCATGGTTTCATTCGTTCGTAAGAAACATTGTTCTGCAGGTAAGTATTCCAGCTTAACAAAGTGTCCACAATAATGTTCTCACCTTGGAACTCGGCCAAAAAACAAATTGTACAACACTTCCAAGCAATGTTTCATATTCCTATTTCTGCCCTCTGTGTGCTAATTATTCTTTTTTTACATTCTCATAGGGGAGAGAAGACTCGGCAAGTATGAAGACACCAGGGACCACACCCCTCCCAAAGAAGGGCTAATTCGAAAACCAGAAACAGAGGAGCAGGAGGAGGAGGAGGAAGGAGAGATCGTTGAAGTTGGACAAATTGTCACCACAACAGGTGAGTGTCGGAGAACAAAGCTTCCGGTAAGCTCATCAATGTATGTCACCATATTTATAATACATGGTGTGTTTTTTTGATTTGTTTTGTAGGTGATGTGGAAGAAGAATCCCATTTTACCAGTGAAAGTGCCCAGATCCTGATTGGGGAGATAATGGGGTGCAATCTGGATTTAGAAAATATACAGCAAAACATCAATGATGTTAAAAATAAAATGAAGAACATCATTGATGTTTTGGGGAGAGTGTGAAACACCCCAAACTAGCTAGGGTTTTATTTTTTGGCTTTTAAAACACAACTTTTGTATTTTTTGAAAATCCAAATTTGGAAGATGCACAGAATGTGTCAACATGCGCTATTTCCCATCATGGGGGATCAATGTACATGTTTTGTGGAAAGTGGCTGAGATGAAGGGGTTGCAGCCCCAAAACATGTACATTGATCCCCCATGATGGGACATGTTGACACTCTGTGTGCATCTTCCAAATTTGGATTTTACAGGGGTCACACCCCATGTGATGAAGGCAATATCAGCCCAGTTTGTACATACTCATGTCTGATATTGTCTTCACTTTTCAAAGTTGAACTTTGTAAGTTCCTGTGTTCTGTATGTTACGCTTTGATACATGCCTGTTTACACAAAAACACAAAGTGAAATAAAAATTACCTGAAAGACTGTTTTTGATACACCCAATTTGTTGGTTTGTTGTAAAACCCTTTTCTAAACGCACATGTGAATGTGCTTGGATTAAAAAGTTAAATTATCAACAATGTGTGCCTTCCTTTTTCATTGCGCAAAAGATGTATTTGGAGTAAAATCTTTTTTTTTGGTGAGAATGGGTGTTATTTACTAAAGGTAACTCAACTTTGCACTCCAAGTGCAGTTTCAGGTGCACCTTTGCACTTGTAGTGCATAGTGGATGTGCCTTTAGTAAAAAAACACCCGCAGTAATGTGTTAATTTTGACAATCATGCCATTTTCTTGCCATGGGGCTGAAAATGAGCACGATTTTAGTCAGCAATGCACTACATTCATTAGTTACCAAAAACAAGGTGTGTGTGTAGCAGACCCACAACATAATAAGCTTATCTGAAGAAGAGACTGTCCCCTCATCTCGCTCAGAACTTGGGTTTGCACTGTTGGTGAAAAAGGCACAACAAGAAAAAACATAAATTTACCTTGGAGACACCTAAAAGCAAGCCAAGCAGTAAATGAAGGAGTTTCAAAGAAAAATGTATTCATAAAATGCCGCTCAGACATTGTCTGGCATATCAATGGCTCCCCTACCCACAAAGTAGTCCATGTATTGGGTTCTAACCTCATGGGCACTTTGGGGGGCCAAGCCAGGACGAGAAGCTTCAAGGCCTGTGAGGTTCTCATTTTCCAGCAAGTCTTCTTGGGCAACTGAGACCGCATAGTTTGTAGAATGTCTTTTGAGGAAATTGTGCAGAACACAGCAGGCCAGCACAATGTGATTTAGTTTGTATTCCGCCATGTGGATAGGCGTTAAAAAAAGGCGGAATCGGCTGGCCAGTATTCCAAAGGTGTTCACCACTCTTCTGGCTCTAGACAGGCGGAAATTAAAAATCCTCTGGTCCGGGGTGAGGGTCCTCATCGGGAATGGCCGCATCAGATGGTTTGCCAGGGCAAACGCCTCATCCGCGACGAAGACGAACGGGAGTCCTTCCTGATTCTCCTCTGGGGGTGGCAAGCCCAGACTGCCACTCCGGAGACACCAGTAGAACTCCGTCCGTGCGAACACTCCACCATCCGACATCCGTCCATTTTGCCCCACGTCCACATACAAAAACTCATAGGTCGCAGACACCGCCGCCAACATCACAATACTATTAAACCCCTTGTAGTTAAAATAGTATGACCCCGAGTTGGGTGGTGGGATGATGCAGGCGTGCTTCCCATCAATTGCACCTCCACAATTGGGAAAGTCCCAATGACTGGCAAAGTGGGAGGCCACAGTCTGCCATTCCTGTGGCGTTGAAGGACACTGTGGAGTGAAACAAGACCAAAAATTTGTAATTTTACAAATCAACATTGCAAGCAGATTAGACACAAACATTTTTGGCTAAGATTAGTATAACATTAGTATAACATTTTGGGAACTGAGTATTTAAAGCCTAAAGTATAAGGTCCCCTTATCAGAGTCATCACCCCCCCCCCATGTTTTGGACAGGTAACCATCTCCACTTGATTGAGAGCTGAATGCCTAAATGATGTGTGATACTTTGGGAAGCCCCTCCTTACTTACACTATTGGCAGCCCACCGGACAGGTAATAAGTGTCATAATACCAAAAGGAAAACAAAATGGAAGCACATTTTGACATTCTGCTATTACATATTAAAATAATAATAGGGGAAAAAATGTAAAAAATTATAGCATTTGAAAGTATTGAGGCAGGCCCTTGCACTACATGCTTAGGTGAATTCATCCATAAATGTGACCATCAAAAAGGTAGATATAGTGTGTATTGGGTTTGGTAAAGTCAGCAGATAGAGGATTGCTATCAGCTGAGCTAGCAGTTGGGGGGAGGGGGGTTCTTAATGAGTTTGGCACAACCAAAAAAAAAAAAAAAATGTCACTCTGCATGAATTGAAGCAAACACATAACATTTGTAGACATTTTAGGGGGTGTTTAGGGGAAAGCAATACTATGGAGCTGACAAAAGACATTGCTAAGTGACTAGACTATAGTTTTATGGACCAAGAAGAGCATGGTGGGGAAGTTATTGAGGCAGATATGCATGAGGACAAAGGGGCAGAGCATATGAATTAGAGCATATTGCAATGATGGTAATTAGGAAATGAGGAAAGAAATGCAGGCATTAGCAATCATTAAATACATAGAATGCGATGTTAAAGGATAAAACTTACCTTCATATAGTCCTTCTGCAGGACCTGAATGATGGCAGAACAGGTCTCTGGAATAATGATCCCCTGAGCCTGGGGGGAGATGCCTGGAGAGAACTTGAGGTCCTGAAGGCTTCTCCCAGTCGCCAAGTAGCGCAACGTGGCGATGAGCCTCTGCTCCGGAGTGATGGCTTGCCGCATTCAGGTATCCTGCCTGCTGATATAAGGGGTCAGCAAAGCCAGCAGACGGTGAAAAACGAGGTCCGTCATTCGGAGATAATTCCTGAAATCATCAGGATTATTCTCCCGGATCTCACGGAGAAAAGGCATGTGCGAGAACTGGTCACGCTAGCGCAACCAATTCTTGGTCCACAAATGCCTCCCCTCCCTGTTTATGGACCGGGCTTGTGTCAAAGTAACAACCCCAACACGAAGCCCCTGCACAGCACAAACTCTACGACGAGTACGTAGACGAAACATGGTTTGAAAACGGTCGGCTGGTCAGAACGGACAACAGAAAGCACCAATAAACAGCAAATGCCTGAAATAACGAACTGAATAGCAGAAGCAAGCAGACAATAAGCAATGCAAATCAAAGCGTACTATACCAAGATATAGTCCACAATGAGAAACAAATACTTACTGACTACGTGCACTGATTATCAGATACGCAAAGACAAGCAGAAACTGAAGAGCAGTAGCGATCTGAATCACTAATCTGAAAAGCGCAAATCGTCTCTCACCAAACTTCTCCTAACACGCGATACACATGAGATCAGCAGAAGGAGCCCAAAGGGTGCTGGACGTGGTGCTGAACTTCCCTTTTCTAGTCCCGCCGTATGCGGCTTATATCACCGCGTTCTTGGCAACCGGAAATTCCGACAACTTGGTCCGACCGTGTGTATGCAACATCATTTCTGGACCTCGCCCGGAATTAATCCGTCGGAATAACTCCGACGGATTTGGTTGTCGGAATCTCCGACTGTGTGTACAAGGGCTAACAGCTTCAACTCTCCTGGGAAGGCTTTCCACAAGGTTTAGAAGTGTGTCTATGGGAATGTTTGACCATTCTTCCAGAAGCACATTTTGTGAGGTCAGGCTCTGATGTTGGATGAGAAGGCCTGGCTCACAGTCTCTGCTCTAATTCATCCCAAAGATGTTCTATTGGGTTGAGGCCAGGCCTCTGTGCAGGCCAGTCAAGTTCCTCCACAGAAAACTCACTCATCCATGTCTTTATGGACCTTGCTTTATACACTGGTGCACAGTCATGTTGGAACAGGAAAGGGCCATCCCCAAACTGTTCCCACAAAGTTGGGAGCATAAAATTGTCCAAAATGTCTTGGTATGCTGACGCTTTAAGAGTTTCCATCACTGGAACTAAGGGACCAAGCCCAAACCATAATCCCCCCTCCACCAAATGATTTGGACCAGCACACAAAGCAAGGTCAATAAAGACATGGACGACTTTTATGTGTATTGCGGACCGAGAATTCATTGTAGCCACGAGCAGTTTTAAATTACTTTTTTTCCATTAGAAATGTCATTTTGCTGTCAGACTGTTCTAAACACGGGAAACAGGTATACAATAGACACCCCCCAGGTACGAAATTTAAAGGAATATTAGACTTATTTTATTGTTTCATTTTAAGCAATATTAAAATCACTGCTCCCGAAAAAACGGCCGTACTTAAAACATTTTTTTGCATTGATACATGTCCCTTGGGGAAGGACCCAGATCCCCAAACACTTTTTATGACAATACCATGCATATAAGCCTTTAAAATTAGCACTTTTGATTTCTCCCATAAACATTTAAAGGTTGTTCCACGTCTTTCGAATGTGCCGCAAACACCCAAAATTGTTCAGTGTTCGGCGAATGGAGGAACAGCCAGTGTTCGAGTCGAACATGAGTTCGACTCGAACATAAAGCTCATACCTGCATGGCACGTTTACTGTCTCAACCCGCTAGACCTTATGTGAGGGAAGGGCCCAGTTCAGACGTAGCAGTTGCAGTGATTCTGCCCACCACCCACAAAAAGGTACGAGTTGAGGTACCCGGAGACACTCTGACAGAAAATAAGTTTTGGTAATGGTAACAGGGAAATGGATGAACTGATGTTGCACGTTGTTGCAAATGAGGTATCGGTTGCCAAGAGTAAGCACAAAAGGATTACTTAATCCAAAGGTACATCAAGAGTGGTTGAAGTTGATACAAATGAGAAAGAAAAGGGTTTGGGGTTAAGCACAGGAGGTTCCCTACAGCATCAATAATTAGGGAAAAGGTGGCAGAAAAGCCAAAATACACTAAAGCCCCATAAACACTATCAGTTTTTCTGCTGAGTTTTTCCTTCAGATTTACCAAAACCATATAATATGAGGTCAAACCTTAGGAGTTTCAATGTGTATGCAATCATGCAGGCCCTTCTACTACATGGTTTTGGTAAACCTGAAGGAAAAACTCAGCAGAAAAACTGATATTGTGTATGGGGCTTGAGAAAACAAAAGTATTCTTAAAACCCTAAGATTGAAGGTTGGTATGAGGAACTTGTGAAGGTCTCAAAAATGCTTGTGGAAGCATGTCAGGAAGAAGACCTGGGAAGGTCTACATGGGTCAAAGGGAGCAGAGTTCCCCTTAATGGTGCCAGAGATAGAAGCTTGTGTCTCCTGCCTTCCGGTTTGAAACAAAGGGGTGGGGGGGGGGTATGTGACAGAGAGAGGTTCTGTCGCTATAAGTTTATAGGAAAAGGTGACCCAGGAGTCTCATTAAGGGTTAATGCAAGGTTCAAAACTAGCATCTGTCAGGGTTCTGCAGTTCTAAAGCAGAACATTCAATCTTGGGACCAGATTTTGCTAGAGGCCTGCAACATGGCTCACTACACAGGTGTGCGGGGTCATTATATAGTCAGGTTTGAGAATTGCTCAAAGCTCAAATTTTTGGAGACAGCTTCCAGTTTGGAGACTGCTCCCAGTGTGGGAGACGGAAGGTCTCACCCAAGTAGGGTGACCACATTTCCAAACTGCCATTCAGGGACAATTTTGCCCTTTGAACCAGGGGGGGGTGTTGTGTTGACTGTAGTCTCTGGATTGATGGGAATTCGGCGGGAAGTGATTTGTCAGATGAATGGCTGGTTTTAGCACTTATATCATTCCAACACAATGCTTGAAATGTATTTCTATTATTACATTAAGTATAGACCCCATCCCTCAGTACTTACCCCCCTCTCCACTAAGTACAGACCCCCCTCCATCAGTACTCACCCCCTCCCCTTCCATTTGTGCTAGTAGAGAGGTGGAGGTCGGAAATGTGCTGGGGGGGGGGGGGGGGGGGGGCTTTTTACCTTTTTCCTGATCACTGTCCCTGTCCCCCTCCTCAGTTCATCTATATACATGTAATAATATAAGCTTAACAACAGACCTCAGATCAGAGAACAGCACAGGAGGGGACCGGAGAACAGCACAGGGGGGAGGGAGAGAACAGCATGGGGGGATATATGGGGGGATCAGAGAACAGCATGGGGGGCCCGGAGAACAGCACAGGGTGGAGACTGAAGAAGAGCACAGGTGGGACCAGGGGACAGCAGGGGATTTGAGAAGGGAGAGGTGGGGTGGGAGAGAGCAGAAAAGTTGCTGGGGAAGATCACAGAGGGGCCAGGAGAGTGTTGAGGGTCCTGTGGGCAGCAGAAGCAAACTGGATAGGAGGGGCAGCATATAGAGGAACTGATGCCCTCCATGTTCTTCTTGCAGCCACTGAATGCCCGCTTTTCCTCCTTTACCACCTGCAGGCATTCAGTGGCTGCAAGAAGAGCGTGGAGGGCATCAGTTCCTCTATATGCTGCCCCTCCTATACAGGTCCCATACAGGTTTAGAGGGAAGCTGCATGGACCCCCTGGAGTATGAGTCTGATTTGCAATGGCAACCCCTGTAGTTACACCAGGTATTGGGAGAGAAGATACAGTGAACAGCTGGACAGAAGAGCCAGGTTTAAGGAGTTATCATGTGTGCAGTGATGATGGAAACATCTTCAGCTCTGAGGGGTTCATGCTGGGACCTGTAGTTCTTCACCTTTGGGAGGGTCACATCCCCCAAAAGTGAAGGATTTCAAGTCCCAGCATGAACCGTGCCCTGATATCTAAGGATGTGTCCTCCTTCCATCCAGGGTGTAATCTCATCTGTCAGTGTCCTCTCCTGTCGACCCTTATCTGCCTACCGTCCTCTCTGCACAGTGCACTATGAGGCTTGCTCGCTCCAGCCTGACACACATTCTGAGTTTCTGAGAAGTGCTGACAGTTCAGCACAGAACTCTGGCTTCTGGGGGAGAGCCGAGAGAATTTTAACCCAGATGGATCTGTTATGTTAGTGAATGTTTAGCATTTTACTTGCCTTTCTACCATCTCTCTCATTGATGCACTTCAGTCTGTCTCAGGAGTTTCTTCTGCTGCCTGGCTGGACTGCAGAACATACAGGGAGGAGGTGGGTGGAGCTAAACAGCAGGCACGGAGGAGGAAGTTAAAGTGGAGGGCCACCCTGAAAAGCAAAAAATGTTAAAAATGACAAAAAAATCTAAAAAAAATAAAATGAAAAAAAATTTTTTTTTTTACTTACCAGAAATGCCTGTTGCTAGGCACTTTATCCTAATCTTCCTCCACGGAGATCTTCTGTCTTCGTCGCGGCGTCTTCTGGGTAATGGGTCGCGCTGTGTTCTGGGAACTGTGTGTTCCAGAATACAGCGCGTCCCATTCAGAAAGCGCTGCGGGACTCGCGCATGCGCAGTAGCTGCGGGACTCGCGCATGCGCAGTAGGAAACGGGCAGTGAAGCCGTAAGGCTCCGCTGCCTGTTTCCCTTACAGGGAATGGCGGCGCCGGGACCCGAGAGCCGAGGGACGGCTCGGCCTCGGGCGGCCGACATCGCGGGCGCCCTGGACAGGTAAGTGATTTTATTAAGTCAGCAGCTGCAGTGTTTGCAGCTGCTGACTTTTTTTTTTTTTTTTTTTTTAACTGGCCCTCCTCTTTAAATCTCCTCTGCTGTGAATGCTGGGTCTCCGCCTCTCTCCTGCTCACGACGTCACTGGTTGCTACACGCCAAGCGGGCGGCAGGTAGCAACCAGTTTGGGCACTGAGCCAGCGGTGGTGATGAATAAAGTAAAAAGGGTCTCTGCCAGCTAGGGGTCCACCACAGGCTGAAACAGTGAGAGACAGACAATGCAAAGGCTATTTTAGTGGGCATTAGATTGACCCAGGGCAATTCCGGAACACTGTATTGTCCCGGAATGAGGGTACCCGGGACCCCGGACAGACCTGCTAATTGCAGGATTATCCCAGGCAATCCGGGACATGTGGGCACCCTACACCCAGGGTCAGGGGGCCCCAGCCAGAAGCCACAGGACCGAGGTCTTGTCAAGGGGTCAGAGGACCCAGCCATAAGCCATCGGGTCTCCAGGATTTAAGTCAGCTCCTATCAGGGTGTGTCAGGAGAACCCCAATCCTTAGGCCAGAGGTGGGCCATGCAGCAGGGCACTGCAACTGAAGGCTAGAGAGCCAAGTGTTCTGAGAGAGCTGAATGACACAGTCAAAGGACTGGTAAGAGGATCAGCCATGCTGCCAACATGTAAGCCAGGTGGCATGGTATTTTCGTTAATTCATGTTATGTGGAAGAAACCCCTGTCTGGGCAACTGATGTATAAGTGAAATTTCCTTTATTCAATAAAAGTGGGCTGCCACACCCTAACTGCAGTTTGGACTGGCACAGCTCATTGTAAATGCACCTGCCACTTGAGTTTAATTCCTCACAGCACATATACACCTGTCCCATCAACCCTTTTCCAAGAAGTATGATTACCTTGCTGCTACACCTTTTTGGATATAGTTAATGAGCTCCAACTGCTAGGGAAGATCATCAGGCCTGCTACTGGGACATTACTAGGACATTGCTCTCATTACTACTTAAAGGGCCCTCCTATTGTTTTGTTTAATTGATTTTTCATTAGGATTAAAGTTGAATAGGCCGGCCTGGGCTTGCCCTTTAGAAATCTTGCCAGAATGAATGTTTTAACTCTTGCTTATGCTTTCAGGTCACGTTCAAGTGGTACTCCATTGTACATATATGTATATAAGACACTGTTATCTCCAGACTGTTTATCTTGTATTATTGTGGAGAAATGTTTCTTCTGAACTAGGACTGTTATCCGAAGTTCAGTTGATCTACTACCTCCTTTGTACAACAAAATCAGTAATCAGTAAATGTTAATAGAATATAAACTCATTAAGTGGATTGACTTATTACTCTAATGCCACGTACACACGTAGCCAACTATCCGGAGGACTTATTCCGGTGGACTTCCTGCCGCACTGTCCGCCGGACTTTCCAAACGGGCTACTTGCCCACACACTGCACTTTTTCAGCGGACTAATACGGCATACTAAGTCCGCCGGACTATCCGCCGTACTTTTGAAATGAACGGACTCGCCCACACACGCGGAGAAAAGTCCGCTCATTTTGAGCGCGTCTCCAGGTAGCTGGGGCCAGCGAAGGAGGTGTTGCTGGCCCCGTCACCTGGTATGGACTTAAAGGGGAACCCTTACGCCAAAAAAATCGGTGTGGGGGGCCCCCCCTAGGTCCACATCAGACCCTTATCCAAGCACGCTACCTGGCCGGCCAGTAAAGGGGGGGACGAGCTAGCGCCCCCCCCCTCCTGAGCCGTACCAGGCCGTGTGCCCTCAACATGGGGGGTGCCTTGGGAAAGAGGGGGCCGTGTGGCCCCCCCACCCCAAAGCACCTTGTCCCCATGTTGATGAGGACAAGGGCGGGGGGCTTATCGGAATCCGGGAGCCCCCTTTAATAAGGGGGCCCCCGGATACCGGCCCCCCACCCTATGTGAATGTGTATGGGGTACAATGTACCCCTACCCATTCATCTGTGGAAAAAAGTAAAAAAAAACACAACACACAAGGGTTAAAATAGTTTATTGCACAGCTCCGGGGGTCTTCTGTCCGTCTTCTTCGGGGGTCTTCTCGCCGGACTCCTCCACTATCTTCTGCTAGCTCTTTTACTAGCGGAGGAGCCCGGCTTTCTTCTTCTTCGCCGCTGCCCTCTTCTTCCAACTTCGGGGTCTTGTCCCCCTCTTCGGGGGTCTTGTCCCCCTCTTCGGTTCTTCTTGCCGGGCCACCGCGCCTTCTTCTAGCTCTTTTTACAGGCGGTGGCCCGGTCTTCTGTCGCCGCCGTCGCCGTCGTCGTCGATGTCTGTCTTCTGTTCTTCTCTTCTTCTCTTCAGATGTTGCCTCGTCGCATCCTCCACTCACAATAGTACGGACGCGGCGCGCGGCGACTTATATAGGGACATCACCGGATGATGTCCCCACCTATTATGATGTCACTGTCCCAGAGGATGCTGGGACTGTGACATCATAATAGGCGGGGACATCATCCGGTGATGTCCTTATATAAGTCGCCGCGTGCCGCGTCCGTGCCATTGTGAGCGGAGGATGCGACGAGGCAACATCTGAAGAGAAGAAGAGAAGAACAGAAGACGGTGACAGTGGCGACAGAAGACCGGGCCACCGCCTGTAAAAGAGCTAGAAGAAGGCGCGGTGGCCCGGCAAGAAGAACCGAAGAGGGGACAAGACCCCCGAAGTAGGAAGAAAAGGGCGGCGGCGGCGAAGGAGAAAGCCAGGCTCCTCCGCTAGCAAAAGAGCTAGCAGAAGATAGCGGAGGAGTCCGGCGAGAAGACCCCCGAAGACAGAAGACCCCCGGAGCTGTGCAATAAACTATTTTAACCCTTGTGTGTTGTGTTTTTTTTTTTACTTTTTTTCACAGGTGAATGGGTAGGGGTACATTGTACCCCATACTCATTCACATAGGGTGGGGGGCCGGTATCCGTGGGCCCCTTATTAAAGGGGGCTCCCGGATTCCGATAAGCCCCCCGCCCGCAGACCCCGACAACCAACGGCCAGGGTTGTCGGGAAGCCCTTGTCCTCATCAACATGGGGACAAAGTGCTTTGGGGTGGGGGGGCTGTGCGCCCCCCCTTCCCCAAGGCACCCCCCATTTTGAGGGCACGCGGCCTGGCACGGCTCAGGAGTTGGGGGGCGCTCACTCGTCCCCATCCCCTTTCCTGGCCGGCCGGGTAGTTTGCTCGGATAAGGGTCTGATGTGGACCTAGGGGGGGACCCCCACACCGATTTTTCGGTGTAGGGATTCCCCTTTAAGTCCATACCAGGTGGCGGGGCCAGCTCTTTCGCTGGCCCCGGCTACCTGGAGACGTGCTCAAAATGAGCGGACTTTTCTCCGGGCGGGAAAAGTCCGTTCATCTCAAAAGCACGGCGGACTTGCACACACACGGCCGGATTGTCCGCCGAAATGCGAATCCGGCAGAAAGATTGGAGTGCAAAACTACTTTCTAAGTCCACCATACTTGGGTAAAAAAAGTCCGCCAGAGGCTACACACGGGTGGATTGTCCAGTGGACTTGAGTTTGCCGGACTTTTCCACCGGATTGTTTGATCGTGTGTACGTGGCATAAGGTGGTGCAAAGATGTCTGAACCCAGAGTGTCAGGTGGGTTGGTATGAGCCAAACACCCCCCCCCCCCGTTCGTTTCTCACTAGAAAATGCGAACAGGCATAAAAAAATGTTTTGAACATGCAAACACCATTAAAGTCTATGTGACACGAACATGAATAATCAAAAGTGCTAATTTTAAAGGCTTATATGCATGGTACTGTCATAAAAAGTGTTTGGGGACCTGGGTCCTGCTCCAGGGGACATGTATCAATGCAAAATTTTTTTTTTAAAAACGGCTGTTTTTTCGGGAGCAGTAATACTTAAAGTGGTTCTGCACCTGCGGGGGTCTGTGGCGGTCTGCCCGGAAGTGGGTTCAGATATCCAGGTAACTGCACCCCCTCCCCCCTGAAAGGTGCCGATTGTGGCACCGGAGGGGGGAGGGATCAGATTAGCGGAACTTCCACTTTAGGGGGAAGAACCGCTTTAAAGTGAAACAATAAAAGTGTAATATTCCTTTAAATTCCTTAAAATTACCTGGGGGGTGTCTATAGTAGGCCTGTAAAGGGACGCATGTTTCCCGTATTTAGAACAGTCTTACAGCAAAATTACATTTCTAAAGGAAAAAAAAGTCATTTAAAACTACTTGCAGCTATAATGAATTGTCGGTCCGCAATACATATAAAAGTTCATTGATAAAAACGGCATGGGGATTTCCTCACAGGGGAACCCCAAACCAAAATTAAAAAAAAAAAAATTGCGTGGGGGTCCCCCTAAATTCCATACCAGGCCCTTCAAGTCTGATATGGATTTTAAGGGGAACCCCCCACCAAAATTGAAACAAAAAATGGTGTGGGGTCCCCCCAAAAATCCATAACATACCCTTATCCGAGCACGCAACCTGGTAGGCCACAGGAAAAGAGGTGGGATGAGAGAGCGCCCCTCCCTCCTGAAACGTACCAGGCCACATGCCCTCAACATTGGGAGGGTGCTTTGAGGTAGCCCCTCAAAGCACCTTGTCCCCATGTTGATGGGGAGAAGGGCCTCATCCCCACAACCCTTGCCCGGTGGTTGTGGTGGGTCTGCTTATTAACAAGGGGACCCCCAGATCCCGCCCCCCGTGTGAATTGGTAATGGGGTACAAATGTACCTCTACCATTTCACAAAATAAGTGACAAAAAGGTTAAAAAAGACAGTTTAAATTCTTCTTCTTTGTGCTTCTTCTTTCATCTTCTTTCTTCTGGTCTTCCTTCGGTGTTGTTCTTCTTCTCCATCTTTTTCTTCTCCATCTTCTTCTTCATCTTCTTCCACCGCTCTTCTCATCCTGTATCTTGCTCCGGCTTCTTCTCCGTGCTGTCTGCATGATCTGCCTCTGTGGGAGTCTTCAGCAGTGTGACACTCCGCTTCTTCTGACACTTCTCAACCACTTTTCGCCCGGTCAATAGCAGATTGATGTCCGGGAAGTGGTTCTGTTATCCTGACTGTGCGTCATATGAAGGGTCTGGTATGGATTTTGAGGGGGACCCCCACGCATTTTTTAAAAAAAATTGGGTTCGGGATCCCCATGCCGTTTTTATCAATAAACTTTTATGTGTATTGCGGACCGACAATTCATTGTAGACGCGAGTAGTTTTAAATGACTTTTTTTTCCTTTAGAAATGTAACTTTGCTGTCAGACTGTTCTAAACACGGGAAACATGTGCCCCTTTACAGGCATACTATAGAAACCCCCTAGCTATGAAATTTAAAGGGATATTACACTTTTATTGTTTCACTTTAAGCATTATTAAAATCACTGCTCCTGAAAAAACGGACGTTTTTAAAACTTTTTTTTGCATTGATACATGTCCCCTGGGGCAGGACCCAGGTTCCCAAACACTTTTTATGACAATACCATGCATATAAGCCTTTAAAATTAGCACTTTTGATTTCTCCCATAGACTTTTAAAGGGTGTTTGGCTTTGCCGCGAACACCCAAAATTGTCCTCTCCTGCGTTCCTGTTTTACTGACATCCCTTCAGGCTACAGATCCTGCTTGCTGTTCCACTATTTTGATCCCTGACTCCTGGCTTGGCTGACGATCTGTTCTGGCTACTGAACTTTGGCTATGTTTTGACTACGTTTGATCTTTTTACTTTTATTATTAAACAAGTGTGATTTAACTGTACTTCTGTCTCTTGATTTCTGACAACTGTGTGCACCACCTGCACTGTATTATGTACTGTAAACTGGCTGCATTGTAATGTGTACACTGCCTAAATTGTATTAGAAACTGCACACACTGTATTATATACTGTGTACAGAGCCTGCACTGTAATATGTACTGTACACTGGCTTCACTGTATTATATACTATGTACACATCCTGATGGGTATTAGAAACTGTACACACTGTATTATATACTGTGTACACCCCCTGCACCGTATTATGTACTGTTCACCGGCTGCACTGTAATATATACTGTACACTTACTGCACTGTGTATATAAAATATAATATATATATATATAATTAGACCGCCTGAACTGTATATGTAGTCTGCGCTGAATACACTGTATATATAGTCTACCTGAATGCAGAGTATATATGTATATATATTTATATATTACTATTACACCGCAATATATTATTTTAAATTATAGTAAATACACTGCCTGCACTGTATATATATATATATATATATATATATAGTCTACACCAGGGTTTCTCAACCAGGGTTCTATGGAGCCCTAGGATTCCTTCAAAGTTTGCTAGGGCTTCCTTGAGCAATGATCAATTTCTGCCTTTCTTGTAAGTTCCCAATGACACCATTGATCTTATTAGCTATCTGTAAGGACCTAATTATTCCCAATGTCCACAAGTGTAAGGAGCATTCTTCCCACTGACCACCGTGCTGTGATTGGCCAAAGCCAAATTTGCTTGAATTTTCCACAAATGCCCCATCTGTTCAATTTGTTTGTATAATAATACTGTATTATACACAGTATGTATCTCAAGTATCTCACAAACGTGTGCAGAACCCTCACATCTTTGTAAATATTTTATTACAGTAGGTGACCGCGATATTGTGTCAATCTCGCCACTTTTATAGGCAAGATTAACACCCTGCAAGCCCCGTTTTTATTTTTATTTTCCTTTCTCGATAAGCGACAAGCATCGCTGGCCGGGTTCACACTGGTGCAGGGATCCGAATTGGATTCCCGCCAATACCAGGCACTGTATTTGGTATGAATCCTAAGGGAGAACTCCACGCCAAATTTAAAAAGAAAAACAGCATGGGTTCCCCCTCCGGAGGCATACCAGGCCCTTAGGTCCGGTAGGGATTTTAAAGGGAAACCCCTACACCGAAAAAAACTGGCGTGGGGTCCCCCCCCCAAAATCCATACCAGACCCCTTCCCAGCATGCAGCCCGGCCGGTCAGGAAAGGGGGTGGGGACGAGCGAGCGCCCCCCCCCTCCTGAGCTGTACCAGGCTGCGTGCCCTCAACATGGGGGGGGTGGGTGCTTTAGGGGAAGGGGGGCGCCCTGCGCCCCCCCCACCCCAAAGCACCTTGTCCCCATGTTGATGAGGACAAGGGCCTCTTCCCGACAACCCTGGCCGTTGGTTGTCGGGGTCTGCGGGCGGGGGGCTTATTGGAATCCGGGAGCCCCCTTTAATAAGGGGGCCCCCGGATACCGGCCCCCCACCCTATGTGAATGAGTATGGGGTAAAATGTACCCCTAAAGATTTCAAAATTATTTATTGCACTGCTCCGGGGGTCTTCCGTCTTGGGGGGTCTTCTCGCCGGACTCCTCCGCTATGTTCTGCTCTTTTACTAGCTCTTTCACTAGTGGAGGAGCACGGCTTTCTTCTTCGCCGCCACCGCCCAGGGGTCTTCTTCTGACTTCGGGGGTCTTGTCCCTCTCTTCGGTTCTTCTTGCCGGGCCTCCGCTTTCTTCCTTTAGCTTTTTTACTAGCGGAGACCCAGTCTTCCGTCACCGCCTCCCCTTCTTCGGACTTCGGGGTCTTGTCCCCCTCTTCGATTCTTCTTGACGGGCCACCGCTTCTTCTTCCAGCTCTTTTACTAGCAGTGGCCCGGTCTTCTGCTGCCGCTGCCGCCTCCGCCGCCTTCCGTTCTTCTTCTTCTTCTGCCACAATGCCAGGGACGTGGTGTGCAGCGACTTATATAGGGACAAGGGACGGGATCACCGGTTGATGTCACATGGTGACTCCGCCCCTTATGATGTCACAGTCCCAGCATCCTCCACCCCAAAGCATTTTAGTGCCATGGTAATAGGTAAACAGCATAAAACATATAGGACTAAAGAGTAGACATTCTGAGGAACCCGTTCTTTTTCTAAGTGTTAATGGTTTGGTGAGCCCGTGTCAGTCACAGCTGACACAAGTATAATGTTGCCTTTTATCAGAAGGAAGGAAAAATGGAACTTTACATAAAACACTTCCAATCTCACACAAGAATGGAAGATTGTCTTCTTGACTCAGAGAAATGGATCGTATATTCATTCCAGTGAGTGCAAAGTAGTGGGGGAAGGGCTTAATGTCTTCTAGTAAAACCACAATTGCCCTTTAAGCCCAATTTCAGCCCCAATTTTCTCAAAGTTCTGGGTAGTCCAGAGGAGTCTGGTAAAAAAAAAAAAGCACCCACTCCCCATGTTGAGGGCACGTGGCCTGGTACGGCTCAGGAGGGGGGGCGCTCGCTCGTCCCCACCCCCTTTCCTGACCGGCCGGGCTGCGTGCTCGGATAGGGGTCTGGTATGGATTTTGGGGGGACCCCACGCCGTTTTTTTTCAGAGTAGGGGATTCCCCTTAAAATCCCTATCGGACCTAAGGGCCTGGTATGCCCCCGAAGGCATGCAGGCTTCATTAGTGAGGCGACATTATCGCCGCTCTCTCGCTCGCTTGCTTCTATAGGAAAATGACATTTTCCTATTGCAGCCACTGGGAGAACCAGTGCGACGGGATCACGCTGGTTAGAGAAGCCTGTCGCCGGGAACCAGTGCGACAGCATCGCGCTGGAAACATAATATCAGCGGCACCTACTGTATATCTCTTCATGTGACAACACACAGCAAAAGTGAGTACGACCCTAAGTGAAAATGTCCAAATTGTGCCCAAAGTGTCAATATTTTGTGTGGCCACCATTATTTTCCAGCACTGCCTTATCCCTCTTGGGCATGGAGTTCACGAGAGCTTCACAGGTTGCCACTGGAGTCCTCTTCCACTCCTCCATGATGACATCACAGAGCTGGTGGATGTTAGAGACCTTGCTCTCCTCAACCTTCCATTTGAGGATTCCCCACAGATGCTCAATAGTGTTTAGGTCTGGAGACATGCTTGGCCAGTCCATCACCATACCCTCTTTTTTAGCTTCTTTAGCAAGGCAGTGGTCATCTTGGAGGTGTGTTTGAAGTTGTTATCATGTTGGAATACTGCCCTGCGGCCCAGTCTCTGAAGGGAGGGGTGCATGCTCTGCCTCAGTATGTCACAGTACATGTTGGCATTCATGGTTCCCTCAATGAACTGTAGCTCCCCAGTGCCGGCAGCGCTCATGCAGCCCCAGACCATGACACTCCTACCACCATGCTTGACTGTAGGCAAGACACACTTGTCTTTGTACTCCTCACCTAGTTGCCGCCTGGTTGCTGCCACATATGCTTGACACCATCTGAACCAATTAAATTTGTCTTGGTCTCATCAGACCACAGGACATGGTTCAGATAATCCATGTCCTTAGTCTGCTTGTCTTCAGCAATCTGTTTGCAGGCTTTCTTGTGCAACATCTTTAGAAGAGGCTTCCTTCTGGGCTGACAGTCATGCAGACAAATTTGATGCAGTGTGCGGAGCATGGTCTGGACACTGACAGGCTGACGCCCCACCCCTTCAACCTTTGCAGCAATGCTGGCAGCACTCATATGTCTATTTCCCAAAGACAATCCCTGTATATGACACTGAGCATGTGCACTCAACTTCTTTGGTCGACCGTGGAGAGGCCTGTTCTCAGTGAAATCTGTCCTGTTAAACTGATGTATGGTCTTGGCCACCATGCTGAAGCTCAGTTTCAGGGTCTTGGCAATCATCTTATAGCCATATTTTATGTAGAGCAACAATTCTTTTTTTCAAATCCTCAGAGAGTTCTTTGCCATGAGGTACCATGTTAAACTACCAGTGACCAGTATGAGAGAGTGAGAGCGATAACACCAAATGTACCATTAATACCTCTGCTCCCCATTCACACCTGAGGCCTTGTAACACCAACGAGTCACATGACACCGGGAGGGAGATTGGGTAATTGTGCCCAATTTGGACATTTTCACTAATGACACCTACACACGATCGAAATTCTCATCGGACAAAGCTCTGATGGTTTTCCCGTCAGAATTCCGACAGAATTTCGCTCAAACTGTCTTGCCTACACATGGTCACACCAAATTCTGACGGTCAATAACACAGCGACATACAACACATTCGATGGCACTATACAAGGGAAGTTTAATGGTTCCGAACATGCGTCTGGAATTTTGCGTGTCGGAATTGCATATACACGATCGAATAATCCGATAGAAAGGTTTTCCATCGGAAAAATTAAGAATAGGCTCTCAATCTAAAGACCGTCGGAAATGCAGACAGAAAAAGACCGATGGGCATACACACGGTCGGAAAATCTGAAGAAAAGCTCCCATCGAACTGTTTCCATCGGAAATTCCAGCAGTGTGTACATGGCATTAATGGTGTACTCACTTTTGTGACCAGCGGTTTAGACATTAATGGCTGTGTTGAGTTATTTTGAGGGGATAGCAAATTTACACTGTTATACAAGCTGTACGCTCACTACTTTACATTGTAGCAAAGTTTCATTTATTCAGTGTTGTCACATGATAAGATATAATAAAATATTTACAAACATGTGAGGGATGTACTCACTTTTGTGAGATACTGTATATAAAAAATTATCTCATATAAATTAATATATCCACTTACCTTCTAACTGTTACTCATTATTTATTATCCTTGCAGTGGGAATCGTTCTCTTTGGCGTTGGTGCACTTATTATGACCTCTTTTAAGATTGCATACACAGCTGAGTACAAGGAGTGTGCAACACCCATGAAAATGATGAAACCTGTCATAGAGGCTCTCTTCATCATTGTTCAGGTATGAGAAAATCTTTCATTTTGCAGTATGGTCTCAACTCACAAAAACATTCTGCAGGCAGAACTTTCATTACCATTAGGGAAGAGCTCTAAACCTGTATTGATCATGAGTTCAACCCAAACCAAGGCTGTTCACTGAATGAGTGAACTAAATGGCCAGATATGGCTAGTTCACAGCCTGCCCGGACCTCCAGTTGCTGCAGCCAGAAGTCATTGATTTAGTAACAGCATCAGTACCGCTACTAAAAGTCTGCTTTCAGCTGACTGGCTTGTTTCGCATTGGAGGGGATCCTGAGAACGTCATTGATTATATAATATATGATCAGATCCCTGGCTTTAGAGGATGTGGGGTCTATGGAGGTGGGGGATTTCTCAGAATCCGGAAGCCCACTTAAAAATTAGGGGGCCCCAGATATCCTGCCTTCCATCATGTGAATGAATACAGGGTATGTAGTAAATGTCCTTTATTTAAAAAATGTCCCATGATGTAAAGCCAACATCAATCGCGTTACCCAGTGATATGCATCCAAGATTATTCACTATAAATGATGACCCACTGACCCACTTGCAGGACGATCTGTGCCTTGATGATCACCTCATGCCACATATAAGCACTAGACATGGGCCAAGCAGCCCCCGATTTGGTTTTGCGGCTGAACTGTCGAACATCGCAAAAGTTTGGAGCTGAATAACGAACCCCATTGAAGTCTACGGGACCCGAACTGGAAAAATAAAAAGACTTATATGCAAGTAATTGGGCATACAGTCATGGGCGTCCACAGAACTTTTTTCAGGGAGGGGCATCATTTTAAGGTCACCCATGCTCTGACCCTTTTTCGACAATGTCATTTTCACATTATCACGGTCATAGACTGCAGACGTAGTACAGGTGATGGTCAGAAACTGCAGACATGGCCCAAGAGACTGTCAGAGACTGCGGACATAGCCCAAGAGACTGCCAGAAATGGCATACATGGCCCAAGAGGCTTCAGTGACTGCATACATGGCTCAAGAGACTGTAAGAGGCTGTGGACATGGCACAAGAGATGACCAGAGACTGCATACATAGCCCAAGAGACTGTCAGAAACTGCATACATGGCTCAAGAGACTGCGGACACGGCACAAGAGACTGTCAGAAACTGCATACATGTGGGGGGGTGACAGAGGGAGAGGGGGGTGAAAAAGTCGGAGCAGTGAGAGAGAGGGGGTGACAGAGAGGGGTGCAGGGGGTCATCACTCCTGATCCGATCCCTGATTCCAAGGGGGGGCTCTTGCCCCCCCTTGCCCCTACCTGCGGACACCCATGCATACAGTGGTTATGGGGGTCCAGGTACTGCCCTGGGACACATATACCATTGAAAAAAGTTTGTAAAAAAAACATAATTTTTAAATGAGCAGTGATTTACTGATGCTTAAAGTGAAACCATGAAAATGAGAAATAACAATAAAAACAAATAATTCCTTTAAATACAGTGCCCGGGGTCCCTTTGCTGCAGCAATAATGACATTTATAAAGCTAAAAAAAAAATTATTTACAGACCCAGTCTGTATGATGAGGCCACAATTTAGTGCAGGATTAGAGATTTTTTGGATAAATTCTGGTGTCTCTTTTGCAGACTTTGAATAGAAGTAACAGGTGCAGAAAAATTGACCTGTGTGTGTTGGTGGTGCCTTCACATTGTAACCGTGCAGGGCAGCCCAGCAGCTGATTTGCATACTGGGCATGTTCTGGCCAGTGGTCTATTCTCATGACCCAGTAACCCAATGGACCGTTAACTGGAAAGCTCTCCATGTCTGTTTTGGCCCCTAGATGATCTCCCACCGCGTGATGCAGACGGTGCAATGGAATGTGTAAGCTGACAGCGATGGGTGCCGAGGACTAAAAATATTTTTTAAAAAGCATCACTGAGGCAGCTCCCTTCTATACCACTCCTCTCTTGACCAACAGAAGCCTAAAACAACATTATCCACCAGACTGTAACCTACCAGAGTATGGAAAGGCATTACATAAACTCCTCTTTAAGGTGTCCTCAAGATACTTCATCTTTTGCTCCCTCTATGGGGACGGGATGAGTTCCGAGACTTTCCCCTTGTAACGGTGGTCAAGGAAGGTTGCCAAGCAATAATGATCCTACTCTCTGGTGCCATGTGTTCTTGTGTCTATTCACAGGCTTGAAAGAATGAAGGAGCCCATGCACTGCAAGTTTGCAGAGGCATGAGAAGCAGACTTCTAGGAGTCACTGAGTATTACAGTATCTGGAACTGCCTTCTCCCAGCCACATACTACTCCCAAGGGTTCTGGGTATGGAAAACCATCTGTTAAGGGTTGATGTATATCCTCCTTTGCTTCAATGCCTCCAAAACTGCCAGAATCCTCCTCCTCCCTCTCCTCTTGTGTGGCGTCACAAGAATGGTGTTTGCATAAAGTGGGCCTTGAGAGGAAAAGAAGTCCTCCTCTTCCTCCTGCTGCTCTGCCTCTAATGCTCTGCCCATATTGCCATGCAGAGTCTGCTCCAGCAGGAACACAACAGGGATTGTGTCACTGATGCATGCATTGTCATGGCTCACCATCCTTGTGGCCTCCTCAAATGGTGGCATTACAGTGCATGCATCCTTTATCAGCAGCCATTGCTGTGGTGAAAACCCCAAGCCAGCCTGAGCCTGTCGTGCCATACTCACACAGGTACTCATTAAAGGCACTCTGCTGCATGTGCGGCAGCTGCAGTATTGCCAAAGTCGAGTTCCACCTGGTGGGCATGTCACAAATCAGGCAGTTTACGGACAGGTGGAATTCTCGTTGAATTTCAACCAACCGAGCGATGGCTGTGTATAACTGCCCAAAATGGCTACAGACTGTTCTGGCCTGCTTTAGCAGATCTTCCAACCCTGGGTAACTATTTAAGAAAAGCTGCACCACCAAATTGAGGGCATGTGTCAACTTTCCCTGTCTAATATCAGACAAGAGGTTTGTGCCATTACCACACACCACCATTCCTGGCTGGCGTGGCTTGAACCACCTCTGGGCCTGCCCCTGCAGAACTGCAAGATTCTCTGCTCTGGTGTGGCTCCTGTCCCCTACACAGACAAGCTGAAGTACTGCATGGAACATTTTAGCCTAACTTGAATAGCCTCTTGAACGCTTAGGGGGTACTGGTGGTTCATGGGATATTTCAGCAGAGGAGGGGGTGGAGCTGACAAACCTTGCATCATCACCAGTCGCTGTTTAGAGATATGGCGGCACAACAAGCTGCAGCACTGAGCCTTGCCCTGCATCCTTCCAAGTTGCAAGCAAAGTTACCCAGGGCTATATTATCCCTTACCATACTTGCTGGACCAGGTGTCAGCAGTAAGGTGGAATTTGCCGCTGACTGCCTTGTCCAACGATTCCACAACATTGCTTTCCACATGATTTTATAGTGCAGGAATGGCCTTGCATGCAAAGAAATAGTGTCTGGGAACCTGCCATTGCGGTACAGCACTTTCCGAAAATTCACAGAAGGGGCAGAATCCTCCAGATGGAAAGGCAGAGGTTGTAAACCCAGCAGCTTTGACCAGCTTGAATTTAGATACTGGAAATGTGGGTAGCAGTGACTATTATTTTTCCACTGCAGCAGATGGAGCAGAGAAATTTGCCTGCTATAGTCTACAGTTGGTGGTGTGCTACTGGCCTACCCACTGCAAGGACCTGTGACACCCTTCACTATACTATCATCCCTGCCAGTGGAGACTGTTGAGAGGTCATGAATGGATAGAGTTATCATAACAATTTCCAATCATGGCTCTGACAGTGCTATTTGCCCTGCTGGGGCAAAGCTTTCATTGCTTCAGCCAATCGGGGCTTTCAATGCACTGTGCGGTGGAGCAGTGTATTGTGGTCGTTCGACAGGCCGAAAAAATGGTCGAACGCTCTGATAATTTAGTTGTTTGTTGAAGCGGTGAACAGCCAATGTTTGGCCCAAACTCATGCTCAGGCCAAACCGTTCGCCCAACACTAGCAAGCACATAATCCAAAGGGATATTTGTATTTATATTGTTGCCCTTTAGATCGCAATAAAAGACCCACACCCCGTTGAATTCTATTTTCATAAGCATTTTTTGCATTGGTACATGTCCCCCATGGCAGTGCCCTTTTATTTTTACCAAAAACTTAAAATTGACCTTAAGAAAAAAAGTACAAAATTTGATTCCTATGAGGTTCAGGTTTGTGGATTTTTTTAAAGCGTTTAGACAACATTCAGCAAACCACGCTTTACCCAGTTCACTTGCCACCAACTGCCTTTCTTTTTTGAATATAGTAGGGCAGGGAATCGACAATCTATGGCCCACAGGCCGCACCTGGCCTGCCGTTACTAAATGTCTGGCTCATCAGTGCACGTGATGAATTCACATGCACCCGCCACGGACATCTTAAGTAAGAGCAGAGCGGAGCGAGAAGCTGAATGAGAACACAGGAGAGAAGCACAGCAGTGCTGTTAAGACAGTGGGAGTTTCTTGAGTTAACTTTCCAGGTGATTGGTTGCTAGGTGGTCCTAGCAACCAATCACCAGCTTCTTAAAATTAAAACTTACCTCCGGAAGCTCCTGCTGTCTTATCAGCGCTATTTTGTGTGTTTCCTGTGTTCTCATTCAGCTTCCTGCTCTGCTCTGTCTCCTTCTCTGCATGAGGCAAGGTAGGAAAGGGCAGAGCTGTGGGGAGAGGTTGTGTAATATGCAGGGTGTGTGTAGGGGGCTGTGTAATATGCAGGGGGGCTGTGTAATATGCAGGGGGATATGTAATATGCAGAGGTGGCTGTGTACAGGGGTCCAGAGATATGGGGGCTGTGTAATGTAAATGGGTCCAGAGGTGCAGGGCTGTCTAATGTAAATGGGTGCAGAGGTGCAGGGTCTGTGTAATGTAAAAGGGAACCAGAGATGCAGGAGTGCATAATCTAAAAGGGTCCAGAGGTGCAGGACTGTGTAATGTACAGTGGTCCAGATGAGCAGTGGCTGTGTAATGTAAAGGAGTCCAGAGGTGCAGGGGGCTGTGCAATGTAAAAGGGAACCAGAGGTGCGGGGCTGTGTGTAATGTAAAGGGGTCCAGAGGTGCAGGGGGCTGTTATTATTAGTATGTTAAGATTATTATTATCTTCATTTATTAGCAGGTGAACGTGGCCTTCCATGCATTCACATACACTGAATCCCGTCCTTAAGTGGAAAAAGGTTGCTGACCCCTGTAGTAAGGAATGGTCAGAATCCATGTGTACATTTTTTGATGTCTGTGTTTAATTTTCCTTCACTTGATGGCACAACAGGACATGTGTGGAATTCTCACATAAAAATTCTTGATGCCTTGTGATGAATCTAACCATTATTAGATATTAATTTCTGACAACGTGCACTTAAAAAAAAAAAAGTTCACTTATCCTTTTCACCCCTTCCTGACCTAAACTACCACCCTCCTCAGATACATACCTGCATCCCATGGCTGAGGTAGTTTTGCACTGCACATAAACAGTAGATTATTATGCACACTGAATGTTTTTACAACTGCTCCTAGGGGTGTCTGCCTCTATACTTCCCTGCATGTTAGCCTATGTGTGCATGCACACACACAGGCTTTTATCAGTGTTTAGTGGCAAGGGCTTTTAGAGGCAGGAATAAAAAACACTGCAAGTGCGTCCAGGACAGGGGTGAATCCAGAGGGAGAAATTAGTGATGGGACGGTGGGTGAGTGAGTGGGCGGGCCAGCCCAGTCAGTAAGTGAGTGAGCGGGTGGGTGAGTGAGGAGGCAGGTGGATCGGCGGTTGAGTGAGTGGGCGGGCGGCTTGGTGGGTGTGTGGGTGGGTGACTCTGTGGTTACGTGAGCGGGTGAGCCGGCGAACGGGACAGTAGGCAGGTGAGCTTAATAGAGGAAAACTACCATATAGAGACTTTGTCTCCTGAACATGTTGTCAACATCCCTAAATTTTATATATGGAGAAAAGGGTACCCCCAATACTATGGGACTTTGAGGGCAAACTCTAATTGACACTTGTTTTGATAAAAATTTTCAAATAAAGATTATTAAAGTGTTCAAAGAGAAAGGTATTGGTGCAGAACATCACTGTAGAAATACAAAAACATATTAACATTTATGATACAGTGCCTTGCGAAAGTATTCGGCCCCCTTGAACTTTTCAACCTTTTGCCACATTTCAGGCTTCAAACATAAAGATATAAAATTTTAATTTTTTGTGAAGAATCACCAACAAGTGGGACACAATTGTGAAGTGGAACGAAATCTATTGGATTTTTGAAACTTTTTTAACTAATAAAAAATGAAAAGTGGGGAGTGCAAAATTATTCGGCCCCCTTTCGTTAATACTTTGTAGAGCCACCTTTTGCTGCGATTACAGCTGCAAGTCGCTTGGGGTATGTCTCTATCAGTTTTGCACATCGAGAGACTGAAATTCTTGCCCATTCTTCCTTGCAAAACAGCTCGAGCTCAGTGAGGTTGGATGGAGAGCGTTTGTGAACAGCAGTTTTCAGCTCTTTCCACAGATTCTCGATTGGATTCAGGTCTGGACTTTGATTTGGCCATTCTAACACCTGGATACGTTTATTTGTGAACCATTCCTTTGTAGATTTTGCTGTATGTTTGGGATCATTGTCTTGTTGGAAGATAAATCTCTGTTCCAGTTTCAGGTCTTTTGCAGACTCAAACAGGTTTTCATCCAGAATGGTCCTGTATTTGGCTGCATCCATCTTTCCCTCCATTTTAACCATCTTCCCTGTCCCTGCTGAAGAAAAGCAGGCCCAAACCATGATGCTGCCACCACCATGTTTGACAGTGGGGATGGTGTGTTGAGGGTGATGAGCTGTGTTGCTTTTACGCCAAACATATCGTTTTGCATTGTGGGCAAAAAGTTTGATTTTGGTTTCATCTGACCAGAGCACCTACTTCCGCATGTTTGGTGTGTCTCCCAGGTGGCTTGTTGCAAACTTTAGACGAGACTTTTTATGGATATCTTTGAGAAATGGCTTTCTTCTTGCCACTCTTCCATAAAGGCCAGATTTGTGCAGTGTACGACTGATTGTTGTCCTATGGACAGACTCTCCCACCTCAGCTGTAGTTCTCTGCAGTTCATCCAGAGTGATCATGGGCCTCTTGGCTGCATCAGTCTTCTCCTTGTCTGAGCTGAAAGTTTAGAGGGACGGCCAGGTCTTGGTAGATTTGCAGTGGTCTGATACTCCTTCCATTTCAAAATGATCGCTTGCACAGTGCTCCTTGGGATGTTTAAAGCTTGGGAAATCTTTTTGTATCCAAATCTGGCTTTAAACTTCTTCACAACAGTATTACGGACCTGCCTGGTGTGTTCCTTGGTCTTCATGATGCTCTCTGTGCTTTCAACAGAACCCTAAGACTATCACAGAGCAGGTGCATTTATACAGAGACTTGATTACACACACGTGGATTCTATTTATCACCATCAGTCATTTAGGACAACATTGGATCATTCAGAGATCCTCGCTGAACTTCTGGAGTGAGCTTGCTGCACTGAAAGTAAAGGTGATGAATAATTTTGCACGCACCACTTTTCAGTTTTTTATTTGCTAAAAAAGTTTAAAATATCCAATAGATTTCGTTCCACTTCACAATTGTGTCCCACTTGTTGGTGATTCTTCACAAAAAATAAAAATGTTATATCTTTATGTTTGAAGCCTGAAATGTGGCAAAAGGTTGAAAAGTTCAAGGGGGCCGAATACTTTGGCAAGGCACTGTATATCAGGCTCATAAAGAGCTTAATAGAAGGCATGAAATTATTCCTCATGAGGCCCAACACGTTTTGGGAATGTGGTAACATATCTCTTCTTCAGGGATACAGAGGGAGTCATGAGATTGAAGCACAGTGTGCTTCAATCTCATGAAGAGGGCTGATGAAACTGCAAACAATCGTTTCATCTCCAGATGAGCGGCAGCTGCCTCTGCCAGGTGCACTTTTGATGATTATATAGAGGAATGGCCACACATGCGCCACGCAGCGTGCCCTGTAATGAACGTGTAGTGTTGATGTCATCGCCTATGCGATGACGTAGGGGCAGGGCGTAGCAGTATGTGGAGAAGAAGGGAAGGTGAACAAGTGGGCTAGCCAATCAGCGGGCTGGCAGGTGGGGGGGTAGAGAGATATCATCTCTCAGCGCCCGCCCCTGCATCACTGCAATTCTGCCCTCACAGTGCAGCTGCGGGCAGCAGAGATTACATCATCTCTCTGCTGCCTGACTTTACTCTGGGACAAAGCAAGTGACAATCCGCTCCTGCAAAAATGCTGCTGTCTTCTACTAGAGTTGAATAAACATCCTGTTTGCATGAGGCTTTATAAATCACCCTAGGTCATCCTGAGCATTTCCAACCACAGGAGACAGTCCCATAGAAGCCTATGGGAAACCACTGTGCAAGTGCAGACAGCACAAGGAACATTTTCCACAATGGGTATAAATACTGCTGTGATTGCAGAATATAGGTATGGTAAGTATGGGGAGAGCACGGTTAAGGTCAGGTGGGAGAAGAAAAAATGGATTTGTGCACCTTGAAAGTACACTTGTTCATGGAAATGATTTCATTTATTTTACATTGTAAACTTTTGAGATAAATGTTGCAGCATTAAGCAAGTTGTGCTTTTCTTGCAGACATGTTTTCTTTGGATCTCCTGCAAACATTGTGTGCAGATCTATTTAAATGCCACCAGGTAAGTAGGGATCAGAAAATGTGTCTAGGTCAGGATATATATGTGCACCAAAGCACCCCCCTATTTCCAACGAAAGGCAGAGGTTCTGCATGCCGAAAAAGTCATTTTTGTTCAAACAGTATTTTGTATTTACAGATTTATTTTTTACATTTATATAGAACGTTTTTGTTTTGTAAGGCTGTCCCTGCCCTGTTAAAGCAAACATGTCTAGGGACCGCAGTGCAACGCGGGTGTGTAAAGTAGGTACTCCTGCGCTAAAAGGAATAAGTAAAATATACTGAAAGGGAATAGATATAATATACTGAGTTACTGTATGAATTAATTTTTTATATATTTTGCACAATTTTGAAATCACATACCACTTATTCACTTATATTTTTATGCAATTTTGCACATGTTGGATATACGTTTTATATTTATTTATTTTTAAGATTTTGCACAATAGGAATTTTAAGATGAACATCTATGTCCCTTTCTAACGTATTTATTTATGAATTTATGATATTATTTTAGTATATTATATCTACACATTTGCACTTTATTTTGCTAAATTTACAGATGAATGCTCTCTAGTTATAATCACTAGTTGATAATTCCAAATATAGAAAAAAATATATAATCTTGTACAAGGAGCGCAACACCACCCCTTACTTTTTGAGTGCAACTTGGGTACTACCAAAAAAAACCCTTAGGCCTAAACACTATCCTTCCTCTATGCAAAAACAAAAAAGCAAGATACGGGCAGCCTAGCAGAGGGGATGACAGCCACAAGAAGTAATCTTGGCATTATCTGCCCATAGTTCTTTGGTGTAAAACTGCTTTCCAATAAGGCCTTAATTACATCTCAAGGTCTTTCTTACAATGTGGGGGGTATTTAGAGCAAAGATGGAAAAAGGTGGACACTGGCAGTTGAAAGTCTCACTCAAGGAGCCCAATGAAAGAGAACAGGAAATAATAAATAACATGTATTAACACTGTATATTATTAAATAATATTGCACAGTGGAGCAATAAAAATCAAAATGTTGATGATTTCATAGCAGCCGCTCAGGAAGACAATGAAGAGACTGAAAGGTTTCAGAAATACCTGTGTAGGTAACAACTGACTAGGAATAGAACCAGATTATTCCAGAAACAAATGACCCTTATGACCCGTACACACGATCCGAAAATCAGACGACAGATTGTCTGACTTTTTTCGCTTAACCACTTCCGGACCGCCGTACGCGATATACGTCCTAACTTTGAAGAGGAATATTGTTGTTATGGCAGCAGCTAGTTGCCATATTCCTGGTATCCTCTTCTTCGGCAGACAGTCCAGTTTCCGATAATAGTGGTGTCTGCGGCAGATTCGCCTCAAAATCACATTTATCAGCAGCAGGAGAGGAACCCCCCTTCCCGCCACTCTCCTGTGCCCTCCGCTGCTGCCGATGGCTCCGGCAATCGGATATTGTATGATATGATATTGTGTGACATGGAGACAAGTGAAGGGAAGATGGCCCCCACCTGTCTCCATATCATTGCAGGGCGGAAGCGACGTCTGCCCTGCATAGCTCTTAAAGGGCCTTTTTTCTTTTTTTTTTTAAATGACACATTTGTTTTTTTTGTTTTTTTATTGCATTTTAGATCTGAGGTCTTTTTGACCCCAGATCTCATATTTAAGAGGTCCTGTCATGCTGTTTTTCTATTACAAGGGGTGTTTACATTCCTTGTAACAGGAATAAAAGTGACACAATTTTTTCTAAAGAACAGTATAAAAATAAAAATTAAAAGTTAAAATAAATAAGAAAAAATTAATTATTTAAACACGCCTCGTCCTGCCAAGCTCGCGTGCAGAAGCAGACAGTGTTCAAACCACACATGTGAGGTATTGCCGCGATCAGTAGAGTGAGAGCAATAATTCTAGCTCTAGATCCCCTCTGTAACCCAAAATACCTGTAGAATTTTTTAAATGTCGCCTATGGAGATTTTTAAGGGTAAAAGTTTGTTGCCATTCCACGAGCAGGCGCAATTTTGAAGCGTGACATGTTGGGTATCAATTTATTAGGCGTAACATTATCTTTCACAATATAAAAAAAAATTGGGCTAACTTTACTGCTATCTTATTTTTTTATTCAAAAAGTGTATCTTTTCCAAAACAAAGTACGCCTTTAAGGCCGCTGCACAAATGCAGTGTGACAGAAAGTATTACAACAACGTCATTTTATTCTCTAGGGTATTAGAAAAAAATGTATAATATTTGGGGGTTCTAAGTAATTTTCTAGCAAAAAAAACAGTTTGTAACTTGTAAACGACAAATCTCAAAAAAAAAAAAATGGCTCATGTGTTGTAATGTATTTGTATTGTATTTTCAGATGACAACTGTACTGACTAAACTAAAATTGTATGATCTGGTATCGTTCAAGCTTGTCCGATCGAATAATATCAGATGAATTGTCGTGATCAGCTCTGGAAAGTTCTGTACTAATGACCCAATTATTGCACGATCGCGCCAAAAGCTGTATTTTTCGTCCGATTTTTGGATCGTGTGTACAGGCTATTAGAGACACTAAAGCCTCGTACGCACGCTTAGATTTTCGGGCGACCAAACACCCATTTTTTTGTGGCATGCTAGTCTCATGTCAAAAGTAAAGAGGCTAGTCACAATGTGAACATATTCATTTGACAGAATACAATGTCATAAGTGATGTAATGTGTTGTATAGTTTTGTATGTATTCTTTCGTTTCTGAGCGTACGCAGTCTTGCTCTTACGATTTTTTTGTACGAAAACCGTCTTATTGAAACGAAAATCGGACATTGAGTTCACATCCGCCAAAAATGTTATAGTCTGCACATCCAGCTTTTGTCTGACGAAAAAGTGAAATCGGCTGTCAAAAGCACCATACTAACGATCCATAAACCGGCAAACAGCTCGTCGTACAAATTTTTCCATCCAGTTTTCGTATCGTATGTATGGGCCTATAGTTTATATTTTGACCCTAGATAATCTTTAAGTTACATTGACTATTTTCATTTACCTATTAGAAATACATAAAGAGTTGAAATATTAGCAAACAAACAATACAACAGAAGATACAGCAGTGTAAAATTTGCCAGAAACAGAATAGTTTTAATCAGGGATAATATGCCTATCCAGGATATTCCTAACTTTCATTTTATCTATGGGGACAGAGGGGTGCAGTAAATGTGTGTGATGTCATGGGAGGACATTTATATGCAAGCTGTTCACTATTTATTTTTTAAGGATGAATAAAATAGGCTGTTGGGTGAAATGTCAGCAACAACTGCCTGATGCGCTCTAATCACCCAAAGTATAAAATTATACTCTTGAAAAATAATTATACAAATAATGTAGCTCAAGGGTTGATAATTGAAGATCTATCAATCAGTTATTGTCAATGGATAAAAAGGATCTTTGGGTGTACACATATGTGCACACAGAGAAGGAACACAGTTAATATGTACACAGCATTGCAAAGATCTCAATCATAGTTTGCTAAAGTAGATGTAAGCCAAACAATAAAATACCATATAAGCGTTAACAACTGGTGATGTTGATACAAAGGCCTTTGTTTGGGTACTTTGTGTGATGGAGTGACAGTGTCAAAGCCTCTGTCTCCCATACTCTCCTGTTTGCAAATCGCCTTGTCAAATGCCTTCTCAAAGGAAAAATAAGCTTCTGTGCTGATGCACATTGCCCTGGAATAATGCTACCATTAGTAATGGACGAACTTCCGACGGGACGTTTTGCGAACGCGGACCGCGAACGCGGCCGATAGTTCGCGAACCGGAACGTTCGCGGCGGGCCCCATTGACTTCAATGGGAGGCAAACTTCGCAAACCTACAGGTCAAATTTGCAGCCACAAAATAATAGCTGTGCAAACATAGTCCCACCACATGGCCAATGACATAACACATGTATGAGGTGAATCTGGGATCGACAACTACAAGCATTCTTTTTTTTATATGGGAAATTGTTGTGACAATTCAGGACTGTGGAGCGCATGAAGGCAATGGAGGAGAGGGAAGGTCAGGGACCAGCAGCGTGACATACAGCAATGACACCTGCACCGTGATAGAGTCATCTGACAGCAGCACCGTGATAGAGAGCACTAACATCAGCAGCGTGACATACAGAAATGACACCTGCACCGTGATAGAGTGATCTGACAACAGCACCGTGATAGAGAGCACTGACATCAGCAGCGTGACATAAAGCACTCACACCAGCACCGTGATATACAGCACTGACAGCAGCACTGTGATAGAGAGCACTGACATCAGCAGCGTGACATAAAGCACTCACACCAGCACCGTGGTATACAGCACTGACAGAAGCACCATGATAGAGAGCACTGACATCAGCAGCGTGACATAAAGCACTCACACCAGCACCGTGATATACAGCACTGACAGCAGCACCCTGACAGAGAGCACTGACATCAGCACCGTGATATACAGCACTGACACCTGCACCGTAAGCAGCCCCAGGAGGAAGTCAGCATAGCACAGGGATGGTGGGAGCCCCTCATAATGAGCATAGCACAGGGATAGTGGGAGCCCCTCATAATAAGCAGCCCCAGGAGGATGTCAGCATAGCACAGGGATGGTGGGAGCCCCTCATAATAAGCAGCCCCAGGAGGATATCAGCATAGCACAGGGATGGTGGAGCCCCTCATAATAAGCAGCCCCAGGAGGATGTCAGCATAGCACAGGTATGGTGGGAGCCCCTCATAATAAGCAGCCCCAGGAGTAAGTCAGCACAGCACAGGGATGGTGGGAGCCCCTCATAATGAGCATAGCACAGGGATGGTGGGAGCACCTCAAAATATGCACAGCAGAGGTACAGCCCCAGGAGGATGTCAGCACAGCACAGGGATGGTGGGAGCCCCTCATAAGCAGCCCTAGTAGAAATATGACACCGCTCAACCTCTTCAAAGAGGAGGGTACGGGCATATAGTACGGTGTGCTTTTTTTGGACAAGGAAGTGAGCCAAATGAAGAAAGAAGGTCTCTGTGCTCGATTAAAAAAATTGTTTATAGACATATACATGGTCTACTGGTCACATGTGTTGAATTCCTCCGAGATCCATGCCTCATTCATTTTTAGAAATGTGAGGTAGTTAACACTGTCGTGAGCTAGGCGAGTACGCTTATCGGTCACGATCCCCCCCCTGCTGCACTGAACGTCCTTTCAGACAGAACACTGGATGAGGGGCAAGCCAACAGTTCGATTGCAAATTGGGCAAGCTCTGGCCAGAGGTCAAGCCTGCCCACCCAGTAGTCCAGGGGTTCATCACTCCTCAGAGCGTCCACATCGGCCGTTAACCCGATGTAGTCGGACACCTGACGGTCTAGATGCTGGATCCGGATGACACCTGTCAATGGGTCGGCTGAAAGAATGACCTCCTATCCGAAGTCACCAACACATCTTCAAACCGGCCTCTTCTTGCAGGCGCTGTTGGATTGGTACCCGCAACTCCTTCTCTGGGGGTGGGAATTGCTCCTCTGCCAGTGCACGCAAAAGCAGAATGCAGCATTTCTCGAAGCAAGGCCTGGAAGTGCTACATTCTGACAGCCCTCTGTGACGGCGGTAACATTTCCGCCATTTTGTGTTTGTACCGGCGGTCTAAGTACGTTGCCACCCAGTACTAGTCCTTGACCCTTATGCTTTTTATACGGGGGACCCTATTAAAACACTGGAGCATGAAGGCCCCCATTTGCACTAATGTGGAAGCGGTGTGGTGGCCTGGCTCCTGCTCATCATCCAGGATAATGTCGTCCTCTTCATTCTCCTCTCTCCATCCATGCACAACAGGGATCCCAGAAAGGTTTAAAGCATGGTCTTCTTGCTCCTCCTCATCCGCCCCCGGGCACCATCCTCCTCTGACTCCTCTTCAGACTCCTGTTGTTCACTTGTCTCAGATAGAGTAGCCCCCCCTGGGAATTCATCCAGCATTGCGACTTCCTCATCTTCCCGCTCCTGCTCCTCCACAGCTTGATCAATGACACGACGCAATGCACGCTCCATAAAGAAGGCATAAGGTACCATGTCACTGATGGCGCCATGGCTGCGACTGACCAGTTAGGTGATCTCCTCAAATGGGCGCAGAAGTCTGCATGCGTCGCGCATGAGCAGCCACTGGCGCGGTGAAAAAAACCCAGCTCCCCAGAACCGGTTCTGCCGCAGAGTTCATACAGGTAGACGTTAACTGCACGTTTCTGCTGGAGCAGCCTTTCAAGCATATAGAAGGTTGAGTTCCATCGCGTCGGGCAATTGCAAATAAGACGTCTGACCGGTAGATTGTGTCGCCGCTGAATGTCAGCAAGGCGAGCCATGGCCGTGTAAGATCTTCTGAAATGGGTCGAGATTTTCCTTGCCTGTCCTGGACCCCAGGGTATTTGACAAGGAATCGCTGCACGACCAAGTTTAAGACGTGTGCCATGCATGGCACGTGCGTGATTTTTCCCTGTTTCAATGCGCTAAGCAGATTGGCACCGTTGTCACACACCACTTTACCAACTGTCAAACTGAGCGGTGTTAGCCACTGATCTGCCTGTGAACGCAAAGCTGAAAGGAGTGCCGGGCCAGTGTGGCTCTTGGCTTCCAGGCACAACAGACACAGCACGGCATGGCAACGTCTCACCTGGCATGTCGAATAGGTTCTGGGGAGCTTGGGCGGCGCAGCGGAAGAGACGCTAGCAGCGGAAAAGGAGGAGTCAGCTGAGGAGGATGGAGTAGGAGGAGGAGGAGAAGAAGAGTCAGGCCTGCATGCAATCCGTGGCGGTAAAACCAAATCTACACGGGTGCCACGGGTTACATGCTTGTCGGCCGTCTGAAGGTTCACCCAGTGGGCAGTAAAAGTGATATACCTTTCTTGCCCGTGTTTGCTAGACCACGTGTCTGTGGTCAGATGTATCTTGGCACCGACACTGTGTGCCAGAGATGCATTCACTTGCCGCTGAACATGGCCATATAGCTCTGGGATGCCCTTCTGTGAGAAATACTTCCTTCCTGGGACCTTCCATTGTGGTGTTCCAATGGCCACAAATTTGCGAAAGGCCTCAGAGTCCACCAGTTTATATGGCAGTAGTTGGCGGGCTATGAGTTCTGACAAGCCAGCTGTCAACCGTTGTCAAGAGGGTTATCCGGCGTCATCATTTTTTTACGCTCGATCATTAGGCCCACGGAAGCCTGCCTTTTTGCAGAAAAACGTAAGCTTGGCGTGATGGAAGGTGGAGTGGAGGACAATTGTGAGGAGAGTGGAGAAGGAGAAGTAGAAGACGAGGCTGGATGGTGAGAGCCTGGAGTGTGGCTTTGTGTGTTCCGTTGCTCCCACTCGGCTCGGTGATGGCTGCTCATGTGCCTTCTTAAGGCGGTCGTCCCTAGGTGAGTGTTGGGCTTACCGCGACTAATGCGTTGACTGCAAAGATTGCAGATGGCAACGCTATTGTCAGCAGCGGACACGTTAAAAAAAGCCCACACTGCAGAGCCATGTGCCGGTGTCCTGGGAGCGCCAGATGTGACCGTACATGGTTGATGACTCGCTCCTGATACATTTGCAGTCTGCTTTGTCCCTCCTGTGCAATGTAAGTTATTCCTGCTTCTCCTCCCTATGTGCTGGTCCATATCTCCCTCTGAACTCCCCTCCTCTTCCTCTCTTGTGGGCACCCACGTGACATCACTAGACACGTCATCATCAACGTCACCTTCCCCACCGCTAAAAGGTAAAGATCTCGGAGTAGGCAGCAACACCGGGGACCAACCTCCTCCTTGGGCTGATCTGGGTACTGTCGTCAGACTGCTGAGTAGCGGTTGTTGCTGCCTCCTCTTCCTGATCCAATACCAAGAGTGGCTGCGCATCAGAAATGTCTTGATATGGATCGAAAAATAATTCCTGTGACTCAAGAGGAAGGTATGTGGTGGTGGTGGTGGTGGTGTTGTTGGTGGTAGTGTTTTTGGGGGTGCACATAGCAGAGAGTGAAGAAGAGGGTGCAGATCGAGAGGATGAGGAGGGTGCAAAAGAGTAAGGCCGCGTACACACGGGCGGACTATCCGTCCAACTAAGTCCGTCAGACAATCCGACAGACAGTCCGTCCTACTTTTGAATGAACGGACTTGACCACACACGACGAACAGACAGTCCGCTGAAAGCTTGCGCGATGACGTGTACGGCACGTACGACAGGACTAGAAATTCGACGTCCAATACACTGCAATGTAAATCCTTTCTGAGCATGCGCCATACTTAGTCCGTCAAACTAGCCTACTCACGAGCGGACTGTCCGCTGAAACCAAGTTTGAACGGACAATATTACGGAAATTCCGAAAGACTTAGTCCGCCAGACTGTCCGCTGAAAAAGTCCGCTGAAGCCCACACACGAGCGGATTGTCCGCTGAAACACGTTTCAGCGGACCAAGTCCGTCAGACAGTCCGCCCGTGTGTACGCGGCCTAAGGCTGAGCGAGCCACTCAACCAAGTCGGGTGCATCCTTTAAAGTAATTGAACGCACCTTCTGCAACTTCCCACTTTGGCTCAAGCCTGTTGCTCCTGCCCTACCCCTACCACCCCTGCGGAAGGGCCTGCCTCTTCCTCTGCCTGTCATTTTTTAAATGACCCTGTGACAAAACTCTCAGTCCCTATACCGATGAAGGACTGCTGCAGTATAGGGCAGCGGTCAGCAGTAGTGCACCTCAACCCTATGTATTGTGGACCGATACCAGTCCTTATAGAATGGCAGACTGTACCTCACTCAACCCTATGTACTGTAGCACCCTAGACCTTACCAGTCCTTATAAGGACTTTTGTGGACCAAGTAGGTTGTGTGTGAGTGATTAGCAGACTGTACGTCAGTCTCTATACCGATGAAGGACTGCTGCAGTATAGGGCAGCGGTCAGCAGTAGTGCACCTCAACCCTATGTACTGTGGACCTATACCAGTCCTTATAGAATGGCAGACTGTACCTCACTCAACCCTATGTACTGTAGCACCCTAGACAGACCAAGTTACCAGTCCTTATAAGGAGCAATGTGGAACAAGTGGGTTGTGAATGATTAGCAGACTGCAGCAGAAGGGCAGCAGTCAAGTATAATATTCTTTCTATATTTAGAAGAAAGAATATTATACGTGTACAAGCCTATTACCATACCACTGATACCAGTCCTGAAAAGAACCTTTGTGGAACTAATAGTAACAGCTACTGATTAAACTGACCCTCACTGCCTCACACACTGCTTCCTGCCTGTCCCTATATAAACTGACAAAACAGAGGCTACTGGAACAATAATTGAAATAGCACTTTTGTGGACCTGATAGTAACAGCTAATGACTAAACTGGCTGTCCCTGCAGCACACACCGTCCTGACAAAAGACACTCAGGCTGCTGCAACAATCACTAGCACAGCACTGCCTATCCTGAACTACACCTAACACCTATACCAGTCCTGAAAAGTACTTTTGTGTACCAAATAGCTAGCGATTTGGGTCACTGTAAACTCTCCCTGCTCCACACAGCAACCTCTCCCTATAGTGACAGAAGAAAGAATGTAAAATGGCTGCCGGATCGGGTGTATTTATAAGTTAGGGGGAATGTCCAAGTGTCCATGTGCTGTAATGTCTCAATTGGCTGTCCTGTACCCCATGATGGATGTGTCATCATAGGTCAAAGTTATTTTACACAGTAAACACGGAAGTCCGCCGGGTGAACGGCGCCAATAGTCCGCCGAACGGGCGGACCGCAAACAGCCGAAATTCGCCGCGAAACGACCGCCGGGCGAACCGTTCGGCCATCACTAGCTACCATACATAAATCATGTCAACTTTAATCTTTGTCTACTATTTATTGTAAAGCATTTCATAAAACGAAACCACGTCATTCAAGGAAAATTAATTAATTAATTGTACTCTATACTAATTAAACAGGGATTTATTTAGTCTGTACATACTTAATTTCTTATTCCACAGTATACTTAATTCTGCTTATGATGGCATAGAGATTTAGTCACATGAAAAGGCTTTAAATAATTAAATTATCAAACACTAGATCTAGCATTCCAATGTCAAACGTAAACAGGGAGTAACATTCAATGCCACATTAAACAGAAGCTACTTAAAATATTTATATGACAGATAAACCTATAGCGTACACTGTGACACAGGATTCACAGAGCACCATGGGTTTTCTAAAGAGAGCTTTCAGGTCCCACATGCATGGGAGTGACTTCATCACAGCTTAGCCATTCAAGCAGCTGCAGTCTGTGAACCCGGAAGGAAGACCGGGTGAAGATGTAAGCCTTTGCAGTGGTGACAGTGTGCCGCTGGAGGTCTTTGTTTCAAGGTAAGACTTTCATAATGTACTAGTATGTGATGCATACTAGCACATTATGCCTTTACCTTGCAGGGTTTTTTTTTTTTTTTTTTTTTAAACCTTTATTACTGCTTTCACAAAATTTGTTGGGCTGGTGGCACTGACTGGATATATTTTATCATTCAGACATCAGCCAGAACAGGCTCTACAGTCAGTGCTATTATATAGTTGTCTGTCCAGACCTTTGATCACAGAGTTTGTAAAAGGGACAGAGGCAGATGTGCCAGCACTAGTTTTCTTTGCATCTCAGAGAGCTTGTGAGCCCTCACGGGGTGCCGCTACATTTGGGGGTCCCACTTAGATATCCCATGAATTTGAGAACTGGATGGATCAGACTATGCAACAGAGCATAGAGGAGTGGAATGTGTCAGGAACAGTGGAAAGACAGTGCATCGGCGAGAGTCTCCGCAGTACAGTAGCAGATGTCATCAGGAGCTTAAAGAGGGGGAAACTGGATTGTGAGGCCATGAACTATATCGAGGCTCTCTATCCACCAGTGCAGGAGAGAGAAGTTGTCTGAATATATCATTCAGGTGGATTAAATCCTGCACCAGATAATCTTAAAAAAAGGTATCGACCCCCGGGAGGTAGACAGAGCCCAATTGGATCAGATCCTACAAGGAGCCAGACCAAACCATCCGATTGTGCTCTTATTGCCCTTGAAGGGTACTCGAGAGGCCCCTTCTTGCCCCAAGCTGATGGGGTTGGTGAGAGAAGAGGATGAAAAGAATCAGGAGGCTCAACTCGCAGTAAAAACACCCCAGAAGTCACCCAATCAGTTCAGGTGGATGCCAGCATGGAAGAGAGCGACGAAGAGTCCTCGGGGGAGCGCACTAAGACCTCTCTATTGCAATCCACCCCAAAAGCTACTCCTGTCAAGTCATCAAAAAGTGGAGCTCAAGTTCAAGAACAGGTACAACAAGGTTTGTTACAGGTGATGGAAACCCAGGCCAAAGCTCAGGCTGAGCAGATGGGCATTTCGGAAGTGCTACAAGTGTGGTGATCTAAGACCCTTCAAAGCCCAGTGTCCACAAAGTGAAGTGAATGCTGAACTGTTGGAGACGTTATTACAGAAACTGCTGAAAGACCAGCCAGGGGGTTTCAGTGAGGGAGCCAACTGAGAACCCTGATGAGAAACAGAGCTCCAGGAAACAAAGGAATAGAGGGAACCGAACAAGGCCGCATAAGAAAAGAGTGACCCAATCACTCTGGTCATCCCCGCAGTCAAGTAACCGGGGTCAGGGAGCCAGGCGCAGAAGGTCAATGCGTTACCATCACCTAGGGCCACAGTTAGGTCCTCTCAGAACACCCCTAAGAAAGTTTGTCAGCCTAGCCCAAACAAAAGAGGTCTGGCAACACCACCTAGGGTCACTGTTAGGACCCCACAGAGTGCATTAAAGGAAAGGAACTGTAATCTTAACCGCACCCAGGATACTGCTGCCAGTTTCCCAGAAAAGTTAGTGGGGCTGCCCCCAATTGCGCCTGTGCAAATAGAAGACGTCTATACCAAGGCTCTACTAGGCACATGGGCTCAGGCACGCTACTATAGCAGGATTTCTACGACAAACACCTGAGTCATATTCCCCTACGCAAGCTAGAAGAACTTGAGATCTGGGGAATTGGAACTGCTAGGTGCCCATATGATGGCTACATCCCTATTCAGATATCCTTTGGGCCAGCAGCTGTCGGGAAGGAAGAGGCTTTCGACACCTTGGCTGTCGTGTGTCCCAGACCACCTGGGGCCAGGTGGAATTCCATACTAGTAGGAACTAATACCGACTTAGTGAGAAGACTATTATCATCAGTACTGAGCAAAGATGGATCCACCAAGAATAAAATTCACCCACAGTTACTGAAAGCTTGTCGGCGAGTGGCAAGAGAGAAGAAGACCCCAAAAGGAGGAGTGGGACGGCTGTGGAAATTGGAGACCCGAGAGAGGGTACTACAGCCAGAGGAAGTTGCTCACATGAAGGCCACCTTCAAGTTGACTTGAGACCAACAGGGCCCCTTTGTGGTGCTGGATACGGATAAGCAATCCAGGGCGGCTGTACTAGAAATGTTTCCAGAGCCGGCTTCTACCCAAGACCTGTCCGGGACAGGAAGGAAAGTGCCCATCTGCTTGAAGAGTGTGACTGACCAGTCTATTACGTTGGGAGCAGGTGAGTGCTGCCACCCCTGTACTCCTCTAAGAAGCCAAGGATCTGAAGAATAGCCAACAGTTGCAGATGGAGTTCCAGCGATGTGTGGAGGTCTTGTCCCCTGCCTGGCAGAAAAGGATGAACTCTCAACTGATGAGATGGGAGAAGCTGTTTTCCAAAGACGATTTTGATGTGGAATGTGAAAGAAGTGCGCAACATAGAAATCGGCTTAGAGAAGGCAAACTCTTCCAAGAGTGGGCCAGGAGAGTACCTCTCAGTGACCTGGAAGACTTAAGAGAGCAGCTGGCAGAGTTGAAAAGGAGTCATTCAGGCATCTCTGTGTCCCTATGCTTCCCCCATAGTGGTAGTAAGGAAGAAAAATCGGTCGTTATGCATGTGTATCGACTACCGGACCATGAATCGGCGCACCATCCCAGACCAGTACACCACACCATGCATCGAAGATGCTTTGCAGTGCCTTACTGGAGCTAAGCGGTTTAGTGTGCTTGACTTGAAAGGCGGGTAATACCAGATTCCCATGCACACGGAAGATCAGGAGAAGACGGCATTCATATGCCCATTAGGATTTTACAAGTTCAGTCAGATGCCTCAGGGCTTGTCGGGGGCTCCTGCAAACTTTCAACGTTTGATGGAAAGGACAGTAGGATGCACGAATCTCGTAGAAGTACTGGTGAATTTGGATGACCTCATTGTGTTTGGGAAGACACTGGAAGAGCACAAAACTTGACTAGAAAAGGCATTCTCTCGCCTCTATAAGGAAGGACTGAAGTTGTCACTGGAAAAATGCCAGTTCTATACAACCTCTGCCACCTATTTGGGTCATGTTGCCTCTGCAGGAGGAGTCGCTACAGATCCACAGAAGTTAGAGGCTGTCGCCACCTGGTCCAGACCAAGAACTGTAATTGAGTTGAGATCTTTCCTGTGATTCTGCTTCTATTGCCGATGATTTGTGGCCAACTTTGCTGCGATCACTCGGCCTCTTAATGAGCTGTTGCAATTGGGCACAAGAGAAGGAGAGGATGGAGTCAGACCCAAAAAGAAAGGATAGTCCGTCCAAAGCCAATGGACCTCTCAATGTGAAAAGGCATTCTGGCAGTTGAAGAAGAGTCTCACAGAGGCCTCAGTTTTGGCCTATGCTGACCCTGGCCTGCATTATGAGTTGCATGTGGACGCTAGTAGAGAAGGATTGGGAGGAGTACTGTATCAGGAACAGAATGGAGAATTGAGACCAGTGGCCTATGAGTAGGAGCCTTACCCCATCGGAAAAGAATTACCCTGTCCACAAACTGGAATTTTTGGCACTCAAGTGGACCGTGGGGAATAAGTTGAGAGACTATTTGTATGGAGCTGAGTTCATTGTCAAGACTGACAACAACCCCTTAACTTACATCTTAACCTCGGCAAAACTGGATGCCACAGGACATAGGTGGGTTAGCAGCTTTGGCAGGATTTTGGTTCAGTCTGAATCGGCCTGGAGTTGGGAACTGAGATGCGGATGCTTTGTCAGGCAGGCCTCATAGAAAGGAGGAAGACCTAGAGGGATGGACTTATGTAACTGAAGAAGGAGTGCGTTCCTTGTGTCAGGGCCTGGACCAGAATATGAAAGGAGGAGTGGCTGCTGAATATATTGTGGTCCACCTATCTGAGATACCAAGAGGTTACTGTGGATTGACATAGGTGAGAGGAGAAGGCCTACCCCAACTGACAAAGAGATTTGAGGAGATACCAAGAATAGGACCCATTGGGTCATTTGGTGCGGCAGGCTTTGAACAAGCAGGATCCCGGACTGTTGCTGAAAAGCCACATAAAGGAAGAAAAGACTCTGCATCAAGAGTGGAATCGGTTGCAAATCAGAGATGGAGTGTTATACAGGCGTTGCCCGTCTGGAGACAAGGAGGAGAGGTAGTAGCTGTTCCCGGAAAACATTGTTCTACTGTTCTAGTGTCGTAATGTCAGGAAGATCCTGCCAGTGACAGACATTGTGGGCTTTCCACTCCGTGTTGTCGTGTGCGTGCCTGTGCACCGGTGCGCGGGTGTGCGCGTGCCTGTTGGCGCCAGGCGGGCTATTTAGTTCTGACAGTCAAACTGAGATCTTGCTATCTGATCTACAGTGTGTGTGTATCCTGATCCTGAAAACATGTCTCTTGTGCTTACTTACCCGGCTTGTCTCCTACCATCCCTGCCATCCACCTGCACCTGACTGTGGCCTGTCTGCCTACCGTTCTGCTTGATCCTCTGGTACCTCTGCTGTCTGCCTGATTACCGACCTGGCTTGCCCAACCACGCTGCTGCTTGTTCCTCTGGTACCTCTGCTGACCGCCTGATCACCGACATGGCTTGTCTGACTACCCTGCTCTGTTTCCTGGTTCCTGGTGCCTGTCTGCTGTCCAGCTTCCAGTTGTTGGTCCAGCTTCTGCCTGCAGTCCAGTTCCAGTCTGCGGTCCTGCTCCGGTGTCCTGGTTCCTGGTTCAAGTTGCCTACCTGCTACTCAGTTCCAGCCTGCTGCACCCGCCTGCCGACCCAGCTCCTTCTTGGTCCCAGCCTGTCTTCTGATCCTGTCGGAGGTTCCACTACACAGTGCTTCCTGGGTTCCAGATCCATCCCCTGCTGTTGATCCTGCCAGGCACTCATGCCACTCCTGACTCTTGTGCTTCCTGTATACCCTACCAGGGCCCTCAAGTCGGAGCCGCAAGAGAGGTCATTCCCTGCAGGTCGGGTATGTCCACTAGGTACGTGACACGTTACATGACAAACATGGCCACTTGGGAACAGACACAACATTTCGCTTGATTAGAGATAGATTTTATTTGTACAATTTGAGAGGAGAGGTAGAGAGTTACTGTCACTCTTGTATGACTTGCATCCAGCGAAAAACGTTGCGTTAGGGCCGCCTCAATGGGTCACTTACAGAGTCAGGAGCCGCTAGATATGGTCTGCATTGACTTTCTGTTCCTGGAACCTGATACAGGTGGAAGAAACAGCATCTTGGTTGTGACTGATCACTTCACCCGATATGCACAGGCTTATCCTACTAAAGATCAGAAGGCCAGCACTGTGGCTAAGGTGTTCGTGGGGAAGTTTTTCATGCACTATGGGCTACCTATATGAATTCATTCAGACCAAGGGAGAGACTTTGAGAGTCAACTAGTCCATCAGCTGTGTGCCCTATTGGGTATCAAGTCTCGTACTACACCGTATCACCCTCAAGGGGACCCTCAACCTGAGCAATTCAATCGGACTCTGCTAAACATGTGGAATTTTAACTCCAGAGAACAAACAGCATTGAGGTAATCATATAGCAGCACTGGTGCATGCTTACAATAGCACAGAAAGTGATGCTACTGGTTACTTCCCCTATCGCCTTATGTTTGGGAGAGAGGTTCATCTTCCTGCTGACCTGGCCTTTGGCACCTCCCTTGATGACACCCCTTTAACATCACATAAGGGTTATGTGGACCTATTATGGAAGAGCTTACAACAAGCTTATGAGAAAGCTATGGAGCATGCCTCTACCAGAGAATCTCGAAATAAACAAAACTTTGATTTTAGAGTAAAGATCCAGGACTTACAACCGGGTGACCGTGTGTTACTGAAAAATCATGGTGAATTGTTAGAGGCCACAGCCCTATATGTGTGTAAACAACTCCCTGGTTTACCCGTGTATCAGGTCAGACCTGATGGAGAAAAGGGACCGTTGAAAATATGGCACAGAAATCACTTGTTACCACTATCAGATGCAGTGAGGGTGCCTCAAGCACCTCCTCAGCCTTCCCCAAAGCCAACTCCACCTCGAACCCGCTCACAAAAGGAAATGTTACTGCAGCTGATCTGACGGACGAAAAAGATGAGGAGTTTGGAGAAGATTATATATTTTCTCAAGTTTGAAGTCCAGTGTCCTCCCCAGGGAGAAGGAGGATTGAAGAAGAAGAGGAGGAGGATGAGATGGTGAATGTGCCTTTTTGCATAGTTGAACAGTTTGTTGTTGTTATCAATGAGTTTGGCTCCCTCTAGTGGCTGCTGAACTTTGATAAGATTTTTTCCTTACCCCTTGGGAAGGAATGCGGCAAAGTATTGTGGGAAATGTAGTTTGGAAGAGGAAGTGACCCTGTTAGCTGGCTCAGCCTTGAACTACATGACAGACAATGCAAAGCGTGCAGAACTGCCTGCTGGGAGAAGTGATAAAAGGGGAGTTGCGGGCTGTTTTCAGCCTCTCTGGATGCCATTCAACACCTGTCAGCAGGAGGTCTGTGTGTGACCAGGAGGGAGAGACTGCCAGTGTTAATTTAATCAACTAAAATGACTAAAACATTTTAGTTGACTAAATTAATACTATTTTCGTCATCTAAATTATGACTAAAACGAAAACAACTGAGATGACTAAAATACGACTAAAACTAAATTGAAATTTGACTTCAAAATTAACACTGGTCTGTAGTGCATGTTCATACCTCAATACCAAAAATAATATTAGATTTTTCACTCCAGCAGTATGTAATGAGTTTGGAAATTGTAGAGAAATGTTTAACTAATGCATTACAATTTAATTGATTAGATTCATTCGATTTTAGACAACTAAAATGAGTTTTAAACAAAAACAGGAAGAAGATCTGGACAGCCGCACTCAAAAAACGTTTTTTTTTGCCTTTTTTTTTGAAAATTTCTTGTGAACATATCTCCGCTCCTCCGTTCGTAATACCCTTGGAGTTACTCGCGGTCTTTTGTTATACTGAAGAAGAAGATGTTGATTCTTTCATGCCTTTTAGATACTGATTCTGAATGAGAGTGACTTTAATTATCGGTTTGGATGTATAGTTACAATTTCACCCTGTTATAGCAATATGGTACATTTTGTATTTTATAGTGCATTGGGGCCCTATAATCTCCATTAACATAGTTGGATCATATATGTGATCATATGACATTACAATCATTCCTTACAGCGCAGTTTACTTTTTTACCTACAGCAGGAACAGACAGGATCTAACGTGTTTCACACTTCATTAAAGTGCGGCTGTCCAGATCTTCTTCCTGTTTTTAATTGCTATATGCATTGCCTGCACCTGGGCTTCCAAGCTGGATGAGTAGGTTTTCTACTGTCGCTTGACCTACCTGGAGCGGTGATATCTCTCCTCTCTCTCTCTAAAATGAGTTTTAGTTGACTAAAATGTACTGGAGATTTTAGTCGACTAAAACATAGGACATTTTAGTCAACTAAAATGTATTGGAGATTTAGTCAACTAAATACGGCTAAAATTAAAACAATTGCAGAAGACTAAAATGGGACTAAAACGAAAATGCCATTTTAGTCCTAAGACTAAAACTAAATCAAAATTTGCTGACAAAATTAACACTGGAGACAGCGGACTATACAGCAGAGAGACCCAGATCGCCCGCCTCTGAGGGATCTCAGAGTACATCTTTGCCATCCCAGCAAGCGGACCGACCTGCACTTCAGAACAACTGGAAACCCCTGCACTACAGTCCATCTGGAGTTGCAGCACGGCACGGCGGTGCCATTTTCACCAAACGGAGACACCAGGAGGGGATTCCAGAAGGTGACTCACAGCCTTTGAGTCTATTGTGGTGAGAGGGCACCTGCCCATTCCTGTAGAGAGTACAGTATTGCTGAGTGAGTTATTTTTACAGACTGCTGTTGAGACCTGTAGTTCCACGGAGGTGAATCTACTTTTCCACAGGCATCATACAGCTGGACTTCGAGGCCTTGTCTGTTCCCCTGTGCTGTAAGGTCAGTATTGTTATTGCACTGATATTTCTTCAGTTAAGTCATCCTCAGCAGATCTTTTGCCCTAAAGTCATTTCTTTTCCTATGTCTTTGTGGATTACAAATACTGTAGTTTAAACATCAGGCTAGCTGAAGATATCCGGAGTGAAAGAACTTTTGCCATTTTCCTCTTTTCCTAAGCATTGCTGCTACACTCATAAGTTGCACTTTGAATTACAATATATACTAGACTTTTATACTGTGTTTCTGAATGCAAAAACAACACACTGTATTTTTGGTCTGTGTGTTGAGGCCTCGGTGGGAAGGTATTTAATGTATGTTTTGTGGATATTGATACTTATCCCTCTGTGCACCTGTTCACATATACTTTTTAAATTGATTATAGAGTTATAAGTCTTGTTTTATGTGCCTTAATTGATACCAGTTGTCAATCATAATTTGTGGTTATTCATGCTCTTCCTTGTGTTCCATTACTTACTCTAGTAAACTGGTTCAGTGATATTGTGTGAGTTTTTCATTGCTAGCGCCACATTGCAGAATGGAACCCAAGGTATCAGAGGGAAGAGAGGATCTGCAGAGCCGGGATAGCCAGTGTGGTATAGAGTCAATCAGCAGCCCTCACAGGGGTACCGCTACACAGCATAATAAGAATCACAAGATAACAGATGAACATATAGCACAGTCCTTTCCTAATATCCTTGAGCTCTAACTACAAACTTGTAGCTTCCCAGCATACCGGCAAAAGAAAAGAGTCCATTCTTGGCAAAGTCCTTATTCGATCTTCAGGGAGGAGAGCATGTCCCGGCAATCCCCCTACATGTGGAAGGCTCTAGGACACAGGTGTCTAGCAGAAACAGGGACTCCCAGAGAGGCAGATAGCCCTGGGAGAAGCAGCAGCTGGAGGAAACATCTTATCTGTGTCTTTAGGGGAGACTACTGGTCGAAATGAAGTAGTAAACTGATCTATGTGTTTTGGGATACCAGTGAAGTACTCCAGACACAGACTCTTCAGGAAAACAAACTTTGGCCCTTATAGGCATTTACAACATATATGTGTGTGTGTGTGTGTGTATATATATATATATATATATATATATATATATATATATATATATATATATGTATCTCAGCCTTTGCATCACAAATACATATTTCCACTAAGAAGGAGACTCCTGGCTCATTTAACTAATCAGAAAGATACATATATTTCTTTTATGTATTAGTATCTGGGCAGGTTATACTGTACTGGAAGCTAGTTTTGCATGTAGCATTTGCAGTTTTCACTAAATATATCATTAGCTTCAGTTATCTGTCTCCAGGGCAGCCATCAGAAATTGTGGGGCCCCTTACACAGCTTTAGGCCTGCCCCCCCCCCCGGGCCTGACCACCAACATTCCCCAGGGTCCCGCCCACTGGCCGTCCCACCAAGTCCTTCAGTGCCTCAGCCCCCTCACACCTGTATTCTCTGAGCCCCCCCTCACACCTGTACGCTCTCAGCCCTCCTCACACCAGTACGCTCTGAGCCCCCCCCTCACACCTGTACGCTCTGAACCCCCCCTCACACCTGTACGCTCTGAGCCCCCCTCACACCTGTACGCTCTCAGCACCCCCTCACACCTGTACGCTCTCAGCACCCCCTCACACCTATACGCTCTCAGCACCTCCTCACACCTGTACGCTCTGAGCTCCCCTCACACCTGTACGCTCTCAGCATCCCCTCACACCTGTACGCTCTCAGCACCCTCTCACACCTGTACGCTCTCAGCACCCTCTCACACCTGTACGCTCTCAGCACCCCCTCACACCTGTACGCTCTCAGCCCCCCTCACACCTGTACGCTCTCAGCCCCCCTCACACCTGTACGCTCTCAGCACCCCCTCACACCTGTACGCTCCGAGCCCCCTAACACCTGTACGCTCCGAGCCCCCCTCACACCTGTACGCTCCGAGACCCCCTCACACCTGTACGCTCCGAGCCCCCCTCACACCTGTACGCTCCGAGCCCCCCTCACACCTGTACGCTCTCAGCACCCCCTCACACCTGTACGCTCTCAGCACCCCCTCACACCTGTACGCTCTCAGCACCCCCTCACACCTGTACGCTCTCAGCACCCCCTCACACCTGTACGCTCTCAGCACCCCCTCACACCTGTATGCTCTCAGCCCCCCTCACACCTGTACGCTCTCAGCCCCCCTCACACCTGTACGCTCTCAGCACCCCCTCACACCTGTACGCTCTCAGCACCCCCTCACACCTGTACGCTCTGAGCCCCCCTCACACCTGTACGCTCTGAGCCCCCCTCACACCTGTACGCTCTCAGCACCCCCTCACACCTGTACGCTCTCAGCACCCCCTCACACCTGTACGCTCTCAGCACCCCCTCACACCTGTACGCTCTCAGCACCCCCTCACACCTGTACGCTCTCAGAACCCCCTCACACCTGTACGCTCTCAGCACCCCCTCACACCTGTACGCTCTCAGCCCCCCTCACACCTGTACGCTCTCAGCCCCCCTCACACCTGTACGCTCTCAGCACCCCCTCACACCTGTACGCTCTGAGCCCCCCTCACACCTGTAAGCTCTGAGCCCCCCTCACACCTGTAAGCTCTGAGCCCCCCTCACACCTGTACGCTCTGAGCCCCCCTCACACCTGTACGCTCTGAGCCCCCCTCACACCTGTACGCTCTTAGCACCCCCTCACACCTGTATGCTCTGAGCCCCTCCTCACACCTGTATGCTCCTAGCACCACTCACATGTGTGTATATGACATGCATGTACACACACAGAGAACATGTACACACACAGAAATGTAGACACTCAGGCATGTACACACATACACACACACAGAAATGTAGGCACAGAGAAATGTACACAGTCACACACACCCACAACAGCCCTTTACTTGTAAGGCGTTCCTAGTCCCAGCTCTTGTTTCCATATGTAGAGATGTGCACATGCAGGAAATGGCCAGAGGTGGCAGCAAAGAGCCCAATGTCAGCTTCTGACAGAGCAGCAGCTTTCCGACTCGCACACATACAGGAGCTCCTCTGCACCCGACCCTGCCTTCTCATATCCTTGCCAGTCGGCTGGGCCCATCCAGACACTGGGGCCCCTTACAAGTGTATGGGCTATACCCCCCTGATGGTGGCCCTGTCTGTCTCACTTCTAAGCTATTCTGAAATTTGTAAAGTTCCAACATAAGTTTCACAATCACTGTGGCTCAGCTCCTCTTATCTGTCTGACAAACAAGCTATGTATAGTATTTACAGGGGAAGGGGGAAGGGGAGTTAATTTAGAAACAGGTATCTTTGGAAACTTCTACATGTCAGTAGTCTCCTGTGTAACCTTACAAGTGAAAAACATATTGTCAAAATAACAGCATCAATATCATTAACCACTAGGCGTCCGCGCTATAGCCGAAAGGCGGCTACCGCGTGGCGCTCAATTGCCGGGAGGGTGTCCCTGGATGTCCTCCTGTTCACTTCCCCTCTGCTTGCCACCACGGGTGCGCATCGGGGAAATTCTGTGTTGGCCGTGTCCGTTGGACGCAGCCATTCACAGATCGTACTAAATGGCCAATCACAGCGGCCATTTAGCACTCGATTGGAGTGTCCAATGAGTGATGATCTCATCTCTCATTGCCGGCTCTCCCTCCTCACACAGAAACAGCGTGTGAGGAGGGAGAGCTTCCGTGCTGCAGCTTGTGAGTGTACACAAAAAAAAAATAGAAAATACAGTGCCCACAGTACCTGTCAGTGCCATCTGTCCCCAGAACCAAATGTCCCCAGTGGAAACTTCTACATGTCAGTAATCTTCTGTGTAACCTTACAAGTGAAAAACATTCATAGCTTCCTATGGAGCGGTGGAAGTCAGCAGACATCGATCTGATCCTGTCCGCTAAAAAATAGATGGGAATCCGTTCCCTATCCACCTGCTGGATTGGATCAGATGACAATGGGATGCAAATGGGCAGGCAGTCCTTTTCAAACTGAAAGCCCATAGAGAAGAGCAGATTGTATCTGTGTCTGCTCTGTATTAGTGGAGCGGACACGAACCTGTCATCTGCCTGCTCAGCTGGGAACAGCGGTTAGATCCCCTGCTGAGTGAGCAGATCCGCTGGCAGACTCTACCAGTATCAAAGGAGCCTCCTTCAGTAAGCAGCTTGCACTCACATGCTGTGGCTTGTCTGGATTTGTTTCCCATGCAAGCAGCTGGTACTCACATGATGTTGGTTCATTTGCTCCTTAGACCAAAGGTCCCCAGTCCTTCCCTAAAAACCCATTATACCTCCTTGTTGGATGAATGTGGGGAGGAACACAATATTTATCAGGACTCTGTCCTACCAGCTGGTAATGGGGACCATTGTGGCCCTAGGCTCCCGATTATGTTGAAGTGGCAAAGTTATTTCACCAAAGCATGGAAAAGAATGTTATTGTGTTTCTGGCTATAAAAATATATCTTAGTTTTACGTTATGTCTAGAGAAGTCGGTTTATATCTTTTCAGGTGTTTTCTGATGATTCTGTTGATGGTAAATCTAACTATTTGGATTATCATGGTGACTGAAGAATCCAGACATCATACAGTTGAACTAGAGGAGTACTTTAAGAGAAATGATTCTAAAACAAACACCAGCACTCTAAGTGAACATCAAGGTACGAAGTTTTTTTTACATTAACATTTTTTTTCTTCTACTTAACTGCTAGAATTGTGATCTTTCTGTCCCCACATGAGCAATTGCCCTGAAGCCACAACAATGTTCACACCTAAAACTCTGAAACTAAGCTAGGGGCGAAAAAAGTTAATGTGGTTAAAATACACTATATTACCAAAAGTATTGGGAAGCACATAAACTTCAATGGCATCCCAGTTTTAGCCCGTAGGGTTCAATATTGAGTTGGCCCACCCCTTTCAGCTATAACAGCTTCAACTCTTCTGGGAAAGCTGTCCACAAGGTTTAGGAGTGTCTATGGGAATATTTGACCATTCTTTCAGAAGCGCATTTGTGAGGTTAGACACCGATGTGAACAAGAAGGCCTGGCTCGCAGTCTCCACTCTAATTCATCCTAAAGGTGTTCTATCGGGTTGAGGTTTTCCAGGCCAGTCAAGCTCATCCATGTCTTTAGACCTTGCTTCGTGCACCGGTCCAAATCATTTGGTGGAGGGGGTTCCTCCACCCCAAACCCATTGATCCATGTCTTTGTGGACCTTGCTCTGTGCACAGGTGTGCAGTCATTTTGGAACAGGAAGGGGCCATCCCCGAACTGTTCCCACAAAGTTGGAAGCAAGTATGCTGACGCCTTAAGAGTTCCCATCACTGGAACTAAGGGGCCAAGCCCAACCTCTGAAAAGTAACCCCACACCATGATACCCCCTCCACCAAATGATTTGGACCAGTGCACAAAGCAAGGTCTAAAGACATGGATGAGCTTGACTGGCCTGGAAAACTTCAACCCGATAGAACACCTTTAGGATGAATTAGAGTGGAGACTGCGAGCCAGGCCTTCTTGTTCACATCAGTGCCTAACCTCACAAATGTGCTTCTGGAAGAAAGGTCAAACATTCCCATAGACACCCTCCTAAACCTTGTGGACAACCTTCCCAGAGGAGTTGAAGCTGTTATAGATGCAAAGGGTGGACCAACTCAATATTGAACCCTATGAACTAAGACTGGGATGCCATTAACATTCATGTGCGTGGAAAGGCAGGCATCCCAATACTTTTGGTAATATATATATATATATATATATATATATATATATATATGATGTTTTGTGTCAGGAACATGCTCAAATGCTTCACTGTTGTCACTGACCACAATGTCACCAGCTCCCAGTCACAGATTAATAGAAAGGCTCCCAATTGCAGAAGAGTATGCAAGATAACTTTAGCATAGGCTTACATTAAAGTGGTTCTAAAGGCTGAAGGTTTTTTACCTTTACGAGTAGCTTGGGAGAGAGCACGCACAAGTGCTCCTAGACAGGGCCACCATCAGAGGGTACAGCCGATACAATTGTAAGGGGCCCTGAGGCCCGAGGGACCCACCGGGTCAGAAGAAGGCAGGATGGGTGAAGGGAAGCTGTGTTGTTCACTATAAAAACAATCTTTCAGCTTCTGCTGCTCTCTGTGTCATTGAGCTCAGACATCAAGCTCTTTATTGCCACCTCTGACTACTATGTGCATGTGCATCCCTCCTGTAAGCTGCCTGTACTGTGCTCCTCTGTGTCAGCAACATGTCAGCTTTGTGAAAACGAGCTGGGACTAGGTAGGAAGATTAGGGCTGATTGTGCACAGGGAGGGGTCAGAGGCTTGTGTGCTTACAGATTGTGTATGTGTGGGCCTGACATATATATACACAGGTGGGGGGCTGACATATATACAAGTGTGAGAGAGGCTGACATATATACAGGTGTGAGGGGGGCTGGCATATATACAGGTGTGGGGGGGGCTGGCATATATACAGGTGTGGGGGGGGCTGACATATATACAGGTGTGTGTGTGGGGGGCTGACATATATAAAGTTGTGTGGGGATGACATATATACAGGTGTGAGGGGGGCTGACATATGTACAGGTGTGAGGCGGCTGACATATATACAGGTGTGGGGGGGCTGACATAAATACAGGTGTGTGGGGGGGTGGAGCTGACATATATTCAGATGTGAGGGGGGCTGGCATATATACAGGATTGAGAGAGGGGCTGACATATATACATGATTGAAGGGGGCTGAGTGCGTACAGGTGAGGTGGCCGGTGTGTGGCTTCAGTGAGATGACCCATGGTCAAGCCCTGTGGAATGTTGGTGGTCAGGCTTGGGGGGGGCCAGGCCTAAAGCTGTGTAAGGGGCCCAAAAATTTCTGATGGCTTCTCTGCCCCTTGAGCAAGCAGTTTGCTTTGGGGTGCTCAGATGGGGGGAGGGGCCAGGAGCGCTGGAGGTTTGTGTACAACCATCCAGCTGATACATGGATTGAAATTATGCCAGTCCCTGCTGAACCAACCAAAGTTCAATCCATGTATGACTGCCGCTATGCTACTCTGGGTGAGAATGCCACTGTACTAGTCCACAGCATCACCCTTTTAAAGAAAATGAATCATAAGGACCATAAAGCAATAAAGTTGTTACATGGGGACACAGAAAAAATAAAACTATAATGGTAATGCCAGTGACAGAATGTATCACATATGTCATTTTTTTTATTTCCCATAGTTCTACTGTATGCCTATACAAGTAAATTATTTTTAAATGCTTTATTATAATTGTCCTCCAAAGATCAAAATTCAGTATAATTCTGTTTTTTAAATTAAAGATAATGATTTTAAAGTTCATACTATATATGTGCAGTATATTTTGTGCATCATGTTCCAATGCATGTTTTATATGCAAGTTTAGCTGCGCTACCATTGAACTTTTGAGAATCTGCATTTTGGCCTGCATTCTGCATTTTTAGCCACTTGCTTACTGGGCACTTAAACCCCCCTCCTGCCCAGACCAATTTTCAGCTTTCAGCGCTGATGCACTTTGAATGACAATTGCGTGGTCATACAACACTGTACCCAAATGAAATTTTTATCATTTTTTCCCCACAAATAGAGCTTTCTTTTGGTGGTATTTAATTACAGCTGGGAGTTTTATTTTTTGCTAAACAAACAAAAAAAGATGCAAAATAAAAAAAAAAAAAAAATCATGTTTAATAGTTTGTTATAAAATTTTGCAAACAGGTAATTTTTCTCCTTCATTGAAGTGCGCTGATGAGGCGCACTGATAGGCTGCACTGGTGGGCACTGATAGGCTGCACTGGTGGGCACTGATAGGCTGCCCTGGTGGGCACTGATAGGCATAGTTAAGGCGGCACTAATAGGCACAGATAAGGTGGCACCGATAGGCACAGATAAGGCAGTACTGATGGGCACAGATAAGGCGGCACTGATGGGCAAAGATGGGCACAGATAAGATGGCACGGATGGGTGGCACGGATGGGTGGCACTAAGGGGCACTGATAGGTACCACTGATAGATGGGACTGATGGGCACTGATAGGTGGCTCTGATAGGTGGCACTGCTGGGCACTGATGGGCAGCACTGGGCACTGATGAGCACTGGTAGATGACACTGATGGGCACGGATATGTGGCACTGGGGTGCAGCACCGTTGTTGAGGCAGATTGTGGGTGGTACTGTGGGCACTGATGGGTGGCACTGTGGGCACTGATGTGTGGCACTGTGGGCACTGCTGGGTGGCACTTACGGGGGGCACTTATTTATTCCTGAGGGTGGCAGGTGGGCACTGGTAAGCTGGTCGTGATCGGGACTGATGTCCCCATCACGGCTGCCGGTGATCAGCTCTTTTTTTTTCTCCTCGCGCTGACAGCGCGAGGAGGAATAATAGCCGATTACCGGCTCCGTTGTATCACATGATCAGCTGTCATTGGCTGACAACTGATCACGTGGTAAGGGGTCGGGATCGACCCCTTGCTCGGATCCGTGATCAGGCGAGTCTCATAGACTCGCCGATCACAGAGCGCGCCGCGCGCGCCCCTCAGGGGGCGCGCAGGCCGCTCGTGCACGGGACGACATCAATAGACGTAGTCCCGGCAAAGGAGGTCCACGCTGTAGCCGTCATTTGGCTATAGCGCGGATCTCTAGTGGTTAATACCCTTTCACCAAAACATACGTTCTTGTAGATTTCAATGGTATGGTGGCTAAAAACATACTGTAAATGTGCATAATAATAGCAGCGCACACATATAAACCACCTCTAAGCCCTTGTACACACGGTCGGAGATTCCGACGGAATGTGTCCAATCGGACCGTTTTGTCGGATATTCCGACCGTGTGTGGTCTCCATCGGACTGTTTCCATCGGAGTATCCGACGGACCAAGTTTTCCAACTTGCTGGTAAAATTTTCTGACAAACTGCTCCGATCGGACATACTCCGATCATGACAATCGGACAAAGTGCCACGCATGCTCAGATCAAATTCCTAGACCAAAGCTATTGGCTACTAGCCTGAACGTAGTCCCATCGTAACGAAATAACGTCATCACGTTCTGAACGATCGGATTTTCCGACAACTTTGTCCGACCGTGTGTATGCAACAGTTTCAGACAAAATCCGACGGATTTGGTTGTCGGAATGTCCGACCGTGTGTACAAGGGCTAAGACCATTTCAAAATGTATTATTTGTTTATAAGGTGAGCTTTTATATATATATATATATATATATATATATATATATATATATATATATATATATATATATATATATTGCTCAAAAAATTAAAGGAACACTTTTTAACCACTTAAGGCCTGGAAAGATTTACCTGATTGATGACCAGGCCATTTTTTGTAATACAGCACTGCGTCACTTTAACTGACAATTGCGTGGTTGTGCGGTACCCAAACAAAATTTATGCCTTTTTATCCCCACAAATAGAGATTTATTTTGGTGCTATTTGATCACCTCTGAGGTTTTTATTTTTTTGGGCTATAAACAAAAAAAGACCGACCACTAAAAAACAAAAAAACAAAAACAAAAAAAACAATATTTTTTACTTTTTGCTATAACAAATATGCCACCCAAAAAAACAAAAACAAATTTCTTCCTCAGTTTAGGGCGATATGTATTCTTCTACATATTTTTCGTTAAAAAAAATCGCAATACGCGTATATTGATTGGTTTGCGCAAAATTTATAGCGTCTACAAAATAGGGGATAGATTTATGGCAATTTTTATTATTCATTTTTTTTTAATAGTAATGGTGGTGAGGAGCGATTTTTTAGCGGGACTGTAGTGAACAGATCGGACAGTTTTGACACTTTTTTTGGGACCACTGACATTTATACAGCAATCAGAGCTCCCGCTTTAATGACATTGGCTGTATGATTGGGCTCATTGTACTGCAGCAGAAAAAAATTGGGGCCAGTCACATGCCTCCCTGGTAGTATGTCATGACTGATAAGTATCTGTATTTCTCAGCATTGAGGATACCATTGATCCTGACCAAATTTCCAACCCCAATTATAGAAATGCAGTACCAAACTTGCAAGGAATCTCCACCATGTATCACTGTTGCCTGTAGACTCTCATTATTGTACCGCTCTCCAGCCCTTCAGTGAACAAACTGCCTCCTGCTGCAGCCAAATATTTTACATTTTGACTCATCAGTCCAGAGCACCCGCTACCATTTTTCTTCACCCCAGTTACTATGTTTTCATGTATAGTTGAGTCACTTAGCCTTGTTTCCATGTCAGAGGTTTGGCTTTTTTGCTGCAACTCTTCCATAAAGACCACTTCTGGCCAGACTTCTCAGGACAGAAGATGGATGTACCTGGGTCCCACTGGTTTCTGCCAGTTCTGTGCTGATGGTACTGCTGGACATCTTCCGATGTCGAAGGAAAGTAAGTATGATGTGTCTTTCATCTGCTGCATTACGTTTCCTTGGCTGACCACTGCATCTATGGATCTCAACAATGCCCATTTTTTTGTGCTTCTTCAAAAGAGCTTGAACAGCACATCTTGAAATCCCAGTCTGCTTTGAAATCTTTTCCTGGGAAAGACCTTGCTTAAGCAGTATAACTACCTTGTGTCTTGTTGCTATGCTCAGTCTTGCCATGGTGAATGACCTATGACATGAAACTGTCCTCCGCAACCTCACTTTAGCAGCAGAGTTTGGCTGTACTTCACCCAGTTTTAAGTCTCCTACACAGTTGTTTCTCTTTCAGTTAATGACTGTGTTTCATACAAACATATGAAATTGATGCCCATTAGCACCAGCTTGATATAATTGGTTAATAATACACCTGTATGACAATGGGACAACTAGAAAAATCGAGGCAACCTTGGACTTTTAAGATACATTATAGACTTACAATGCTGAGCAGCTTTTATAAAAAAAAAAAAAAAATGTAAAATAACATAAAGAAGACATTTTTTAAAAGATACCCACGGGGCAGACATCTAACATACAAAAAGTACAGAGTATCCCATAACAAGCGACAACCTTTGAAACAATCAATTTCCTCTGATAAGAACTGGAAAAGGCATAGATGTATCAACCCATTGAGGGAAATGGAGTATTCACCTTTATCCAGTTATAGACACTACATGTTTTGCGGTAAACCGCTTCTTCAGGAGCATAGATCAGAGGAATATTTTCTCAAAAAGAAAACATACATATCAAAAATCTTCATATTGTAAAACAAGGTAATACAATAGAGCTGCGGGATTAGAGGCGGACCACCAAGTAACTGCCACAATAGTGGAAGGTCTCACAACTTATAAGGACTTGATGCCTGTCCTAATGAAGGATGACTGTGTGCCTGTGGAAGAGAAAACAGACAGTGATGAGTCAGATTTGTCAGGATCACTTAGTGCTCTTGCGCCTCATTCCAGCATCTGGGTGTTGGCTGTTGCATTCCCCCTGTCTGTGTTCATCGGGAAGGTGATTGATCTGGTCAGTCTCCTGATATAAGCAAACCGAACACTCTATCCCTTGCTTGTGATAGAGACAGAGTTTCCTGCGTTGAAGTAGACGTGACATTCGTGACATTATCACAAACCTTTAACAAACATTTTCTGTCAAGATGGACACTACACAGGCCCATTTATTTGCTGAGGAAATTTGTAAACTGACATGCCAAGTGCAGGAACTGTCTGTGCGTTTAAATGCACCTCCAGCAGTAATGTAGGAGCAAGTTAACCCGCCTGACCGTTTTTCTGGTGATCCCCATGTGTTTTCTAACTTTAAAAATAGTTTTATGCTATACTTTAAGCTCAAGCCACACTCCTCTGGTTCTGAAGCACAGCGGGTCAGTGTCAGAGAACTCACCATGTGAATGTCCATCCCCGTGTAGCAGCAGTTCACTTTCGTCTCAAGGGCCATGCACGGTGTCCCCGTCAGATGCATGCGAGTTCCGGTAAGAACAGACACGCGCGCCAATACGAACACGTGAACGCACTCGCGCCAACCGAACGTATGCACGTACTCATGCACGCACGGCCACATCCACCAATCCGGGCACATCTTGCCCTATATAAACAGGATCCTGACTTGATACCAGTGCTGGATCATCTTCAGCTTGTCCCTGGAATACCTGATCGTTCTTGTACCTGTGACCTTGTTCCTGACTACCGGCTTGCTCGACTATTCTTTCGGATCATCCTTGTTTACCGTTTCCTGGACTATTTCTGACCTCGGCTTGCATTTCCTACTTCAGCTTGCTTCCTGATTTTGTACCTCACTGCCAGCACGTTACCAGACCCCTTGCTTGTCCCTGACTATGCACCTGCCTTTCATTTCTGTACCTCGTTGCCAGCCAGTTGCCAACCTAGCCTGTTCCTGACGTGCAGTGTCTTCCTCACGCCTGCTTGGCTCCCGCTGTAGTCCACTAGTGATCGGCCTACGCCTCTTCATCCAGGAGGACCCAGTATCTTCAGGTCTTCATCTCCAAGCCGCAGGCACCTGCACCCTTTCGCTGCCTCCACACTCCCTGTGCTAGAGGCCACCCCCAGCAGTCTGACTCCGCTGTAAGGTACGTGACAGTACGATCCAGCCAGAATGGAGTCCGACAGGGGGGCCTCACCTTTGGAAGCCTTGTGCCAACAAATTTCCACCCTTACCCAAGCAGTCCAGGGCCTGCAAGATGGATATCACCAACTTGAGCAGAGAGTGGAGTCATTAACACCAAGCACCGCTGCTTCCCAAGGGGCCACAGCCTCCCGATCCTCCGTTCCAGCAACGTCAGAATCTGCACATGCAGTAGTGGTGCCACCCCCAGAACCTCGAGTTCCTACCCCAGAGAGGTTTTCCGGAGATCACAGCAAATTTCGTGCCTTTGGGAATGCTTGCCAGTTATATTTTTTGCTGCAGCCTCGTACTTTTTCCCTGGAAAGCACAAAGGTGGGATTCATTGTTTCCTTACTTCAGGGCGAACCCCAAACCTGGGCTCACCGCTTACTGGAACAGGCCAGCCCTCTGCTTGATACCATGGACTCTTTTTTGAATGAGATGGCTAAGTTGTATGATGACCCTCAGCGTGCTACAACTGCAGAGGCCAGTCTCCATGCCCTTCTGCAGGGTCGCAGACCTGTAGAGGACTACGTAACGGACTTCAGGCGGTGGAGTTCTGATACTCAGTGGAACGACGCCGCCCTCTGTTAGCAGTTCCGCATTGGACTGTCCGAGGCTCTAAAAGATGAGTTGGCTCGTGTCGGAGTTCCCAGTTCTTTGGAGGACCTAATACATGTGTCAATTCAAATTGATCGTCGTCTAAGGGAACGAAGATCTGAGAGAATCAGCCAAATTCGTCCCACATGGATGTTGCCTAAAGTCCCGAATCATCCTCCCATTCATTCATCTCATACACCTGCTACCACTTCTGAAGCTCCAGAGCCAATGCAAATAGGCTTGCTTCGTTCACCGTTATCTATGGAAGAAAAGTAGCACCGTCGTCAGAACAATCTCTGTCTCTATTGTGGAGAAGCTGGTCATTATGCAAATATGTGCCCAAACAAGACCCGTGGGTTCAATCGTTCACCTCTTGAACCCAATGCGTTGCCTTTGACAAAATCTATTCACATCGCTGTTTCCATTTCCTTACAGCTTCCAGAAGGAACACTCCAGGTCCAAGCTATAATTGACTCTGGTGCCTGTAGCTGCTTCATTGATCATGCTCTTGTTCTTCAACATAATATACCATTGATACCCAAGCAACGTCAACTCTCCATATGGTTAGCGGATGGATCAAACATTAGATCTGGCCCCATCACCCATGAGACTCAACCATTATCCGCCAACATACTACCCGACCATCAGGAACTACTCCGCCTGGACGTTATTTCTTCACCACTATTTCCAATCATTCTGGGAATGCCCTGGCTACAAGCCCATAAACCTCAAATAAACTGGGTGACTGGTGAAGTGTTTTTTCAGTCCGCCTACTGCCTTCAGAACTGCCTCAAGATCTCCCATCACTTGGTCCCAGTTCTTGCCTGCTCAGGGCCCACATCTGAGGCTCAAAGACTGGTCCCAGCTACATATCAATGTTTCCTAGACGTTTTTGACAAACAAAAGGCTGACACTCTTCCTCCACATCGGGTTTATGATTGCCCAATTAAATTATTGCCAGGAGCTGAAATTCCCTTCGGAAGGATATTTCCCTTATCAGAACTTGAACTTCTGGTCCTCAAAGAATATATCGACGAGAATCTCAAGAAGGTGTTCATCTGACATTCCTCTTCTCCAGCGGGTGCTGGAATATTCTTTGTTGAGAAAAAAGATCATTCCCTCCGCCCATTTGTGGACTACAGGGACTTGAACAAGGTAACGATTCAAAATCGCTATCCCCTTCCATTGATCCCAGAATTATTCCAGAGACTTCGGTCGGCAAGAATATTTACAAAACTGGATTTGCGAGGGGCCTATAATTTGATCAGAATCCGTGAAGGGGATGAGTGGAAAACGGCTTTCCGGACACGCTTTGGCCACTTTGAGTACCTGGTCATGCCATTCGGACTCTGCAACGCACCAGCTACTTTCCAGCATTTTGTTAACAATATTTTCAGGGACTTTTTGGATTTGTTCGTGATCGTTTATTTGGACGATATTTTGATATTTTCAGACTCTCTAGAAACACATCGTGACCATGTAAAACAGGTTCTTCTCAGACTGAGGCAAAACGGACTCTATGCTAAAGCCGAGAAATGTGAGTTCGAGCGCCAGACCATTCACTTTCTCGGCCTGGTGATATTGATTGAGGGTGTGGAAATGGATCCACAGAAGGTTTCAGCCATCTTATCCTGGCCACCTCCAACCGACAAGAAAGGGGTACAACGTTTCATTGGGTTTTCTAATTTCTATAGAAAATTTATCAAGAATTTCTCCAGTATTATAGCACCTATCACACAACTCACAAGAAAATAAAGTCAGTTTCAATGGACTGCTGCAGCTCAAGCTGCGTATGATAAACTAAAAGGACTGTTCATATCTGCCCCAATACTAAAACATCCTGACCCTGTTCTGCCTTATACCCTGGAAGTGGATGCGTCAGAAAATGCTGTAGGAGCCATTCTGTCCCAACGCCAAGGGCCTCAGTCCTTAATGCACCCTGTAGCTTTCTTTTCCAAAAAACTAGGTGCATTGGAAAGGAACTATGATGTGGGGGATCGGGAACATTTGGCAATAAAATCAGAGAGAAGAAGAATAGAAGAATGGCGGTACCTCCTGGAAGGGGCAACACACCCAATATTGATCTCCACAGATCATAAAAATTTGGAGTACCTCAGAACAGCCAAATGTCTCAGGCCCCGGCAGGCAAGATGGGCCCTTTTCTTTTCTCATTTTAATTTCCATATAACTTACAGACCAGGATCCAAAAACAGTAAACCTGACGCGTTATCCCGCATGTTCACAGAAACTGAAGTCCCATCTCCGGACACTATCCTACAAGCTGAAAATTTCTTATTAACACAACCTAGTTTCTTATCACGGGTTTGTCAGTCCTCCCGAGGAACATCAATCCCTTCAGATACAAACCTCCAAGAGAAGCATGGTCCCTTCTGACAGAAAGACAAACTTTTCATCCCTCAAGATCTCCGCACTTCTGTTCTACAGGTTTGCCATGACTATCCTCTGGCTGGTCACTTTGGGGGTCACAAGACTATGAATCTAGTTCAAAGACACTTCTGGTGGCCAAATCTTGCAAAGGACTGTAGGGACTATGTCAACTCTTGTCCAACCTGCCTCAGAAATAAAAATAGCAAGAATAAAGCATGGGGACTGTTGAGACCACTACCCATTCCCGAAAGACCATGGGATAAAATCGCAATGGATTTTATTGTTGAACTTCCTCCATCTGAAGGGTTTTCTTCCATTTTTGTGGTGGTGGATCGTTTTTCTAAAATGTCACACTTCATTCTCATGAAAGGAACTCCATCTGCGACTGAAACAGCCAAAATATTAATTAAAGAAATTGTTAGGCTCCATGGAATTCCCAGTGATATTGTCTCTGACCGTGGAGTTCAGTTCACGTCAAAATTCTGGAAGTCGTTGTGTGAGGCACTAGGTATAAAATTGAATTTTTCCTCATCCCCAAACTAACGGACAGACGGAACGTACTAATCAGACGTTGGAGCAGTATTTACATTGTTTCACTTCCTTTTCCCAGGAGGATTGGGCCTCATTATTACCCTTGGCAGAATTTGCATTCAATAATTCTACTCACTCTGCCACAAACCAGTCACCATTCTTTTCTAATTATGGTTTTCATCCTTCTTTTCTGCCAACATTTGTAGGGAATTCTCCTGTACCAGCTGTCCAGGATAGGCTAAATTTCTTTGTTACCAACAATCAGGTACTTAAGGAAACCATTGCCAAGGCACAATAAGACAATAAAAGATTCTTCGATAAGAAGAAAAGGGGGGAATTGGATTTAAAGGTCGGTGATCGTGCATGGCTTTCAACCGCGAACCTAAAACTGGCATGTCCCTCTAGAAAATTGGAACCCAGATATTTGGGACCTTTCCCAATTAAAAAGAAAATCAATCCAGTGGCCTATGAACTTGAACTTCCTGACTCATTCAGGATCCATCCTGTGTTCCATGCTTCTTTACTTAAGCCTGAGGTACCCAATTCCTTTCCAGGTCATGAGATAGGCCCTCCAGAAGCTGTGTTGGTAGATGGGGAGGAGGAGTTCGAAATCAAAGACATTTTGGATTACAGGAAACGCCAAGGACAAAACCAATATTTAATTAAATGGCAAGGCTTTGGTCCTGAAGAGGATTCCTGGGAACCCGAAGCGAACCTCCATGCCCAGAGGCTCATACGGGCCTTTCATTGCTCTCAAAGTTTGGTTCGAAGAGGCATCCGCAGGCTGCCCTTAAGGGGGGGGGCACTGTCAGAGAACTCACCATGTGAATGTCCGTCCCCGTGTAGCAGCGGTTCACTTTCGTCTCAAGGGCCATGTGCGGTGTCCCCGTCAGAGGCGTGCGAGTTCCGGTACGAACGGACGCACGCCAATACGAACACGTGGACGCACTCGCGCCACCCGAACGCATGCACGTACTCACGCACGCACGGCCACGTCCACCAATCCGGGCACATCTCGCCCTATATAAACAGGATCCTGACTTGATACAGGTGCTGGATCGTCTTCAGCTTGTCCCTGGAATACCTGATCGTTCTTGTACCTGTGACCTTGTTCCTGACTACCGGCTTGCTCGACTATTCTTTCGGATCATCCTTGTTTACTGTTTCCTGGACTATTTCTGACCTCAGCTTGGATTTCCTACTTCGGCTTGCTTCCTGATTTTGTACCTCACTGCCAGCACGTTACCTCACACCTGCTTGGCTCCCGCTGTGTTCTACCAGTGACTGGCCTACGCCTCTTCATCCGGGAGGACCCAGTATCTTCAGGTCTTCATCTCCAAGTTGCAGGCACCTGCACCCTTTCGCTGCCTCCACACTCCCTGTTCCCACTTCCAGGGGTGTGGAGACCGGAACCGTGCTAGAGGCCACCCCCAGCAGTCTGACTCCGCTGTAAGGTACGCGACAGTCAGTCTGATTATTACATGGTTGCAGGGGATCTTTGGCGTTTAGTCGCCCCGCAGATGACCCAGTCAGAGGGTCAGTTGAAGCCTTTTTCAAAGCCTTATGCTGCGTACACACAACCGGACTTTCTGGCAGACTAGTCTTCCTGACGGACTTTCGGTGGAGTTCCGATGGACTTTCCAAATGAACGGGCTTGGCCACACACAATCACACCAAAGTCTGACGGATTCGAATGTGATGACGTATGACCAGACTAGAATAAGGAAGTTCATAGCCAGTAGCCAATAGCTGCCCTAGAGTCAGTTTTCATCCATCGAACTAGCATACAGACGAGCAGATTTCTCCATAGGAACTGGGTCCGGCAGAGTTCCGGTGGAAAAATCTGAAACATGTTTTATTTCTAAAGTCCGAAGGTATTAGTTCCGTTGGACCTTTGCTGTCAAAAAGTCCGGTCGTGTGTACGCACATTAGGTTTACTGTACAATGATCCTGATCATGCCCATTCAGCTAAAGCTAACCTCAGGTCACTCTGTCATTTTTTGTGAATGAGTAGGGGTCCTATGTATCCTTTACTCATTCACATGGGGGGGGGGGCTTATATTTCTATCACCTTATTGCTCCAGATTCCGATAAGCCCCCCACCTGCAGATCCCCACAACCACTAAGTCGAGGTTGTGGGGAAGAGGCTCTTGTCCTCGTCAACATGGGGACAAGGTGTTTTGGCCTGCTAGGCTGCATGTTCGATAAAAAAGGTCTGAAATCTGAGGGGCTTCATCCTGTTTTTTTTTTTGCTTTGGGTCCCCAATTAACATCTCTACCATACTCTTGAAATACCAAATATTGGAGCAAAGCATGAGACTTTAACAGTGCTTACACTTTACAGGAAAGAAAGAAAAAACATAATTTGTCTTTCATAAAACAGCGGTAAATATACATCTCTCATGTGGACTGGAACCTGCATGAAAGAGCCTGAAGGTGCTCCTAGCTCTTTGCCCTGCATTCCTCGGAGTCTGTTCTGCCAGTTTATAAGAATTAGAAAACCATTATGCCAGTGAACAATAGCACTCAGTAGACTTCAGATTGGCCCCAATTCCTATACCATTATACCTCAGATCAGCCCCAATACCTGCACTTTTAGACCACAAACATCTCCCAATTCCTGCACCTTAAAAATATGTTACCACAGAATTTCATATGTACTTGTATGAAAAACTATCCTTGTTCTCTTTTGTATTGCTTCCTTTATGTGAAATCCCTGGTGTTTCTGCCAGTCCCTCTGCTTTCCTATTAAAACCTGACTACACTAAGGAGGAGAATACACCCTGGTCAGTTTTCTATCTATGCTGAGAACTCAACCTGCTCTCCTCCAATGGTCAGACATGTCCTGACAACCCCCCACCCCTGTACAGCCTTTTAATGGGAAGCCTAAAGTCATACTTACCTCAAATGTGCAGTTCGTTTTGCACAGAGTGGCCCCAAACCTCGACCTCTGGGGTCCCTCGGTGGCTCTTGCGGCTCCTCCCCTCATCAGATGACCCCCTAGGAGAAGCAGCCTCTTCAGGGGGTTACCTTGGGGCGCGCTCCCAAGTCCAGCATTTGACGTCCATAAACTCTGAATGTAGGACTCGGCTGCATGTAGGATGCATTAAGGAGAAAAAACACGAGGGTTTACAACCCCTTTAACGTGCTGCTATTTATCCTCCGCAGCTCTTATGCAACTGAGAACAGAGGAAATGCAATTACTTATAAAAAAAAGGGGCAAAAGGTATTTATAATGCTTTTTCATATTTATAAACAAATGTTTTGCCTTTCATTTCTATTTTAACCACTTGCGGACCATCCATCGTAAATGTACTGTGGCAGGGCACTCTGTGCCAGGCCTGACACTTCCGGCTCTGTGGTGCACACGTGCGCGCTATTGACCTATTAGCAAAAGCATGCAGGCATAGGACACGCCTCCTGCCACGCCCCCGTAAAGCTGAGTTATATGGAAAAAAAAATGATTAATGAAACCCACGAGTGCTTTTTTTTTTTTTTACCACTATTATTCTTTTATATTGGCTTTTGGAATTTACAAATGCAACAATTTAGAAATTGGATGAAAGGTTTAGCACTGGGAAACATAAAAAGATAAAAAGTGCATTTTATATACAACTATATAGATCAGTATAAAATGAGGGAAAGAAGAGGAGGTAAGAGGGACAGAGGGACTTTGTTCCAAAGCAGGGACAGTCCCTGGGAATCAGGGACAGTTGGGAGCTATGCAAGTGGTTAAACTGAATGAGTTGTTTTACAAGATGATCGTTTACAATTACTTTAAGATCTCAGATTACCCTCCATTCTTGTACATTCTGACCTCAGAACAGCCTCAGTTTCTGCACCATTAGAATCACAGTCATTTTACATAAGTTCCTGCTTAACTGGTTCCTGACCAGCGCACGCCGATGTACGTCGGCAGAATGGTACGGACAGGCAAATGGGCGTACCTGTACATCCCTTTAAATTTGCCACCCTGCCATCCGCCGCCGGCGCGCTCGCGTGCTGGTCGGGACCCCCGTGAGTCCGGTCGCGGGTCCCGCGGACTCTCCCCGTTCTGCCTAGCAACTAGTGATGCTGATCTCTGCTCCATGTGATTGGAGCAGAGATCAGTGTTCACTAAATTAAAGCCCAGCCCCCAACAGTTAGTAACACACCCCTAGGAACACTTAACCCCTTCACTGCCAGTGTCATTTACACAGGAATCACTGCATTTATATAGCAGTGATTGCTGTATAAATGACAATGGTCCCAAAAATGTGTCAAAAATGTCCGATGTGTCCGCCATAATGTCGCAGTCACAATAAAAATTGCTGATCGCCACCATTACTAGTAAAAAAAAAATTATTAACAAAATGCCATAAAACTATCCCCTATTTTGTAAACGCTATAACGTTTGCGCAAACCAATCAATAATCGCTTATTGCGATTTTTTTTTTTTTACCAAAAATATGTAGAAGAATACGTATCAGCCTAAACTGAGGGAAAAATTTATTTTTTTATATATTTTTGGGGGATAATTACTATAACAAAAAGTAAAAAATAATGCGTTTTTTTAAAAATTGTCGCTCTATTTTTGTTTATAGCGCAAAAAATAAAAAACGCAGAGGTGATCAAATACCACCAAAAGAAAGCTCTATTTGTGGGAAAAAAAGGACGTCAATTTTGTTTGGGAGCCATGTCGCATGACCGCGCAATTGTCAGTTAAACTGACGCAGTGCCGAATCGCAAAAAGTGGTCTGGTCTTTGACCAGCAAAATGGTCCAAGGCTGAAGTGGTTAATGACACCAGCAGCCACAGGCAGGCCCAATCTGGTACTGGGAGGAGGGCTAGGACCTGAATGTCAGTGATATAAGGTGGGCTTCTCTGAAACATTATGGGGGTGGTGGGCAGCAGGCACAGAGGGGCAGGTCAAGCACTGCAATTGAGATCCTAGTGAGCTGGTAATTACACCCTTTTTAGATATTTGTATTTGTCGAGAGCATGGGCCCAGATGATCCTCCGGTCCTCAGATTGGCCAGTCTAAGCCTGCACATATGCCACAGGACAATCTTTCAGGTGCCACTGAAAATGACATTGTGTGACTGCCCTAGCACTTGTGTTTGGTTGCTTATCCCTGCTCCATCAGGTTATAAATTCTGTCTCTAGTGACAACCATGGTTAATTTCCTGTCCTGCTGTCATAGGGTCAAGAAATTAGGTGAACTGTCTATGTATTAGTCTAGGTTCACACTAGCCATGGTCGCAGATCACAACAGGGGTCCGGTGCGTTCCTGTTCTCATTTCAGGTGCGAATCAGGTCTGAATTTTTGCCTGAATTGGGACCTGAAACTGAGCCAAAGACACACAGAACCCTTTTCCAGTGCGGACTGCGGCCGCCCTGGAGATGTGTGAACTAGCTCCATTGAGAGGTGGTCAGTCTCCTGTTGTGTGAATTGGATGTGGAGAAACCCACATCCAATTCACATAAATGTGCACCCAGCCATAAGTATTTTGTCCAATTTTGAATACTAGGTTTTGTCTGTGAAACCGAACATGTTTTCTTACAATTTCATGCTACTTTTCTCAACAGATGTAAATGAACATGAGAACAAATGTGAATGTGCGTACAAATGTGGAGTTGACAAAACAGTTTATATTTACCTGTACCCCTTCAATATTGAGTACAACCTCTTTGCTGCAGCAATGATCTATATCATGTGGAAGAATGTCGGACGCCAGATTGATGAACATGCTTCTTTCCACCATGGACTGGGGCCAGGGGTTCGTCAACACATCCCGCTTCTAGGCCTCTTTTCTGGTTTGGCCATTCTGATTACAGGCTTAGTAATGTTTGTCTTATATGAACTGGGTAGATGGAATTCTGAAAAAAACTGGTTATCATTGATTGCTTTCTACTACTTTCATGTGATCAGCCTTGTTCTCATGTGCCTGGCCAATGTGGTGGGAATTGTAATTTTCAGGCTGGATAAGAGAAACATGGACAATCATAAGAACCCAAGTCGGACCCTAGATACAGTTCTACTCTTGTTGGCAACATTAGGCCAATATGCAATTTCTTACTATTCTATTATAGCCATGGCATCCACGGTTCCCTTTATCCTCCTGTGTGGTTTAACCCTTACCTATTCTGTACTGATGATTATTCAACACTCTCTTCAAAATGTTTTTATAATAGAAGGCCTGCACCGTCTTCCCCCTCCCAACTTACTTAATGCTCTCCAGGGAACAAGCCTCCATAGGCCTGTGGAACATGATTCTTTGAGAGGTAGAAGTCCAGAGAAAGAAAGCAGATTTTCCCTAACAGGCCCTCCAGAAAAACTGAGCACGCCGAGAAGAGTAACCCTGACTCAGCACATTAAGAGGCATCTGAAGAAAAGGAAAACGATGAAGGACGTTTACTTGTTTCTCTTCCTCTGTAACCTTATTGTAAGTAATTCACGTCTTTGTATCCTAGCCATAAACAGGCTCATTTCATTCAATAGTACAGATATTATTTAAAATATATTTCCTGCTGAAACCACAGAAACTGATTTACTAAAGGAATAGAGAACTTTCACTTTGAAAACTGAATGTTCACTTTGCTTGGTGCATAAGGTGAAGTTTTTTTCATCCAATCATGTGCAATGCAATTATTTTGTTTTCTTGCATGTTTGGGTATTCAATGTGAACATCCTCTACTCCTTTAGGAAACGTCAGATTTATACTTTGTGCATCTCCAGCCCAAATTTATTTTACTGCCACCCTTAAGTTTCCTCCCTTAAAGTGTAATGCCGCGTACACACAATCGGAAATTCGGCCAGCAAAAGACCGATGAGAGCTTTTCGTCTGAAAATGCGACCATATGTATCCTCCATCGCAATTTTGCTGGCCGAATTTCAATCAGCAAAAGATTGAGAGCAGGTTCTCAATTTTTCAGACGGAAAAAGTTTCGATCGGAAATCCCAATCGTCTGTAGCAATTCCGACGTGCAAAATTCCTACACATACTCGGAAACAATTTGACGCATGCCCGGAAGAATGGAACTTTATTTTCTTGGCTCGTCGTAGTGTTGTACGTCACCGCGTTTTTGACGGTCGAAAGTTCAGTGAATTTTTGTGTGACTGTGTGTATGCAAGCCAAGTTTGAGCAGAATTCTGTTGGAAAAACCATCATAGCTTTTTCCGATGAGAATTCCGATCATGTGTATGCGGCATTACTGTTTGCCTAACATTGTAAAGGGCTGCACAAACTGTTGGCACTATATAAATCCTGTATAATAATAATACTAAACCGAGGACCCTGCATTCACTATATCTGGTATCCCACAGTACACATAACATGGAAATGCAATTATTATAGTAAATATAAACTGCTAAATACCCTTTCTCATAGCATATCTTATGACTTCGGGAACAGAGGGGCGCCAGACTGAGTGCAGTATAAATCATATATTTAATAAAAACAAGTAGTAACTCACAGGTTAAATTAGATGAGTTCAGTATGCAGTGAAAATCGCCAGTCCTGGAGTCTCATAAATGTCTTCCCTTTGCCACTGTGAATAATCACACTTCCTGTTCCTGTGAAGTCACGACCAGCTGCTTCTTGTTTCCTGCCTCCTGGTTCCCAGCATTTTCTGGATCCCTGTAAGATCACACCAGTGCCCCAGGCTGCAAAGGGAAGACATTTATGAGACTCCAGGACTGGCGATTTTCACTGCATACTGAACTCATCTAATTTAACCTGTGAGTTACTACTTGTTTTTATTAAATATATGATTTATACTGCACTCAGTCTGGCGCCCCTCTGTTCCCATTTCTACACAGAGCTCATCGCTTCACTCTAAGGGAGCTGCCTCCAGGTGCTAATCATACAAGATCTCGGATCATTTATGGACATTATGTTTTAAACAAATGTTTTAATATCATGTGTGCTTATTCACACACATTTTATGTATACCTATATTCCAGTTGTTATATAATTTTATGTTATCACCATATCTAGCGCCGCTGTTCACCCTTGTTTTTATCTTATGACTTCTAATGCCCTGTACACACGATAGAATTTTCCGATGGAAAATGTGAGATAGGATTTTGTTGTCGGAAATTCTGACCGTGTGTACGCTCCATCACACATTTTCCATCGGATTTTCTGTCACACAAAATTTGAGATCTGGTTCTCAGATTTTCCGACAACAAAATCCGTTGTCGTAAATTCCGATCGTGTGTACACAATTCTGACGCACAAAGTGCTACGCATGCTTGGAATCAAGCAGAAGAGCAGTACTGGCTATTGAACTTAATTTTTTTTTTTTTTTTGTCAAATAACTTTTTATTAGTATAAAGTGAAACATTACACGTCAGACACTTCAGTACAGCATTGGGGGAGCGAAAGAAAGAGAACAGAAAAATTACAGGGGAGAACATACCATAAGAGCATATTGGCCTACATAATATAGCCACCTGGAGCAGGTACAAGCCAGGCCAGGTAGAGCTATTCACAGACAGCATGTTCTGCAACACATGTAAGACAGGGATAAAGTCCAACCAATAATAAACCAGTCCTCAAAACTCAACAGCCAGTCAAGAGTGTCAATCCGAGGATACAGGTGTCGACTAATAGTGTAAGATACTTATAATACACTTTAACCCAATCAAACACCCCCCCTCGGGGGGGGGGGGTTTGGAAGAAAGATAGGAATAAGAGAAAAGAAGAAGGGAAAAAGAGAAAAAAAGAGAAGAAAGGGATACCAAAGAGTAGAAAGAAAGGTAGAGAGGAAAAGGAGGGAGTGGGGGTGGGTAGTCATCCGAAAACTTCCGCTTGCCTGTCAGGGTCGATCGCCCTTAAGATTCCAGGGATTCCAGACTACGTCATGCGCTTCCAGCCGTGAACTTAATTTTTCTCGGCTCATCATACGTGTTGTACGTCACCACGTTCTTGACGTTCGGAATTTCCAACCAACTATGTGTGACCGAGTGTATGCAAGACAAGTTTGAGCCAACATCCGTCGGAAAAAAACATGGGATTTTGTTGTCGGAAAATCCTATTGTGTGTACAGGGCATTAGAGTGTCTGGTTAAAGCTTGTAGGATGAGATTTCATTCTACTCTGACTGTCCTATGAGGACCAATAACCCTCTGTCTGGACAGTGATGATTGGTAGAGATAGACGAACTTCCGACGGAACGTTTTGCGAACGTGAACCACGAACAAGGCCTAAAGTTCGCAAACCGCAAAGTTCACGGCGGGCCCCATTGACTTCAATGGCAGGCAAACTTTAAAAACCTACAGGTCATATTTCCAGCCACAAAATAATTACTAGCTGTGCACACATAGTTCCACCACATGACCACTGACATAACACATGTATGAAGTGAATCTGGGATCGACAACTACAAGCATTATTTTTTTATATGTGAAATTTTGACAATTCAGGACTCAGGAGCGCATGAAGGCAATGGAGGAGAGGAAAGGTCAGGGTAGGCTATGAAGAGGGTGCAGGAGATGATCACCAGCACCGAGGTATAGAGCACTGACACCAGCACCGTGATAGAGTGCACTGACACCAGCACTGTGATATAGAGCACTGACACCAGCACCGTGATATAGAGCACTGGCATCAGCACCGAGATAGAGAGCACTGACAGCAGCACTGATACCAGCAACTCGCTGCTGGGCCCCAAAAATATGACACCGCTCAACCTCTTCAAACAGGAGGGTACGGGCATATAGGAACGGTGTGCTTTTTTTGTACAAGGAAGTGAGCCAAATGTAGAAAAAAGGTCTGTGTGCATAATTAAATAAATCGTATATAGAGATATACATGGTCTACTGGTCACATGTGTTGAATTCCTCTGAGATCCATGTCTCATTCATTTTTTGAAATGTGAGGTAGTCAACACTGTCGTGAGCTAGGCGAGTGCGCTTATCGGTCACGATCCCCCCTGCTGCGCTGAACGCCCTTTCGGACAGGACACTGGATGAGGGGCAAGCCAACAGTTCCATTGCAAATTGGGCAAGCTCTGGCCAGAGGTCAAGCCTGCCCACCCAGTAGTCCAGGGGTTCATCACTCCTCAGAGCGTCCACATCGACTGTTAACCCGATGTAGTCGGACACCTGTCGGCCTAGGCGTTCCCTGATGCTGGATCCGGATGACACCTGTCGATGGGTCGGCTGAAAGAATGACCTCATATCAGAAGTCACCAACACATCTTCAAACCGCCCTCTTCTGGCAGGCGCTGTTGGATTGGTACCCGCAACTCTTTCTCTGGGAGTGGGAATTGCTCCTCTGCCAGCGCACGCAAAAGCAGAATGCAGCATTTCTTGAAGCAAGGCCTGGAAGTGCTCCATTCTGACAGCCCTCTGTGACGGTGGTAACATTTCCGCCATTTTGTGTTTGTACCGGGGGTCTAAGTACGTTGCCACCCAGTACTGGTCCTTGACCCTTATGCTTTTTATACGAAGGTCCCTGTTAAAACACCGGAGCATGAAGGCCCCCATTTGCACTAAACTGGTAGTGGTGTGGTGGCCAGGCTCCTGCTCATCATCCAGGATAATGTCGTCCTCCTCATTCTCCTCTCACCATCCACGCACAACAGGGATCCCAGAAAGGTCGCAGAAGTCTGCATGCATCGCGCATGAGCAGCCACTAGCGCTGTGAAAAAAAACCCAGCTCCCTAGAACCTGTTCTGCCGCAGAGTTTATACAGGTAGACATTAACTGCACGTTTCTGCTGGAGCAGCCTATCAAGCATATTGAAGGTTGAGTTCCATCGCGCAAGGCAATCGCAAATAAGACTTCTGACTGGCAGATTGTGTCGCCGCTGAATGTCAGCAAGGTGAACCATGGCCGTGTAAGATCTTCTGAAATGGGCCGAGATTTTCCTTGCCTGCCGCAAGATGTCCTGGACCCCAGGGTATTTGACAACGAATCGCTGCACGACCAAGTTTAAGACGTGTGCCATGCATGGCACGTGCGTAATTTTGCCCTGTTTCAATGCGCTAAGCAGATTGGCACTGTTGTCACACACCACTTTACCAACTGTCAAATTGAGCGCCGTTAGCCACTGATCTGCCTGTGAACGCAAAGCTGAAAGGAGTGCCGGGCCAGTGTGGCTCTTGGCTTCCAGGCACAACAGACGCAGCACGGCATGGCAACGTCTCACCTGGCATTTCGAATAGGTTCTGGGGAGCTTGGGCAGCGCAGCGGAAGAGACGCTAGCAGCGGAAAAAGAGGAGTCAGCCGAGGGGGAAAGGGAGGAGGATGGAGGAGGAGGAGAAGAAGAGCCAGGCCTGCATGCAATCTGTGGCGGTAAAACCAAATCTACACGGTGCCACGGGTTACATGCTTGACGGCCATCAGAAGGTTCACCCAGTGGGCAGTAAAAGTGATATACCTTCCCTGCCTGTGTTTTCTAGACCACGTGTCTGTGGTCAGATGTATCTTGGCACCGACACTGTGTGCCAGAGATACATTCACTTGCCGCTGAACATGGCCATATAGCTCTGGGATGCCCTTCTGTGAGAAATACTTCCTTCCTGGGACCTTCCATTGTGGTGTTCCAATGGCCACAAATTTTTGAAAGGCCTCCGAGTCCACCAGTTTATATGGCAGTAGTTGGCGGGCTATCAGTTCTGATAAGCCAGCCTTCAACCGTTGGGCAAGAGGGTTATCCGGCATCATCATTTTTTTACGCTCGAACATTTGGCCCACGGAAGCCTGCCTTTTTGCAGAAAAACGTGAACTTGGCATGATGGAAGGTGGAGTGGAGGACAATTGTGAGGAGTGAGGAGAAGGAGAAGTAGAAGACGAGGCTGGACGGTGAGAGCCTGGAGTGTGGCTTTGTGTGTTCCGTTGCTCCCACTGGGCTCGGTGATGGCAGCTCATGTGCCTTCTTAAGGCGGTCGTCCCTAGGTGAGTGTTGGGCTTACCGCGACTTATGCGTTGACTGCAAAGATTGCAGATGGCAACACTATTGTCATTAGCGGAAGCATGTTAAAAAAAGCCCACACTGCTGAGCCATGTGCCGGCGTCCTGGGAGTGCCAGATGTGACCGTACATGGTTGATGCCTTGCTCCTCATACATTCGCATTCTGCTTTGTCCCTCCTGTGCAATCTAAGATCTTCCTGCTTCTCCTCCCTATCTGCTGGTCCATATCTCCCACTGAACTCCCCTCCTCTTCCTCTCTTGTGGGCACCCATGTGGCATCACTAGACACGTCATCATCGACATCATCATCGTCACCTTCCCCACCGCTATAATTAGAGATCTCGGAGTAGGCAGCAACAGCGGGGACACACCTTCTTGAGCTGATCTGGGTACTGTAGTCAGACTGCTGAGCAGCGGTTGTTGCTACCTCCTCTTTCTGATCCAATGCCAAGAGTGGCTGCGCATCGGAAATGTCTTGATATGGATCAGAAAATAATTCCTGTGACTCAAGCGGAAGGTATATGGTGGTGGTGTTGGTGGTAGTGTCTTTGGGGGTGCACATAGCAGAGAGTGAAGAAGAGGGTGCAGATCGAGCGGATGAGGTGGGTGCAGAAGAGTAAGGCTGAGTAAGCCACTCAACCAAGTCTGGTGTGTCCTTTGACGTAATCGCACGCACCTTCTGCAATTTGCCAATTTGGCTCAAGCCTGTTGCTCCTGCCCTACCCCTACCACCCCTGCAGAAAGGCCTGCCTCTTCCTCTGCCTGTCATTTTTTAAATGACCCTGTGACAAAAGTCTCTAGAGAAGTGCAGTATGTATGTAGAAGAAGGTATATAACACCCTGCTTCAATCTGTTGTTTTTGAGGGCCACTGGTCTATCACACCAGTTATAATACTTTTTTTTAATTGCGTTTGTCACTCTTTGTAGTATCGCTGCAGAACCGCTCAGCAGTCACAATGCTGCACAGTGGAAATGCACTATACTATGCTTTCTATATGTGCAAGTATTTTATACGTGTATTGCACACCAAATAGTACACCTATACCAGTCCTTACAAGGACCTTTGTGGACCTAGTAGCTAGTGATTTGCAGACTGTACCTCAGTCCCTACACTGATAAAGGACTGCTGCAGAATAGGGCAGTAATCTACAACCGTGCACCAGCAACCTATATATTGTACACCTATACCAGTCCTTACAAGGACCTTTGTGGATCTAGCAGCTAGTGATTTGCAGACTGTACCTCAGCCCCTACACTGATAAAGGACTGCTGCAGAATAGGGCTGTAATCTACAGCAGTGCACCAGCACCCTATATATTGTACACCTATACCAGTCCTTACAAGGACCTTTGTGGACCTAGCAGCTAGTGATTTGCAGACTGTACCTCAGTCCCTACACTGATAAAGGACTGCTGCAGAATAGGGCAGTAATCTACAGCAGTGCACCAGCACCCTATATATTGTACACTTATATCAGTCCTTACAAGGACCTTTGTGGACCTAGTAGCTAGTGATTTGCAGACTGTACCTCAGTCTCTACACTGATAAAGGACTGTTGCAGAATAGGGCAGTAATCTACAACAGTGCACCAGCACCCTATATATTGTACACCTATACCAGTCCTTACAAGGACCTTTGTGGATCTAGCAGCTAGTGATTTGCAGACTGTACCTCAGTCCCTACACTGATAAAGGACTGCTGCAGAATAGGGCAGTAATCTGCAGCAGTGCACCAGCACCCTATATATTGTACAGCTATACCAGTCCTTACAAGGACCTTTGTGGACCTAGCAGCTAGTGATTTGCAGACTGTACCTCAGTCTCTACACTGATAAAGGACTGTTGCAGAATAGGGCAGTAATCTACAACAGTGCACCAGCACCCTATATATTGTACACCTATACCAGTCCTTACAAGGACCCTTGTGGATCTAGCAGCTAGTGATTTGCAGACTGTACCTCAGTCCCTACACTGATAAAGGACTGCTGCAGAATAGGGCAGTAATCTGCAGCAGTGCACCAGCACCCTATATATTGTACACCTATACCAGTCCTTACAAGGACCTTTGTGGACCTAGCAGCTAGTGATTTGCAGACTGTACCTCAGTCCCTACACTGATAAAGGACTGCTGCAGAATAGGGCTGTAATCTGCAGCAGTGCACCAGCACCCTATATATTGTACACCTATAACAGTCCTTACAAGGACCTTTGTGGATCTAGCAGCTAGTGATTTGCAGACTGTACCTCAGTCCCTACACTGATAAAGGACTGCTGCAGAATAGGGCTGTAATCTACAGCAGTGCACCAGCACCCTATATATTGTACACCTATACCAGTCCTTACAAGGACCTTTGTGGACCTAGCAGCTAGTGATTTGCAGACTGTACCTCAGTCCCTACACTGATAAAGGACTGCTGCAGAATAGGGCTGTAATCTACAGCAGTGCACCAGCACCCTATATATTGTACACCTATACCAGTCCTTACAAGGACCTTTGTGGATCTAGCAGCTAGTGATTTGCAGACTGTACCTCAGTCCCTACACTGATAAAGGACTGCTGCAGATTAGGGCAGTAATCTACAGCAGTGCACCAGCACCCTATATATTGTACACATTTACCAGTCCTTACAAGGACCTTTTTGAATCTAGCAGCTAGTGATTTGCAGACTTTACCTCAGTCCCTACACTGATAAAGGACTGCTGCAGAATAGGGCAGTAATCTACAGCAGTGCACCAACACCCTATATATTGTACACCTATACCAGTCCTTACAAGGACATTTGTGGACCTAGCAGCTAGTGATTTGCAGACTGTACCTCAGTCCCTACACTGATAAAGGACTGCTACAGAATAGGGCAGTAATCTGCAGCAGTGCACCAGCACCCTATATATTGTACACCTATACCAGTCCTTACAAGGACCTTTGTGGACCTGGTAGTTAGTGATTTGCAGACTGTACCTCAGTCCCTACACTGATAAAGGACTGCTGCAGAATAGGGCAGTAATTTACAGCAGTGCACCAGCACCCTATATATTGTACACCTATACCAGTCCTTACAAGGACCTTTGTGGACCTAGCAGCTAATGATTTTCAGACTGTAGCTCAGTCTCTACACTGATAAAGGACTGCTGCAGAATATGGCTGTAATTTACAGCAGTGCACCAGCACCCTATATATTGCACACCTATACCAGTCCTTACAAGGACCTTTGTGGACCTAGTAGCTAGTGATTTGCAGACTGTACCTCAGTCCCTACACTGATAAAGGACTGCTGCAGAATAGGACAGTAATCTGCAGCAGTGCACCAGCACCCTGTATATTGTACACCTATACCAGTCCTTACAAGGACCTTTGTGGACCTAGTAGCTAGTGATTTTCAGACTGTACCTCAGTCCCTACAATGATAAAGGACTGCTGCAGAATAGGGCAGCAGGCAAGTATAATATTCTTTCTATATTTGGAAGAAAGTATATTATACGTGTACAACCCTATATACCATATATACACCTATACCAGTTCTTAAAAGGACCTTTGTGGACCTAATAATAATAGCTGGTGATTAAACTGACTGTCCCTGCTGCACACAGCGTCCTGTCCCTCCCTGCACTGACAAAAGACAGGCTGCTGCAATCACCTGCACAGCAGTGCATTGAACCCTATATACTGTACACCTATACCAGTCCTTAAAAGGACCTTTGTGGACCTAATAGTAATAGCTAGTGATTAAACTGACTGTCCCTGCTGCACACAGCATCCTGTCCCTCCCTGCACTGACAAAAGGCAGGCTGCTGCAATCACCAGCACAGCAGTGCACTGAACCCTATATACTGTACTACACATATATCATACCAGTCCTTAAAAGGACTTTTGTGGACCTAATAGCTAGCGATTTGTGTCACTACAGTCTCTCCCTGCTCCACACAGCAACCTCTCCCTATAATGACATAAAATAGAATGTAAAATGGCCGCCAGATCAGGTCTATTTATAAGGTAGGGGGAATGTCCAGTTGTCCATGTGCTGAAATGCCTCAATTGGCTGTCCTGTACCCCATGATGGATGTGTCATCATGGGCCAAAGTTCTTTCACACTGTAAACACATATGTCCGCCGGGCGAACAGCGGCAATAGTCCGCCAATCGGGTGAATCGCAAACACGCAAAATTTGCCGCGAACCGACCGCCGGGCGAACAGTTTTGCCATCCCTAATGATTGGCCCTGTGCTGATCACAAGCACTCTCCCAAGAAAAAAAAACTCTTTAGCTATACACACCAAACTGAAAGTGTGTAGAGTGCCTCCAAGGCTCTGTAGTATCAGGTGATGGATTGGGGACTGTGGAAGAAGGGGAGGATCAGAGAAGACATGATCAAACAGCCTTTTTACACAATGCAGAGGATTAACTCCTTAGGTTCCACAGTGTTTATAACAAGCATGCTTTACTGCATATACAGACTGATTTTACTGTTGTGGGTTTAGTAACACTTTTACAAAAAAGGCAAGGTTCCCAGTAGCATCAGATGCCACCCCCCAATCCATGCGCCAGGCCCCTGGAAGCATGCGCTCAGGATGCTGGAAGCATGCCAGAGGCTCCAATAGGCTTCAAAATAGGGTGAGCTCGGGGCAAAGAGAATGCAAACCGAGCCCACCCAGGTGTGTTACAATAGCGAATGAATATTCGCTATTGAAACACTGATCCTCCTCTTGGCCAACCAAGAAGTGGGTTGTGAGACCCGTCACCCTATGGGCTGAAAGGGCAGGTGATACTTTTGGATGCCTAGCGGAGGGGAGGAGGTGCATGGCCGAAGAGCTGGAGGAGAGGACATAGGTGCATGGGTGCTGATGCCTGCTGCCAATGCTCGCCACCTGCCACCTAGATGGGGTAAGACAGCGAGTGGGTGGGGAGTTTGAGGTGCTGCCTGCCACCGACAGCGTTTGATGGGCACAGTGGCAGCATATGATGGGCACAGTGGCAGCATATAATGAGCACAGTGGTGACATTTGATGGCACAGTGGCAGCAATTGATGGGCACAGTGCTTGCAATTGATGTTTGCTTTTTTTCTGAATTTTTCAGTTTGCTTTCACCCCCCTAAAAATCCCATGGGGGGGGGGTGAAAGCAAACTGAAAAATTCAGAAAAAAAGCAAACATCAATTGCAAGCACTGTGCCCATCAATTGCTGCCACTGTGCCATCAAATGTCACCACTGTGCTCATTATATGCTGCCACTGTGCCCATCATATGCTGCCACTGTGCCCATCAAACGCTGTCGGTGTACCCATCAAATGCTGCCCGTGTACCCATCAAACGCTGCCACTGTGCCCATCAAACGCTTCCACTGTGCTCATCCAGCTCTGCCACTGTGCCCATCAAATGCCGCCACTGTGCCATCAAATGCTGCCACTGTGCCATCAAATGCTGCCACTGTGCCACCAAATATTGCCACTGTGCCATCAAATGCTGCCACTGTGCCCTTCAAGCTCTGCCACTGTGCCATCAAATGCCGCCACTGTGCCCATCAAATGCCACCACTGTGCCCATCAAATGCCGCCACTGTGTCCATTAAATGCTGCCACTGTGCCATCAAATGCTGGCAGTGTGAATCCCCACCTCTTGCTCGCCGTCTGCCTGGCACTTACCCTGTCTTGGTGGGGCAGCGGGTGACGGCCACGAGCGGGGTCCTTCATGTGTCTCCTGCCTTCCTCATCTCCCGTCCTCTCCTCCTGATAGGCGTCCAATGGCTGCACCTATCGTTTCAGCCAATAAGGTGACGGGTAATAGACCTGCACACCTGATTGGTGGAGAGGCAGTTCAGTGTTAGGAAAGTGAATATTAATTCACTTTTCTAACACACCTGGGTGTACTGTGAGCGCCAAGCATGGCGCTCGCAGTTCACCTATTTTGAAGCCTATTAGAGCCTATGGCTCTATTCAGGTGCTTAAAAAACGCCCCCTGACCCCCACCCCCGCCGCTGTAATTCAGGTGCCCCAAAAGGGACCAGACACCTAAATATGGGGGTGGCAGCGGTGGCCATGGATAGATTCATACTATGCTATGCATTAATCTATCCATTGGTCATAGAGGGAGGGGGTGGCACCTGTGCGCCCTTTTGGATGCACCGCCACTGATAAAAAACATGCATATTCATACATATGCATACATGCACACTCACATACATGCACACACACATGCATACATACACATACATATATGAACATACACACACATACATGCACACACACATACACGCACACCCAAACACATACATGCACACACACATACAAACACACATACAGTAGATAGTCTTATTTTAAAAAAAACAGCAGTTACCTTGGCTCTTCCTGCCGGGTACTGCACTGTAGGGAGAGGCAAAGAGCACAGTACTGTGCTTTCACTGTCTTAGGCCCCTTTCACATTGTCAGACCATTCAGGTCCGCCTGTCAGTTTTGATGGTGGACCTGAACGGGCGCTCCATGCTAGTCTATGGAGCGACGGATGTCAGCGGTGACATGTCCGCTGACATCCGACCCGGTCAGATCCACCAAAAGCAGACGGATGGCCCTACGTCCGGATCCATCGCTGGCATATCGGATCGGGTGAGATCTGATGAAAACGGATATGCTGTCTGTTTTCATCCGATCTCTCCATAGAATCCTGCGGAGCTTGATAAGCCCCTCTCCACTCAGTGAGCAGAGAGGGACCTGTGATCCGCCGGCTCAACAGAGAGAACTCCTGCTGAGCCAGCGGACAGGTCTGAATGAGGCCTTAGGCTAATGTGAGGGTACAAGGACCTCAAGGGTCCCCTGCAGCAAGGGGCCAGATCACCATAGCGATCTCGGCGACCCCTATAATTCCGCCATTGGACTACGCACTAGTCGCTGCTTGGGTGATGGAGGATGAGGCCGGTTTATAAAGCCATCTCCTCTGCATGCTGTGGCTGGATAGCACGGGCCACATCAATGATTCACTGCCTGAGGACTGACAACATCCACCTTTGCCTGTGGACACATACACTGCTGACCTTCTTACAGTGCCATGTGAACGTCTGCCTCTCCTTGCTGTCCTCCCAGACATCATGAGGGGAGTGGGAGGTGCTTATTAACAAAATGTAACAAAGATGTGTAAATGTGTATGTGAATGCACTTTAATCAATGAAAAGTGGTGTTTGGTGCACTTTAAATTTGAGCATTCATGACAGACACACTCCAGGGATACACTATAATATTGCAGTAATGCACAAAACTATATGGCTTTAAACTTGCAGTAACACAATGAAATATATAATGTTAAACTTGCAGTAATGGACAGAACTATATGGCGTTAAACTTGCAGTAACGCACGCAGTGGCTATGGCTTTTCAGGAGACTTTACGAAGACCTCATACAAAATTCACTGTGTCCACAATATCCACAACAGATCAAGTGGGATCATTGGCCTTGGCCTTGCACCAGGAGGGACTCACAATCCCCAACCTGCCACTTTGTTATGTACACAAGTGTGGAGATTTTTTGCCTCCTTCTATGGCCATCCCCATGCTTGAACCCATATTGCTGTGTATCAGAGATAGTTTGGTTTGAATGACCCCACTTAATCTGTTGCGGATGCTTCTACTCATTATTCTAATTGGCAGGAATTTATGTGGTCCATGTTTCTCTCTTCCTATTGCTAACTGATATCTCCTTGAATATCCTCCTGCTGTTTCATTCATAGTGTGGGTTTAGATGAACGCCAGCACAGTGAATTTTGTATGCAGTTTTTGTAAAGTCTCCTGAAGAAGCCATAGCCTGGTGAAACATCTAGGGATGAAGCTACTGCTTCATCACTGAATAAATGATATGGATATTTCATGTTGGTTTTAAGAAAAAATATTTTTTGTTTCTAATAAATTTCACTATTTTATACATTACGTGGGTGGTCATCTTAAAAAAGCCTGTTTCTGTTTCTCATATACATTTCTAAAATTAGGGATGTGGACCCAGGTACTCTCAGACACAAGATAAATATTTTATCAAGTAAATGTGATACATACGAATCCTAAAATATATATAAAAAAAAGTGAGAAAATAATATGAATAAAAAAATAGAAAATAAATAAAATTATATGCTGGGGACCACTGCTGTTACCAAAGGAAAATACCTTCTAAGATGGTATTATTAAAAGATTACAGCACTGTCCTTTTTCCAATATGCATGTGCAATCATGCAACAAATAGCTAAAATTACCCCTCAGCTCTGAGTCACAACAGGAGAAAAATTAGGCGAGGACTTTCAGTGACATCACATCTGGCCACTGGAGCGCATGCTGATGCGGCGCTTCCGGCCCGGCATTTTATGCTCTTCTTGCATTGTTTAATGTGGGTGGAATTAATCTTTGTTTTAAATTTAATAATAAAAAAAATGAATTATACTATGTAGATCTCCTATCAGCCTTTATATGGATGGGAATCTATTACTGCACATTGTCTTCATATGAAATGGAATGGAATAGAGGATAATAGAAGAATACAAGACTAGGATCAGTTCACTTTATTCACAGGCATTTAGAGACTCTAGAGCATTAGAGTCAACATCAGTTGGTGAGGGAGGGCGCATAGGAGAGGAGCATAGCACCCTTTGTTTATCAAACTGTGAAGAATATCAGCCCGTTGGCACTTTATTGCAAGGAAAACACTTATGTTTGCACATGGATTGGATATATACATACAAATATATATATTGCACAATATGCACATATATGTAATATTTTGTTACATGATTGCACATTTGTATTGTGAAAAGTGCAGCACTGTAAACTTTGAAAATATAATATTTTAATAAGATAATCCTTGAATTCATAGCCATTGTAGAGCAGTAGGATCATGTGACTGGAGCAGGCTGGAAAAAAAAGGGTAAGTACACAGATCTTTCTTAGTCGGTGTTAGGCTTTCCTTCCACTCTAAGTTGCTAATTCAGGCTTTATTTTTTTCTCCTTATGTTCATGTGGAAAGTTTTGAACTTTGGTATTTTTTTTCTTTAGGTTAATGTCCATAGCCTGGACAAAGGTGCACTTTAAGAATAAAGTTACAAAAAATAAATAATTATGAATAACAAAAGTCTGGACAAGTAATCCGTTTTCCTAACAAGCAATTAAGCTGTAATGTGAAAGTTTAAATCCAAGCTCAAGGCAATTTTTTGGTATAGAAGGGAAGGATTTACACTTTACTGTGAGCATCCCTTTGATAGATTTTTTTTCCAATGGGGACGGTGACAAAAATACTCTTTAAGTAGAGCGGGAAGGATTGGAGCTTTTCAAAATGTTTTTATTGATGTTTGTGCCTCCTTATCCTGGTGTTCCCCCATTTTTTTGCAGATGTCACAGGGACAAGAAGTGAGGGAAATCATCCCTAATAGCTATATATGATTTTTTATGTTTAATCTTTATTTATTGAGTTATGTTATCACACAAATACATATGAAAAAAAACTGAAGGATCATAAAGTTCAGGATGAGATCCGTATTTAGTACAGCATATATAGCAGTAATAGTAGGATATACAGTGTTTCCTTGAAAATAAGCCTGGGTATTATATTCATTTTGGCAACAAAAGACACAGTAGGGCTTATTTTCGGGGTAGGTCATGTCATGTCATCTGCTGTCTTCTCTCCCCCTCTCCCTCCCTGCCAGTCAGGAATCCCCAGTGGAACCCAGTAAAAGTGGTTGTAAAACCCTAAAATCCTCTCTATTACAGTATTATATAATGTAAACTATGTATGTTTCTTTAATCTAATTGTGGCAAATACCTTCTTTTAGCACTGCTATTTAATTGTCCCAACTAAATCATAATAGAGGTAAAGTATTTTGTCTCAGAAAGGAGTTATGAGCGGGCAAGTGTTCCAAATGTGAGTCATGGTGCCTGGGGCCTTAAAACATCTCCAGCAGTTGTTTGGAATAGACGGGTCTATTTTATGTAATGTAGTAGGGTAGTGATACCACCTGGCGAGGATCTTATAGTTATGCTCTTGTGCTCTAGAAGATATGGAGGTCTTGTAAATGTCAGTATTATGTCAAAGTCATTACTTGGGATATTATATATGACTTTTGATACCAGTCATTGGCTATAGAGTTATTTATTGACATACTTGTCCTATTTCCACAGTTCTGGATTATGCCAGCCTTTGGAGCTCGGATCAGGTTTGATACAGGATTGGAGGTGGATTTTTATGGATTTTCTATGTGGGCTATAATTACCAATATTTGCCTTCCCTTTGGAATTTTTTACCGGATGCACGCTGCTGCCAGTCTACTGGAACTATATAGCACAGCCTAGAAGGTCTACAATATTTTCTGCTGTCTGAAACAAGACTTTTCTATACAACAACTTCAATGGGTAACGTGTCAAAAGACCTTGAAGTTTCAAAGGAGAAGAACCTGCTGAGATAAAAAGGGCTTATAAAAATATGGACCTTGTTTGAAGTATTTTAGAGCCATTGGTTGAGTTATCATGGATCTAGAGCAAATTGTTCTCTTCTCTTGCGCACATTTTTCCATATTTTCTATAACTTCTTACTATAATGTTAGCTTTAACATCAACTGTCTAAAATGTTTAGCGCATAGTAGATTTTGTTTTGCATCTTTTACATATCCCAATTTATTTCATTAGAAGTTTGATATTAATAAAGCAAATTATAATCTGTACTGAAGTTTTTTAAAGTTGATATACTCAAAACTTTTTTTTTGATTGAGAACTACTAGGGGCGACTATACTGTGCATGCACTACATCCCTAATTGTAAAGTAAATCGGGAAGGCAAGGAAAATATGGAACTTTTCAGTCCATATCATACAGTTCTACAGAAATTCATAAAACCCTGAACATCTCAACATGTGTAGCAATCCTATATTGCAACAAAAACTATTATTATGTTTTTTCTTCACACACACACATATATATATATATATATATATATATATATATATATATATATATATATTGCAATGAATTCATATAATCCAATCAATTAATATAGATAATCCACAAGCAAATTCCACATATTACACCAGTATGTAAATAGATAAATAGATACATCCCTAATGGAGTGAGGATTCAATCCTCCCTTGTACATTTGCCAGATTCAGCTCTTTGGTGAGGGTGTGGTAATCTGCAATACATTTTACAGGTTTTCCACCTGCTTCATCAGGAAAATGTGGATCATCTTATGTGTGTGTCTACAACATAATAAAAAAACATTAACCAATTACTCAATATGCATAAAAAAGCATGATAATTCAAAAAACTTAGTGATTTGGCATGCATTGATTTTAACAGTCAGATGTACAGTATGTCTCCATGGGAGGAACTCATGGGGCCGAATATATATGTCTGTCCAAGGTATCATAAAATATTTAGGTGTCTTGTAACTAGCTATCATAAGGATACTGATTGTTACTTGGCTGATGTTATTACATACAGTGCCTTGAAAAGGTATTCATACCCTTCGAAATTTTCCACATTTTGTCATGTTACAACAAAAAAATGTAAATGTATTTTATTGGGATTTTATGTAATAACACAAAGTGGCATATAATTGTGATGTAGAAGGAAAATGATAAATGGTTTTCAATTTTTTTTTTTACAAATAAATATCTGAAATGTGTGGCATGCTTTTCTATTTAGCCTTCTTTACTCTGATACCCCTAACTAAAATCTAGTGGAACCAATTGCCTTCAGTCACCTAATTAGTATATAAAGTCTTGTGTGTAATTGATTCTCAGTATAAATACAGCTGTTCTGTGATGCCCTCAGAGGTTTGTTAGAAATTCTTAGTGAACAAACTTAATAAAGGCCAAGGAACACACCAGGTCAAGGTCAAGGATAAAGTTGTGGAGAAATTTAAAGCAGGGCTAGGTGATAAAAAAACTAGCTCGAGCTTTGAATATCTCATGGAACACTGTTCAATCCATCATCCAAAAATGGAAAGAGTATGAAATGGAAAGAGTATGACACAACTGCAAACTTACCAAGACATGGCCGTCCACCTAAACTGACAGGTCGGGCAAGGAGAGCATTAATCAGAGTAGTAGCCAAGAGGCCCATGGTAATTTTGGAGGAGCTGCAGAGATCCACAGCTCAGGTGGGAGAATCTGTCCACAAGACAACTATTAGTTGTGCACTCCACAAATTTGGCCTTTATGGAAGAGTGGCAAGAAGAAAGCCATTGTTAAAAGAAAGCCATAAGAAGTCCTGTTTGCAGTTTGTGAGAAGCCATGTGGGGGACACAGCAAACATGTGGAAGAAGGTGCTCTGGTCAGATGAGACCAAAATTGAACGTTTTGGCCTAAAAGCAAAATGCTATGTGTGGTGGAAAACTAACACTGCACATCACCCGAAACACACCATCCGCACCTCGAAACATGTTGGTGGCAGCATCGTGTTGTGGGGATGCTTTTCTTCAGCAGGGACAGGAAAGCTAGTCAGACTTGATGGGAAGATGGATGGAGCCAAATACAGGCTAATCTTACAAGAAAACCTGTTCGAGAAAAAGCAGGACAACGACACTAAACATACAGACAGAGCTACAATGGAATGGTGTAGATTAAAGTATATTCATGTGTTAGATGTTATATATTCATGTTAGAATGGCCCAGTCATAGTCCAGACCTAAATCTAATTGAGAATCTGTGGCAAGACTTGAAAATTGATGTTCAAAGATTGCTGTTCCATCCAATATGACAGAGCGTGACCAATTTTCAAAGAATGGGCAAAAATGTTTTTCTAGATGGGCTGAATACAAATGCATGCCACACTTTTCATATATTTATTTGTAAAAAATGTTGAAAACCATTTATCATTTTCCTTCCACGCCACAATTATATGTGTCACTTTGTGTTGGTCCTTCGCATAAAATCCCAATAAAACACAATTACGTTTTTGGTTGTAACATGACAAAATGTGGAAAATTTCAAGGGTATGAATACTTTTTAATATATTAGCTATATATAGGGTTGGAGCTGTTTTAAAAAACATTTGGATTTAGTGGAGATGTGAGGTGTTAATTACTGTCAGTGTCCCCTTCTAATAGGACTACACAGACCAACCCTCATGAATAAATGCCATAAAGTATAAATTATCAATGAGATGAAAAATACTCTTTGTTTAAAAAAGGGTTGGTTTGTAACGGCACAGTACATTGCTCTGATCTGTCTTGGAAGCCCTGCAGAAAGAAGAGCGAGGAGAGTGGGGATTTCAAATCCCCGGACTGTTGAACTGGCTGTGTGGGCACTGACAGCTCAGCAACCATGGAGGTAAGTACAGTGGGGACAAGGAGGGATAGAGCAGGTGTACAGTGTTAGTTCACCTTTTGATTTTTTTCTGAAAAGTTGAACTAGCCCTTACTTTAAGGACCTAATGGATTAAACAGCAACATAATTAACCAAGGAGGGGGCTGAGTGCATTTTCCTGAAAAAGGTAAAGGCAAGATAAAGCATCAGCAATTAGAGATGAGGTTAACAGGCCTTTGGCCAAATATTGAATTGCAAACAGCACAAAACCAAATGACAAAGCAACCTGAAAATAGGAAGGGTCTTGAAGGACAAGCAATTAACCAAATACAAAACACCTTTATTATCCATGTGCAGCAAGATCATTTTGTTGCAAAAATGACAACCACAAATAACAATAGACACAACCTCAGGGAACAATTCCAGAAGAACATGTTTTTGTAGCTACATGCTTAATCCAAGATTTATGCCAAACAGAAGCACACCATCTGCCAAGCCAAAAAAAACACCTAAAGCCAACAGAAACTGCTTCATAAGCATTCAGCTCCAGACTATCAGCAGAGGAAAATTTCTCTTGTAAGATCTGCCATTACATAAGAGGAATGTGCACAAATCCAGTATATCCACCTTAACGTCGCTGTCAATTCTGACATGGGAGGTCACATAAGGGTAAAGAACGGGAGCAGACTGGGCCACAACATTATAAGGAAGCAAAGGGTTAGCATAAGGAACAAGGGACACATTAACCACTTTCTGACCAAAACATTTAGAAAAAAAACAAAAAACAGTTTTTCTTAGTTTCTGTTATAAAACTTTGCAAATAAAAAAATGTTCTTTATACAGTTTAAGCTAAAGGTATTCTACATTTCTTTGGTGAAAAAAACAAAACAAAAAACAAATCAGTGTATATTATCTAGCACTGACCCCCGAAGGAGCGGCTGGTTTTCTTGGGCTTACCGTTGACCTTCTCCACCTCATAGCTCATCGTTCTTGTTTAGGGGTTCCCAAGGTTGATAGCCCAATAACTGCAGAGACCGACACTCGAATTCCTTTAGGAATTTTTATTTGCATAAAACGTTAAACAGAAACACAGTCTCTCAGTTGGGAATAGAGGGCATGGGTAGGAAGCTCAAGCACTTTGGTAACTGTTAACACTTAATAAATGTCTCTCTTTAGGTAATCCCAGGAATAGCCACTCGCAACTGGATATTTCAACTGTCGGATAAATCCTGGTTTATGGATTTAGCAGCCGACAAATTATCCAAACTTAGCAAAGTCTCTGCCACAGACTTGGTTGCAAAACTTTAGATGAACACAGAAAGTCTATCACCTCAACTTAGTTGTAACCGAAGGATGAAATTAGGAACTTTCTTACAGTACCAGTATCTTGTAGCCGGTCCGGCGATACCATAAGAAATGCGTATTCAATTAGTGTCCATACAGCTCAGCCTCCAGAGCCTTACTGAGCAGCCAGCCTTGTGCGTGGCCCTCTTCCGAAGAGTCCTCCCCTGGTTGTATGTTGAGTTGCTGGGCCTCTCCAAAACCCAAGACGGCACCAGACCACTTTAGAATCCTCCTTCCAGTTACTGTGCCTCGGACTAGCCAGTTCTGAGACTCAGAAATGGATGGATCCGCACCCCAGGCCATGAGGGCCTCTGGGGGCTGGTCAGGAGGACCAGGACCATGGAGTCAGAACATACTTCTGGACCAGAACCCAGAACCACGTGACTTCAGCACCTTAAGTAACCTCTCCCGGAATACACAGTGAGACAACGCACCCACTGATTGGCTCAGAGAGAGAGATTGGTACCCAATGCGTCCAACCAGACTGCGTTCCAATGCCTGTCAAAGGTGCTACCTACACCTATGACCAGGCAGAACAGCCAAACTGATGGCAAACTACAATTTAGTGCAATTAACCCCAAGACTCGACTATAGTCTTAGTAAAAACTAAATTTGCAGACATAGCGGGTACTCTTCAGGAGTACATTATTTAGTCTGTGTGAAAGTTATAGAGTCCACAATCTATAGTATATATATTTGAATTTATCTGTTCTGATGTACTGACTACCTATATCATTCTGTGAGGCCCTAAAATGCCAGGACAGTACAAATACCCCCCAAATGACCCCTTTTATTTGAAAGTAGGTAAGGTATTTACAAGGACATATGGTGAATTTTTAAAGTTGTAATTTTTTGCCACACTTTATTTGTGAATTTAAGAAATTAGATAAACATTTTTTTTTTTTGTTCACAAAGTATTTTTCTTTTGTTATTTCTCACACATAGCATAGAAATACTTACAATTACATCCCAAAACACATTCTGTTACTCGTCTTGAGTATGGGGATGTCATGTAGAGTAACCCAAAATCTGAGGCTCACCTTTTCAAGGAGTATAAATTGCACATCCAAATTCCTGACTACTTATTATTAGACATGTGCAGACTGAAATATTTTGTTTCAGAATTTCGTTTTCGTCCGAAAAATAAATTTATTTAGATACTCCCAAAATTCATTTTTATTTATTTAGTTTTTCGGTAAAAAATTGCATTCGTCCGAAAATCCAAATGAATTATGGTCGAATCTGTCATTGAAGGCTTATGGTGTCTGTCGGAATGTTTAACCACTTGAGACCCGCGCTATAGCCGAATGATGGCTACAGCGCGGATCTCCTTTGCAGGACTACGTCTATTGACGTCGTCCCGTGCACGAGCGGCCTGCGCGCCCCCTGAGGGGCGCGCGCGGCGCGCTCTGTGATCGGTGAATCTATGACACTCGCCTGATCACTGATCCGAGCAAGGTGTCGATCCCGACCTCTTATCACATGATCATCTGTCAGCCAATGACAGCTGATCATGTGATACAACGGAGCCGGTAATCGCTAAAAGAGCCGATCACCGGCGGCCATGATCGGGACATCAGTCCCGATCACGGCCAGCCCTGCCAGTGCCCACCTGCCCCCTGCCAGTGCCACATCAATAAAAAATGTGCCCCCCCCTGTCAGTGCCACCCAGCAGTGCCCACAGTGCCACCCAGCAGTGCCCACAGTGCCACCCAGCAGTGCCCACAATCTGCCTCAACAAAGGTGCTGCACCCCAGTGCCACATATCTGTGCCCATCAGTGTCATCTACCAGTGCCCATCAGTGCCCAGCAGTGCCGCCCATCAGTGCCCATCAGAGCCACCTATCAGAGCCACCTATCAGTGCCCATCAGTCCCATCTATCAGTGGTACCTATCAGTGCCCCTTAGTGCCACCCATCCGTGCCACCCATCTGTGCCACCCATCTGTGCCATCTTATCTGTGCCTATCTTTGCCCATCAGTGCCGCCTTATCTGTGCCCATCGGTGCTGCCTTATCTATGCCTATTAGTGCCGCCTTAACTATGCCTATCAGTGCCCACCAGTGCAGCCTATCAGTGCCCACCAATGCAGCCTATCAGTGCCCACCAGTGCAGCCTATCAGTGCCGCCTCATCAGCGCACTTCAATGAAGGAGAAAAATGACCTGTTTGCAAAATTTTATAACAAACTATTAAACATGATTATTTTTTTTTTGCATCTTTTTTTGTTTGTTTAGCAAAAAATAAAACTCCCAGCTGTAATTAAATACCACCAAAAGAAAGCTCTATTTGTGGGAAAAAAAATGATAAAAATTTCATTTGGGTACAGTGTTGTATGCCCGCGCAATTGTCATTCAAAGTGCATCAGCGCTGAAAGCTGAAAATTGGTCTGGGCATGAGGGTGGTTTAAGTGCCCAGTAAGCAAGTGGTTAAAGAAGATTCGATGGAGCAGCGAAACTCACTTATGCTGAAATCATACATTCCCGGTCGAATATTTTGACTACAAGCTATAGTAGGATTCTGTTGTACGTCTTCTATGGGTTTTTTCAAGGCTATTTGCATTGCACACAGGTCATTAGCATTAAGAAAAAAAATAAAAAAATGAAGAAAAAAAAATGAAGAAAAAAAAAATGAAGAAAAAAAAAAATTAAGAAAAAAAAAATTAAGAAAAAAAAAATGCGTGGGGGTCCCCTGAAATTCCATACCAGGCTCTTCGGGTCTGGTATGGATATTAAGGGGAACCCCGTGCCAAAAAAAAAATAGCATGGGGATCCCCCTCAAAATCCATGCCAGGCCCTTCAGGTCTGGCATGGATTTTAAGGGGAAACCCGTGCCAAAAAAAAATGGCGTGGGGGTCCCCCTCAAAGTCCACACCAGACCCTTATCCGAGCACGCAACCTGGCAGACCGCAGGAAAAGAGGGGGGATGAGAGAGCCCCCCTCCTGAACTGTACCAGGCCACATGCCCTCAACATTGGGAGGGTGCTTTGAGGTAGCCCCTCAAAGCACCTTTTCCCCATGTTGATGAGGACAAGGGCCTCATCCCCACAACCCTGGCCGGTGGTTGTGGGGGTCTGCGGGCGGGGGGCTTATCGGAATCTGGAAGCCTCCTTTAACAAGGGGACCCCCAGATCCCGGCCTCCCCCCAGTGTGAAATGGTAAGGAGGTACAAAAGTACCCCTACCATTTCACCAAAAAAGTGACAAAAAAGTGTTTAAAATGACAGGAGACGGTCTTTCATTTTTTTTCTTCTGGTCTTCTTCCTACTTCTTTTACTTCTTCCTACTTCTTTTCTTCATCCTTCGGTTTCTTCCTCCATCTTCTTCTTCCTCTGATCCTCTTTTTCCTCCGATCCACTTCCTCTTGGTCCGGTGTTCTCTTCTGGTATCTTCTTCCACAGCGCCTCTTCTTGCTTCACGGGCCGCTCCGCGCAATGGGAGGCTCCCGCTGTGTGACGATTCTCTTCTTCTGACAGTTCTTTTATAACGGTGGGCGGGGCCACCGGGTGACTCTGCCCTCTCTGACGCATGGAACCATGCAAAACCATGGAAGCCCCTCTTACATCAAAGTCCACACAGTCCCTCTTAGATTAGTACTCATGGGGAGGCAGGAATAAGAAGTACGAGGGGGATGCTTCACAGTGGATGGATAGTGAGCATCTGCCTGCACCTTTCCTCTTCTGGGCTTCAACCTTCCCCTTTCTCTCAGACATAGCACTGTTGGAGAGTTAGGGTGGGGCACACACAGGAGGAGTATGTGGGAGCTTGTGTGTGTGTGTGTGTGTGTGTGTTGTCAGTGCTGGTTTTGAGCTGTGAAAGAGACACTCACAGCTCAGAGCCATGTAGCCACTAGGGAGCTACAGTCTGGGCTCCTGGGCCCCCTCCCCACAGTGGCAGAACTCCAGGGACCGGTCACCAGGGTGACCCCCTATTACCCTGTTCGTTCTGCCATTGCACACTCTGCTGGACACTCTTACAGCACATGTAAAAACTTTGGGGACCCCCTTTTCTACAGTTTTGGCATTTCTGCAAATTCTTTTCTGTCTCCACACCAATCCAATAACAAAATTTTATTCAGCTACTAGTTTGTCAATGTGTATCCTTGTACAACATTGCCTGAAACTTGTCCAGTACTTACTGGAGAGGTGATGTTTTAGTTGATATTAACGAACGCCTATTGCAAGCTTCATTGTGGCAATGGACTTTTGTTTGTATCAGATGATTTTTGCATCCCTATACAAATATATGAGAATACAAAACCCATTTGAAACAGATCAAATCAAGGCCAGATGCACCTGAATTCTGAATGATCTCAGACACAGGGCCGGCGCTAGCAATAGGCGGGTCAGGCGGCTGCCTAGGGTGGCAGGGTAGGGGGGGACGGCAAAATACGGATCCCCAGCCACTCGCTGTGATTCGGATTATTAAAATATCTCCAGGATTGTCATTTTTTAAATACATGCTGCCTCATGGTGCCACCCGCCAGGCTAGAGGGCGATTGCGCCTGTGAAGACATCCCGGACCGCTCTGTCCCCAGCCTGTAGTGCCGCCCTAGCAGTGGCAGTGAGAAGATGAGGGGAGACAGCCGGCCGATCCGGAAGTGCAGCATGATCGGTGGAACTGGCTGGGGCGGATGAGATGGCATGTAACTCTGGGCTTGCCGATATCCGCTCCCCCTCCTCCTGGCCGCCCGGGCATCTGTTATGGAAGAACAGGCAGGCAGCAGCGCCACTCTCCTGGAGTAAAGCCATCACCGCCGCTGACTCAGGTATAGTGGAAGCTCAGGCAGCATGCTTAGTGCTGCAGCCTGCAATCACATGAAATAAAAAATGTACTCTGTCAAGTTTATAGTGTATTTCACTGTGTGTGTGTGTGTGTGGTTAGGAACAGACGTGCAGGGGGGTACGTAGGGGGAACAGAGGTGTGTGTGTGGGGTACATAGGGGGAACAGAGGTGTGTGTGTGTGTGGGGGGGGTACGTAGGGGGAACAGAGGTGTGTGTGTGTGTGTGTGGGGGGGGGGGTACGTAGGGGGAACAGAGGTGTGTGTGTGTGTGTGTGTGTGTGTGGGGGGGGGCACATAGGGGGAACAGGTGTGTGTTTGTGTATGTGGGGGGGTACAGAGGGGGAACAGATGTGTGTGTGTGTGTGGGGGGGGCAGACAGATGTGCGAGGGGGTACATAGGGGGAACAGGTGTGTGTGTGTGTGGGGGGGGAGAGGAACAGACGTGCAGGGAGGTACAGAGGGGGAACAGATGTGTGTGGACACAGGACAGATGTGCAGGGGGTACAGAGGGGTAACAGGTGTGTGTGTGGGGGGGGAACAGACATGCAGGGGGGTACAGAGGGGTAACAGATTGTTTGTGTACGCGCGTGTGGGGGAGGAGGGGGGAGATAGACGTTCAGGGGGTACAGAGGGGTAACAGGTGTGTGTGTGGGGGGGAAGACATGCAAGGGGGTACAGAGAGGAAACAGGTGTGTGTAGGGGGAGACAGACATGCAGGGGGGTACAGAGGGGTAACAGATTGTGTGTGTGTGTGTGTGGGGGGGGCAGACATGCAGGGGGGTACAGAAAGACAACAGGTGTATGTGTGTGGGGGGGACAGACTTGCAGGGGGTACAGAGGGGTAACAGGTGTGTGTGTGGGGGGGGGACAGACTTGCAGGGGGTACAGAGGGGTAACAGGTGTGTGTGTGTGTGTGTGTGGGGGGGGGCAGAGGTTCAGGGGGGTACAGAGGGGTATATTGTGTATGAGAGGAACTGATATGTGTGTGGGGGGTGTTTGAGGGGAACAGAGATGCAGAGGAGGGGTGCAGAGGGGAACAAGTATTCAGGGTGATAAAGTGATGGAGTGATCTGACGTGTGAAGATGGAAGAATTGAGGTGATCTGAAACTTGAAAATAAAGAAATTGGGGTGATTTGAGGTGTGGAGGTTCAAGTCCACCTTTGTAAAAAAAATTAAGAAATGAAGATCTTTTTGCATACAAAAAGGTACAAAAATGTGCATTTATTATTATTTTTAGTAGGTGCCTGTAAAGCATGGTAAGTGTATCTGTATACTCGTACAGACAGGCAATTATACAGTTAGCCTGTCTGTATACTGCCCTAGCTTGTGGACCACAGCTGGCTTGATTAAGCAAGCCGTGGCCATCCACTATTTGTTTTCGGGCCGGGTGCAGATGTACAGGTACAGGCCTGTGGACCACGGCTGAAGAAATGGGTGAAGAGGCGCCGCAAAAGTCTCAGTGAAGGGGCGGAGCCAACGGGGGCGGCAAAATTAGGTTTCGCCTAGGGTGCCAAAAATCCTTGAACCAGCCCTGCTCAGACACATCTCAAACTAGTGCCATTGACACAAGCCCAAAGTCTATAAACACAGGCCCTTTCTTGTGCTTTAAAATGATTGTAATAAAGCTAAGATTTTACTGTATAATTACTTTTGTCACAGGGTGTGCTCACTGTAAAAATCAATGCTTGCTAAAGTCAAATGTTTGTTTTAAACTTGTTGCAGCAATTATGGTATGTATAATCAAGTCTCTGCACAAATGTATTTTAACTACTGGGAGTGTCACAGTGAAAACATTACCTGATGAGAATCTCAAGGTGTATTTTTGTGTCGCTGAAAGCCATGAATTTGTGGATATATAGAAACTTTTTTGTACAGTTGTTGGAGTTGTATTTCTTTCTGTGACATTAATAGACACTTTTTGCAGGTTGAATTACAGTATATGTGTATTAAAATTTCTATACTTACAAAAACAATTTTTGTTATGCAAATATATAATGGATTGGAGTTTTAAATAGGTATATACACTGCTAAGCATAAATGAGTACACCCCAACAGATTTGTCCGAAAACCTTTCCTTTCCTTTTCAACTTTTTCTATGGGACACTATACTACAAAATACTCCCACAAATGTGGGTCATTGATTGCAACCAAGATTTGTTAATTAGCACACACAAAAAAATATTTTCCTGACAGGCTCCATGGCAGCATACGTGTGGGTTAGCCCCGCCTCCATAATTACCCAATAGGACCTCTACTCCCATAAATCTTTGCTCCAAGCTGCTATCCGTGTTCCTTTTTTGTCCTCCTCCATAGGACAGGTGTTTCCTATCTGAAGAGATCTTCACTACGATCAAGTCGGCCGACTATCAAGCTTTTGTTCCTCCGATAGGCCCTGTCTGTTAAGCATGGGTATGGAGTGTATGGCAGAGTAGCGCTGAAGGCTTGGTTTGTCCGAAGATAAAGTGCGCACGGCTTATTACCTGCTATGTAAGGTGGCCATTATCTGCCCGGTGGATCGGTGGCGTGTGCTTGAACCTGTTCGGCCAGACGATCGTTGGTGGAGTGGTGAGCTGTAAAAATTCAGTTTTTCATGGCAGCAGTGTTTATGTGTTTTTCTTTTTTCTATCTGTGTCTTTCATATGCCAGCTGGTTCTTGTGCATAGGCGCTGACGCTTCCGCGTTCCAGCAGCCTTTCTCCCCCTGTTTCCGGGTCCAGCGCTGCGTTCTGCGCATGCGCGGACCCAAATCCATAGCGAGGCTTGGTTCCCGCGCATGCGCGCGGGCATCTCGCGTCTGACGCCGCTGATGACGTCATGGGCGCCATATTTAAAACACAGTGACAGATGTCAGAATTTGGGAATGATTGCAGGAAATTCAGCGACTTCCCGGGGCCATTCTCTGGTTGGTGTAAGGTAGGTTATGATCTGCTCTGATGTATTATTGCTCCTGTGTTTTGTATGGCTGCTTATGAGGGTCTATTGTTGTTACAGTCAGCGTTCTTAGTCATGGATGCCTCACTGCCTACTAGTGACCTGCCCGCTTGTAACAGGTATGTGCATGGCTGGATTGCTGTGTATATGTGGAGTATTCCTTAGCATTTGATACCAGCCTGGTCTGTATCTCTCTCTCTTTCTTGTATATTTCCTTATAGCCCTTCTAGGTCTGAACCGCATTACAGTGCGCATAGTCGCAGTGGATCGTCAAAATCGCACCACCGCAAATCATCGTCAAAGTCTGGTTACCGCAGGTCTTCCAGATCTGGACAACGCAGTGGTCACTCGCACTCAAGCAGAGGACCAGATAATTCATGTTGGGGCTGTAAGATGCCCATTTCATCAGACAAATCGCTCTGTGATCATTGCTTCTCTAAAGTCGCAGATGAAAGAGATGGTGTGGATCAACGCTTGGAATCTATGGTGAGAAGAGTGGTAAAGGAATCCCTGCAGCAGAGGGAAGCTCATCACGCTATGGAATCCCCCTCAGACCCATTATGTCCTTCAGGAGGTGAAGGGCTCTTACAAGAGACTGGGGAATCTTCTCAACCAAGCCACCACTCTGTGCTCTTGTCTGACAGCGAATCGGATCCAGAGGATCCAGGAGTAGGATTTGATTATGCTTTAGTACCTGCTCTTGTCAAGGCAGTGAAAGAAGCTTTAAAATGGGAAGAACCCACTTCTTCCCCCCTCCCCAAACAAAGAAAGTTTTTCAAACAACTCAAAAAGGAACGGCAACATTTTCCTTTCCTATCTGAATTGGGAGAAATCATTACTGAAGAGTGGAGCAAGATTGATAGGAAGAGCTCCATGCAATCGAAGGTGTCTAAATTGTACCCCTTTAAGGAGGATGATGTGAAGCACCTTGAATCAGCTCCTCTGGTAGAGGCAGCACTTATGCGTTTAGTTAAATACGTGACTCTCCCTTTGGAAGACACGGTATCTTTCAAAGATCCGTTAGAGAGAAGAATTGACTCAGATCTGAAAAGAATTTATCTACCTTCAGGGATGGCTTGTAAACCAACTTTGGCTTTAGCCGTAGTCTCAAAGGCTATTGAAACATGGGCCGACCATGTTGAAGAGTTCTTGAGAGGTATCTCAGTGAATACGGCTAAAGACTCTCCTATTCAGGAGATCAGAATGGCATCAGCTTTTTTGGGGGAGGCATCTATTGACATTACCCGCCTTATGTCTCGGGCTATGTTGGCAGCAGTCTCGGCACGCCGTGCTTTGTGGCTCCGTCCCTGGTTGGCGGATCCAACATCTAAGCAGGCATGGTGTCGTATACCATTTGAGGGTACCTCCTTGTTTGGTAATAAACTAGATAGCGCCATATCCCGGGCCACGGGTGGGAGGTCTGGGTTCCTCCCTCAAGACAGACGTCTTCAAAACCAAAAACGTATTTTCTCAAGAAGGCAGACCTCGGATCGCGCTAGAGAAGCGCGCAGTTATAGGCCCGGCAGGGAGTTCTCTAGATCTTGGAGGTCCAGACAATCCTCCCTTAAGAAAACTTCAAAGGGGGCTTCCGCAGGTAATCAAGATTCTACCAAATCTTTTTGAAATTGGGCCCGCTCAAACATGTCAGGTGGGGGGCTCGCCTTCTTCACTACCGACATGTTTGGGCGGCCTCAATTCAAGATTATTGGACCGTCAAGACGGTTTCCTCGGGTCACAAGTGGACTTTCATCAACACTCCGAGGTTAAGGTTCATTCCCACAACAATTCCAGGCTCAGAGGAAAAGAAACAGGTCCTATTGACCTACGTAAGTTGTTTGCTGGATCAAGGTGCAGCCATGCCCGTGCCAGAAGACGAACGTGGCGAAGGCATGTATTCTCCTCTGTTTATGGTTCAGAAAAGAAATGGCGCATGGAGGCCGGTGATAGATTTGACCCACCTCAAATCCTTCATTCGCAAGGAAAAGTTCAAGATGGAGTCTCTTCTTACAATCCAACAGTCAGTGCAGCTAGGGGATTGGTTAATCTCAATCGATTTGAAGGACGCATACTTTCATGTGCCAGTAGCAAGGGATTTCCAGCAATTTCTCCGTTTCGCAGTTGGCGATCAACACCTCCAGTTTACCTGTCTCCAATTCGGGTTGACGACATCTCCTCGGGTCTTCTCCAAGGTACTCCTAGCGATAGTAGCTCTTTTACGAGTCAAAGGAGTTCGTCTCCATCATTATCTGGACGATTTGCTCCTATTATCTCAGGACAGAGATCAAATTCTGGAACACAAGAGTTTAGTCATCTCCACTCTGCAGACGTTTGGTTGGCTCCTGAACCTAGAGAAGAGCCATCTGGTTCCAACTCAAGTGATCGTGTTTCTAGGGGCTCAGTTCGACACATTAAAAGGCACTATCTCCCTGCCGGAGGAAAAAATTAGTGTGATCCGGGACAGGATTCACAAGGCTTGGGAATCATCTCATCTTTCGGCTCTACAATGCTTGAAAGTGATCGGCACATTGACGGCCACCATCCCTATGGTGAAGTGGGCCCAGTGGCACACTCGTCCCTTCCAGAAAGGGTTTCTGCAACAGTGGGACTCGTCCAATCAAACACAGCGCATACGCCTTACACCAGCGATGAGGATGTCTCTCCTCTGGTGGCTTCAAGGGAAGAATCTACGCAACCATCATTCGATAGTCCCCATTTCCTGGATAATAGTAACCTCAGATGCCAGCAACAAAGGTTGGGGCGCCCATTGCCTTACGGAAGTAGCTCAAGGAAGGTGGTCGTTCCCGTTGCGGTATGTGGTCTCCAACATCCTGGAGTTGAGAGCAGCCTTTTCGAGCACTCATAGCATTTCGCCATCTGGTGGCAGGGTCGTCAGTAATGTTAAGACTGGACAACACAACTGCAGTGGCCTATATAAAGAAACAAGGAGGGACTCGCAGTTGGTCTCTATTACGAGAAGTAGAACCGATAATGAACTGGGCTCAGAAGAATGTGGTCAACATTTCTGCTGTATACATCCCAGGAGTCCAGAATGTTCAAGCAGATTTTCTGTCAAGGGTCAAAATAGACAACAACGAGTGGTCCCTTCACAGGTATGTCTTCGAGTGGCTTCTGACTCTGGGAGTATCTCCAGAGGTCGATCTGTTCGCTTCGCCGTACAATCGCAAGATGCACAGATACTACTCGAGGTTCAGGGATCCTCAGGCGTTCGGGATAGATGCTCTCACGGATTGTTGGAAGTTCCAGAGAGCCTATGCCTTCCCTCCAGTTCCTGTAATCCTACAGTTCCTTCGGAGGCTCAGAGGGGAGAAGGTGGAAATCATTGCGATAATACCATTCTGGCCCAACACGCCTTGGTTTCCTCTGCTGTTGCTCCTCAGCTATCAGGACCCAGTTCCCCTGCCTCTCAGGCCAGATCTACTGTCTCAAGGCACGCTGTTACACCCGTGCCCATCCTGTCTACACCTCAGGGCATGGTTCTTGAGAGGGGAAGGCTAGAAGCTCTAGGTTGCCCAGAAGAAGCGATTCCAACCCTTCTTAGTACCAGACGGAAGAATACCAATAAAGTGTACAAACGTATATGGGCCAGGTTTATGGGCCACATGTCTTCTAGGTCAAATTCATATAATTCTCCAGCAGTTCAAGATATCTTGTCTTTCCTTCAGTCAGGGTTAGACTTGTCTCTGGCAGTTAGCTCTCTTAGAGTACAAGTTTCAGCCATTTCAGCCTTTACAGGAGTTTTGTGGGCGAATCACACCTTAATTCAACAATTCTTTAAAGGAGCCATCAGGCTTAGGCCTCAAAAGAGGCCCAGGTTTCCCAAATGGGACCTTCCGTTAGTATTGGACTTTCTTTCTGATCTTGGGAAAGGTTTGGATGCTCCCCTGTCTTTAGGAGATCTCACTATCAAGACGGTGTTTCTGGTGGCAATAACTTCAGCCAAAAGAGTGTCGGAAATTAGGAATCTTGGGTCAGTTGAATCATTTCTAACTTTCTTTCCGGACAGAGTGGTCCTGATCCCTATGCTTGGATCAAATCCAAAAGTCACATCAGTATTTCACGAAAATCAGGAGATCGTGCTACCTACGTTTAGAATGTCAGACAACCAAGAGATTCATCCCCTGGATGTTGGTCGCACCTTGAAACAATATCTGGACGCTACAGCCTCGTTCAGACGAACAGACTTTCTTTTTGTCCTTCTTCATGGCAAAAATAAAGGGATGCGAGCATCAGTAAGATCAATCTCATCTTGGGTGGTCCAAACGATTCAAAGGGCATACAAGGCAAAGGGCATGGTTCCTCCTGAGGCAGTGACGGCTCGCTCAACTCGGGGCATCTCGACCTCTTGGGCAGCAGTTCGACATGTCGCACCAGAAGTTATCTGTAGAGCAGCTTCCTGGTCTTCAATTAATACCTTTGTTTCCCATTATTGTGTAGAGCCAGCTGCGCTTTCTTCTGTTAATTTTGGTTTACAAGTATTGTCAGTGGACAATGAAAAATAAAATTCTAGTTTCTTTGCTCAACATTTTTAGCCCACCCGGGTGTGTTTGGCGAGTTATTTCCCACACGTATGCTGCCATGGAGCCTGTCAGGAAAATGGAAAATTTATATCAAATACTTACCGTAATTTTCCTTTCCTGATGGGCTCCATGGCAGCAGGAGTTCCCTCCCAAATGTTGGAGTAGGCTAGTTACGGAAGACGGATAGCAGCTTGGAGCAAAGATTTATGGGAGTAGAGGTCCTATTGGGTAATTATGGAGGCGGGGCTAACCCACACGTATGCTGCCATGGAGCCCATCAGGAAAGGAAAATTACGGTAAGTATTTGATATAAAATTTCAATTTTTCCTAACAAACTCATTCAAGACCATGTTTCAAAAATGAATACACCCCAATGCAAGACAACAAAATTTTAATTAACAGCAATTAAGCTACAGGTGAGTCTAATTATTCATTAACCACTTGCTTACTGGGCACTTGAACCCCCCTCCTGCCCAGACAAATTTTCAGCTTTCAGCGCTGATGCACTTTGAATGACAATTGCAAGGCCATACAACACTGTACCCAAATGAAATTTTTATCATTTCTTTCCCACAAATAGAGCTTTCTTTTGGTGGCATTTAATTACAGCTGTGAGTTTTATTTTTTGCTAAACAAACAAAAAAAGATGCAAAATAAAAATAAAAATCATGTTTCATAGTTTGTTATAAAATTTTGCAAACAGGTCATTTTTCTCCTTCATTGAAATGCGCTGATGAGGCGGCACTGGTGGGCACTGATAGGCTGCACTGGTGGGCACTGATAGGCTGCACTGGTGGGCACTAATAGGCACAGATAAGGCAGTACTAATGGGCACAGATAAGGCGGCACTGATGGGCAAAGATGGGCACAGATAAGATGGCACTGATGGGTGGCACGGATGGGTGGCACTAAGGGGCACTGATAGGTACCACTGATAGATGGGACTAATGGGCACTGATAGGTGGCTCTGATAGGTGGCACTGCTGGGCGGCACTGATGGGCACGGATATGTGGCACTGAGGTGCAGCACTGTTGTTGAGGCAGATTGTGGGCAGTGATAGGTGGCACTGATGGGTGGCACTGTGGGTACTGATGGGTGGCACTGTGGGCACTGATGGGTGGCACTGATGGGGGGCGCTTGCTCCGATCCGTGATCAGGCGAGTCTCATAGACTCGCTGATCACAGAGCGCGCCGCGAGCGCCCCTCAGGGGGCGCGCAGGCCGCTCGTGCACGGGACGACGTCAATAGACGTAGTCCCGACAAAGCAGGTCCGCGCTGTAGCCGTCATTTGGCTATAGCGCGGATCTCTAGAGGTTAAACGGGTGTCTAGAAGACAGTTGATTATAAAAGGCCGTTACTTAACAAAGAAAACCCCTTCCCATTTTCCCAGCAATGGCACTACATGGAAGAGATATGTCACAAGACCTGAGAAAGAAAATAATTTTTTTAGACAAGAAAGGTGAAGGCTACAAGATCAGCAAAGCTTTACTTATCATTTAGAATACTGAAGCAAAAGTGATACAAAAATGTAACAAAGATGGAGCTGCAACCATCTCACAGAGACGTCCAGGTACATCTACGGAAGTTAACACCTCAACAGGAGCATCTTCTGATGAGAAGGGTTGAAGAAAATCGGCAATTCGCTGCAGATAGCTAAAGAAGTAGAAAGCCAAACTGGGGTGATTGTTTCCTGTGACACAATACGATGTAAACTGCAGAGGAATGGCATGCATGGGTGTTGTCCACAAAGGTAGCCTCTCCTAAAGCCCAGGCACAAAAAAGCCCACCTAGAATTTGCCAGGACCCATGCTGAAAAGTAATAAGATTACTGGGACTCTGTACTCTGGAGGGATGAGACCAAGATAAATGTTTTTGGAACTGATGGCTTTAAAACTTTATGGCATCACAAAGATGAGGAGTACAAAGAAAAATGCATGGTGCCTACAGTGAAACATGGTGGTGGCAGTGTCCTTCTGTGGGGCTGCCTGAGTGCTGCTGGTGTCGGGGAGCTGAATTTCATTGATGGTATTATGAATTCAGAGATTTACTGCTCTATATTGAAAGAGAAGATTCTACCATCACTCCAACATGACATTGATACAAAACACCCATCTAAGGCCACTTTTGCATTTCTGAAGAAGAACAGGGTTAAATGGATTCAGTGGCCAAGAATGTCTCCTGATCTGAACCCAATTGAACACCAATGGGAAATTCTGAAGTTGAGACAAGTTGAGCGTCGCTCTCTATCCAGCATCCAGGCTCTAAAATAGGTCATCCTTGAAGAATGGATGTTGCAATATTTTGCTAAACTTGTTTAGAAGACTTGGTGCTTTCTTTACAAGTCATGGCGGTCATACAAAATACTAGATGTAGTAGTTTTTGTTGTGGGATGTATTCATTTTTGAATCAACTATTTTGAGTAAAACTAAAGATTTTTTTTAATCCAAGCTATATTATTAACTTTACTTTCATGTAATGAGCTAAACAAATGTTCTAAAAAAATCAGTTATTATGTTAATTGGGATATTAAATAAAATCTTGCTTTTCAAACATGTACTCATTTATGCTGAGCACTCTCTCTATATAATATATATATATATATATATATATATATATATATATATATATATATATATATACACACACACACACACTGAGCACCGTATATATACAGTGCCTTGAAAAAGTACTCATACCCCTTGACATTTTCCACATTTTGTCATATTACAACCAAAAACGTAAATGTGTTTTATTGGGATTTAATGTGATAGGCCAACAGAAAGTGGCACATAATTGTGAAAAGGAAGGAAATGATAAATAGTTTTCAAAATATTTTACAAATAAATATGTGAAAAGTGTGGGGTGCATTTGTATTCAGTCCCCCTGAGTCAATACTTTGTGGAACCACCTTTTGCTTCAATTACAGCTGCAAGTCTTTTTGGGGATGTCTCTGCCAGCTTTGCACATCTAGAGAGTGACATCTTTGCCCATTCTTCTTTGAAAAATAGCTCAAGCTCTGTCAGATTGCATGGAGAGCGTCTGTGAACGGCAATTTTCAAGTCTTGCCACAGATTCTCAATTTGATTTAGGTCTGGGCTTTGACTGGGGCATTCTAAACCATTCAATTGTAGCTCTGGCTTTATGTTTAGGGTCTTTGTACTTCTCGAAGGTAAACCTCTGCCAGGCATGTACTGGCCATCGGGACTACCAGGAGTTTCCCTGTGGGCCAATGGCTCAGTGGACCAATCAGGCACAGTCCTGGAGCCGCTCCTTACTGATAGGAATGATCGTAATTTCATTCCTGTAACCAAGAAGCATCTGCAGACACTTTCTGGAGTGAGGATTAGGCTTTCTGCTCCCTCCAGCCTGCAGGGGGAGATGGATGCTGATAGGGACAACTCTGATGTAAGGGTATGCTGATGGGACCACTTTGATGTAAGGGGGTGCCAATGGGGCCACTCTGATGTAAGGGGGTGCTGATGAGGACCACTCTGATGTAAGGGGTTGCTGATGGGGATCACTCTGATGTGATAGGGGTACTGATGGGGACCGCTCTGATGTAAGGGGGTGCTGATGGGGACAACACTTATGTAAGGGGGTGCTGATTGGGATCACTCTTATGTAAGGGGGTGCTTATGGGGACCACTCTGATGTAAGAGAGTGCTGATGGGGCCACTCAGATGTAAGGGGTGTGCAGATGGGGACCACTCTTATGTAAGGGGGTGCTGATGGGGACAACACTTATGTAAGGGGGTGCTGATTGGGATCACTCTTATGTAAGGGGGTGCTTATGGGGACCCTCAAAATTAAAGTGGGCCGGTCTGGATGAAGTCCAGGGCCAAATTTTTGTCCCAGTCCAGCCCCGGCCTCCGCTCAAGTCTTTTGCAGGCTTTAACAGGTTTTCTTCCAAGATTGAACTGTATTTGGCTCCATCCATCTTCCCATCAACTCTGACCAGCTTCTCTGTCCCTGTTGAAGAAAAGCATCCCCACAACATGGTGCTGCCACCATTTTTCACGATGGGGATGGTGTGTTCAGGGTGATGTGCTGTGTTATTTTTCTGCCACACATAGTGTTTTGCTTTTAGGCCAAAAAGTTAAATTTTCGCCTCATCTGACCAGAGCACCTTCTTCCACGTTTGCTGTGTTTCCCACACGGCTTCTCGTAAACTGCAAATGGGACTTCTTAAGGCTTTCTTCTTGCCGCACTTCCATAAAGGCAAGATTTGTGGCATGCACGACTAATAGTTAGTTGTCTTGTGGACAGATTCTCCCACCTGAGCTGTGGATCTTTGCAGCTCCTCCAGAGTTACCATGGGCCTCTTCTCTGATGAATGCTCTCTTTGCCCGGCCTGTTGGTTTAGGTGGATGGCCATGTCTTGGTAGGTTTGCAGTTGTGCCATTCTCTTTCCATTTTTGGATGATGAATTGAACAGTGAGATGTTCAAAGCTTGGGATATTTTTTATAACCTAATCCTGCTTTAAACTTCTCTACAACTTTATCCCTGACTTGTCTGGTGTGTTCCTTGGCCTTCATGATGGTGTTTGTTCACAAAGGTTCTCTAACAAACCTGGGCTTCACAGAACAGCTGTCTTTATACTGAGATTAAATTACACACATGTGGACTCTATTTACTAATTAGGTGACTTCTGAAGGCAATATTGGTTCCACTAGATTTTAATTAGGGGTATCAGAGTAAAGGGGGCACACTTTGTGTTGGTCTATCACATAAAATCCCAATAAAATCAATTTACATTTTTGGTTGCAACATGTGAAACATTTCAAGAGGTATGAATACTTTATCAAGGCACTGTATTCAGTAATACATTTGATTGTGAGCATAATTAATTCTGGAAACATGTTTGTAATCCAAAGCACCTGTATATCAAAGCGAATTTCCCCACAAGAAATACAGGTGATTCATTCCAGAACCATTTATTCATAGGTCCTTCAGTTAATAGTCCATATAAAAAGATTATAGCAACTGTAAGGGATCTTCCCGGGGTAGGGTGTGTTTGGACACAGTTCACAGCAGACTTGGAATTTGATAAAGCAGATCTTGGCGTTTATTCATGGTACAAACAGTCCAGCAAACAAAATATACAGCAACACCGTGCTTTCTAAGTACAACAAAAATAAAAGTCCTAGCCCGGCTGGGCGCTTACTAACAGGTTCTGCTCACCTATCTGACACTTACAAACACAGCGTCTTTCGCCTGGATATCGCAGGGTGAGTTTTAGCTCCAGCAGTGGCTGTGCTTGCAGCTTCCTTCAACACACAGATTGTTCATTCCCTGGCTGAGAAGCAATCACCTGCAGACCCTACAGAGCCTTTAGCTTCCCAGGCTAATTAGGATCCAAGCTCACCTGATCCCAAACCCAGAACTGGATCGGGGGATGTGGAATGACAGGTCCCTCTACCAAACCTACCTGCCATTCCATATAAACCCAGGCCCGGCAAAATTAAATAACAACTCAGCAGCATATCGCTGCTGAGAAACTGATCCATCCTGGATTTACCATCTCACACTGTGTAGCAACCTAGGTGAGATGTACACCCCCTCGATCACTTCTCCAGTGACATGTCTACATATCCCCCCCCTCTTTTTCAGACCGGAGGGCTGAGCCTTTTGTCCCCACAGACAACTTACCCTTGACAATGCGTCAGCATTTGCCTGTAATTTCCCTGGCCTGTGTTCCACAGTGAAATTAAAGTTTTGTAGGGAGAGAAACCATCTAGTCACTCTTGCATTTCTCTCCTTGTTTAACTTCATCCATGTTAGGGGGGCATGGTCTGTCACCAACTTGAATTTCCTGCCTAGCAAGTAATACTTTAACGATTCTAGGGCCCACTTTACTGCCAAACATTCTCGCTCCACAATGGCATAATTTTTCTCGGCCGGGGTTAGTTTTCTACTCAAGTACGTCACTGGATGCTCCTCACCATTCACTACTTGTGAGAGTACTGCACCTAAGCCTGTGTTAGAGGCATCTGTCTGGACCAGAAATTCTCGCCTGAAATCGGGGGTAACTAAGACAGGTGGTTGGCACAAGGCAGACTTAAGGCTTTGGAAAGCCTTCTCGGCCTCTGGGGTCCACGTGACCATTGCTGTCTTTCCGCCCTTTGTCAAGTCAGTTAGTGGAGCAGCAACTGAGGCAAAGTTCGGCACAAATCTACGGTAATACCCCGTAATACCCAGGAAAGCTCTAACCTGTTTCTTTGTCAGGGGTCTAGGCCAATTCTGTATTGCCTCAATTTTATTTAGCTGTGGCTTAATCAACCCTCTCCCAATAATGTAGCCTAGATATTTGGCCTCTTCTAGGGCTAGAGCACACTTCTCGGCATTTATGGTCAACCCCGCATCACTTATGGCATCCAACACGGCCTGTACCTTACAGAGGTGACTTTCCCAATCAGGGCTAAAAATGACCACATCATCGAGGTAGGCAGCTGAGTAAACACGATGTGGTCGCAGAATCAAGTCCATCAACCTCTGGAAAGTTGCAGGCGCTCCATGTAACCCGAATGGCATCACTACATACTGGAATAGCCCATCAGGGGTGGAGAATGCAGTTTTCTCTTTAGCCTCACCAGAAAGTGGAATCTGCCAGTAGCCCTTTGTGAGATCGAGGGTGGTTATGTACCTGGCGTTACCCAACTTCTCAATCAACTCATCTACCCTGGGCATAGGATACGCATCGAACTTGGAGATCTCATTCAACTTTCTGAAATCATTACAGAACCTCCAAGTTCCATTGGGCTTTGGGATTAGCACAATTGGGCTGGACCATTCACTCTGTGACACCTCAATTACCCCCAGAGCAAGCATACGTTTTACCTCGGCAGATACGGCTTCCCTACGTGCCTCCGGTATCCTATAGGGCTTAAGGTTTACTCTGCTTCTAGGCTCAGTTTCAATGTGATGATGGATGAGGTGGGTACGCCCTGGGAGGTCAGAGAACTTGTTTTTGTTTTTCTGTAAAAATTCCTGAGCCTCCTGTTTCTGTGACACTGATAGAGTATCACCTACCTTGACTGGAGGGATTGGTTGTGACAAATTATTAACAGTATTTGTCGCCCCCAAGGATTCCCTGTCTTTCCAGGGCTTGATCAAGTTTATGTGATAAACTTGGAAAGGCTTCCTTCTACCTGGTTGGTGCACCTTGTAGTTCACCTCACTGACCTTTTCAACAATTTCATAGGGACCTTGCCACTTCGCCAAGAATTTACTCTCAACAGTGGGGACTAGTATAAGGACCCTATCGCCTGGGTTGAATGTCCTGATTCTTGCGGACCGGTTGTAAATTCTACTTTGGGCCTCTTGAGCCCTCTGGAGGTGTTCCCTTACCAGGGGCATTACAGTGGCTATACGGTCCTGCATTTGTGCTACATGCTCAATAACACTCTTGTATGGGGTGGACTCATTCTCCCATGTCTCTTTTGCAATGTCTAGTAGACCCCTAGGGTGATGACCATAGACCAACTCGAATGGTGAGAACCCTGTGGACGCTTGGGGCACCTCCCTAATAGCAAACATGAGGTAGGGTAATAAATGATCCCAGTCACGACCATCTTTTGCCACCACTTTCTTCAACATATGTTTCAAAGTTTTATTAAATCTCTCCACCAATCCGTCCGTCTGGGGGTGGTACACAGAGGTACGGATGTGTGAGATTTTAAATAGTCTGCATAATTCCTTCATTACTTTCGACATAAATGGCGTACCTTGGTCAGTTAGGATTTCTTTGGGGATCCCAGTCCTAGAGAACATATAAAACAACTCACGTGCAATTGTTTTAGATGCAGTGTTTCTTAAGGGTACAGCCTCAGGATAGCGGGTCGCATAATCCAGGACTACCAAAATATACTGGTGTCCTCTAGCTGACTTTACAATGGGACCCACTAAATCCATGGCAATACGCTCAAAAGGCACCTCTATAATAGGGAGCGAAACCAAAGGACTGCGAAAATGTGACACTGGGGCACTAACCTGACATGTGGGGCACGACTCACAGTATTTTTTAATGTCATCATATATGGCCGGCCAAAAAAACCTCTGGAGAACCCTCTCTCGCGTTTTGTCAGTCCCCAAGTGTCCCCCAAGAACATGGTTATGTGCCATGTCAAGCACCTGACGCCGGTACGGCTTAGGTACCAGAAGCTGTTCCACAATCTCATCCTTAACCTTATTGACTCTATAGAAAAGATCATTAGTCACCGAAAAATGTGGAAATCTTTTTTCAGCATCTGGTTCCTGAGGTACCCCATTCATTACAGCAACCTGCTCTCTCGCATTTTTGAGAGTGGGGTCCTGTAATTGTGCAGCCCCAAAATTATCTCTAGACACCTCTAAGTCTAGTATATTTTGCTCAGTGGGAGGAGCCTCCTCCTCCCCAGCCAGGACCTGTAAAGGAAAACAATCATTTTCATCCTGCATACTTTTATCATTCACAGTGGACAAGGCAACCCCCTTAGAGGTATCCTCACTCCTTTTGGGGATTTTTTTTCCCAGAGAGCCCAGAATAATGGAAAATCGCGCCCCAATATTACATTATGCATGAGGTTTTTAACCACACCCACTTCATATTGTACGGTGCCTTGTTCAGTCCCGACTTTAGCCAGCACTATAGGGTACATTTTTGTATCACCATGTATGCACACAACACTCATATGCTTTTTAGACTCTAAGTCCCCAGTCACCAGGCTAGCATGCACCAAGGTTACAAGGCTTCCTGAGTCCATTAACGCTTTAACAGGAAAGTCATTGATTGTAATATCGCAGATTTGCGGTTCAGTCTCTAGTCCAGGAACTGCAGCACAAGATGGTTCCGCAAATAGCGACTGACGCCGGCTAGCGTCACATTCCATGGGTTCAGAGGTAAGAGGGCAATGGGCCGACACGTGTCCCGCCTCATGGCATCTCCAACACTGGATAGGGCCTGGTCTCTTTGGCAAGGAGTCCTTTTCAGAGCCCCTTAGCCACCCGGGACCATCACCACAGGCGCCTCTCGATTTGCTATCAGGTGCTCAATAAGTTGTTGTTGTGCAGCCATGGACTGTTCATGTCGTCTATTGGCCTCTATCTGAGCCTGCTGTTGTGCAGCGATCATCTGCTGTTGTTCAGCCATGGACTGTTCATGTCGTCTATTGGCCTCTGTCTGAGCCTGCTGTTGTTGCAAACTCACTTGCATAAACTGCTTCAGCATCTCCTCCATGTTGCTGGACTGTTTTTGGAGTGTAGTTGCAGCTTTCACCCAGGACATCAGCAGCTGTAGCCAAGTCTGTCCACACCGTTGCCCCTAGCAACCGCGTTGCCCGCTACCTCCACCAATTGTAAGGGATCTTCCCGGGGTAGGGTGTGTTTGGACACAGTTCACAGCAGACTTGGAATTTGATAAAGCAGATCTTGGCGTTTATTCATGGTACAAACAGTCCAGCAAACAAAATATACAGCAACACCGTGCTTTCTAAGTACAACAAAAATAAAAGTCCTAGCCCGGCTGGGCGCTTACTAACAGGTTCTGCTCACCTATCTGACACTTACAAACACAGCGTCTTTCGCCTGGATATCGCAGGGTGAGTTTTAGCTCCAGCAGTGGCTGTGCTTGCAGCTTCCTTCAACACACAGATTGTTCATTCCCTGGCTGAGAAGCAATCACCTGCAGACCCTACAGAGCCTTTAGCTTCCCAGGCTAATTAGGATCCAAGCTCACCTGATCCCAAACCCAGAACTGGATCGGGGGATGTGGAATGACAGGTCCCTCTACCAAACCTACCTGCCATTCCATATAAACCCAGGCCCGGCAAAATTAAATAACAACTCAGCAGCATATCGCTGCTGAGAAACTGATCCATCCTGGATTTACCATCTCACACTGTGTAGCAACCTAGGTGAGATGTACACCCCCTCGATCACTTCTCCAGTGACATGTCTACATATCCCCCCCCTCTTTTTCAGACCGGAGGGCTGAGCCTTTTGTCCCCACAGACAACTTACCCTTGACAATGCGTCAGCATTTGCCTGTAATTTCCCTGGCCTGTGTTCCACAGTGAAATTAAAGTTTTGTAGGGAGAGAAACCATCTAGTCACTCTTGCATTTCTCTCCTTGTTTAACTTCATCCATGTTAGGGGGGCATGGTCTGTCACCAACTTGAATTTCCTGCCTAGCAAGTAATACTTTAACGATTCTAGGGCCCACTTTACTGCCAAACATTCTCGCTCCACAATGGCATAATTTTTCTCGGCCGGGGTTAGTTTTCTACTCAAGTACGTCACTGGATGCTCCTCACCATTCACTACTTGTGAGAGTACTGCACCTAAGCCTGTGTTAGAGGCATCTGTCTGGACCAGAAATTCTCGCCTGAAATCGGGGGTAACTAAGACAGGTGGTTGGCACAAGGCAGACTTAAGGCTTTGGAAAGCCTTCTCGGCCTCTGGGGTCCACGTGACCATTGCTGTCTTTCCGCCCTTTGTCAAGTCAGTTAGTGGAGCAGCAACTGAGGCAAAGTTCGGCACAAATCTACGGTAATACCCCGTAATACCCAGGAAAGCTCTAACCTGTTTCTTTGTCAGGGGTCTAGGCCAATTCTGTATTGCCTCAATTTTATTTAGCTGTGGCTTAATCAACCCTCTCCCAATAATGTAGCCTAGATATTTGGCCTCTTCTAGGGCTAGAGCACACTTCTCGGCATTTATGGTCAACCCCGCATCACTTATGGCATCCAACACGGCCTGTACCTTACAGAGGTGACTTTCCCAATCAGGGCTAAAAATGACCACATCATCGAGGTAGGCAGCTGAGTAAACACGATGTGGTCGCAGAATCAAGTCCATCAACCTCTGGAAAGTTGCAGGCGCTCCATGTAACCCGAATGGCATCACTACATACTGGAATAGCCCATCAGGGGTGGAGAATGCAGTTTTCTCTTTAGCCTCACCAGAAAGTGGAATCTGCCAGTAGCCCTTTGTGAGATCGAGGGTGGTTATGTACCTGGCGTTACCCAACTTCTCAATCAACTCATCTACCCTGGGCATAGGATACGCATCGAACTTGGAGATCTCATTCAACTTTCTGAAATCGTTACAGAACCTCCAAGTTCCATTGGGCTTTGGGATTAGCACAATTGGGCTGGACCATTCACTCTGTGACACCTCAATTACCCCCAGAGCAAGCATACGTTTTACCTCGGCAGATACGGCTTCCCTACGTGCCTCCGGTATCCTATAGGGCTTAAGGTTTACTCTGCTTCTAGGCTCAGTTTCAATGTGATGATGGATGAGGTGGGTACGCCCTGGGAGGTCAGAGAACTTGTTTTTGTTTTTCTGTAAAAATTCCTGAGCCTCCTGTTTCTGTGACACTGATAGAGTATCACCTACCTTGACTGGAGGGATTGGTTGTGACAAATTATTAACAGTATTTGTCGCCCCCAAGGATTCCCTGTCTTTCCAGGGCTTGATCAAGTTTATGTGATAAACTTGGAAAGGCTTCCTTCTACCTGGTTGGTGCACCTTGTAGTTCACCTCACTGACCTTTTCAACAATTTCATAGGGACCTTGCCACTTCGCCAAGAATTTACTCTCAACAGTGGGGACTAGTATAAGGACCCTATCGCCTGGGTTGAATGTCCTGATTCTTGCGGACCGGTTGTAAATTCTACTTTGGGCCTCTTGAGCCCTCTGGAGGTGTTCCCTTACCAGGGGCATTACAGTGGCTATACGGTCCTGCATTTGTGCTACATGCTCAATAACACTCTTGTATGGGGTGGACTCATTCTCCCATGTCTCTTTTGCAATGTCTAGTAGACCCCTAGGGTGATGACCATAGACCAACTCGAATGGTGAGAACCCTGTGGACGCTTGGGGCACCTCCCTAATAGCAAACATGAGGTAGGGTAATAAATGATCCCAGTCACGACCATCTTTTGCCACCACTTTCTTCAACATATGTTTCAAAGTTTTATTAAATCTCTCCACCAATCCGTCCGTCTGGGGGTGGTACACAGAGGTACGGATGTGTGAGATTTTAAATAGTCTGCATAATTCCTTCATTACTTTCGACATAAATGGCGTACCTTGGTCAGTTAGGATTTCTTTGGGGATCCCAGTCCTAGAGAACATATAAAACAACTCACGTGCAATTGTTTTAGATGCAGTGTTTCTTAAGGGTACAGCCTCAGGATAGCGGGTCGCATAATCCAGGACTACCAAAATATACTGGTGTCCTCTAGCTGACTTTACAATGGGACCCACTAAATCCATGGCAATACGCTCAAAAGGCACCTCTATAATAGGGAGCGAAACCAAAGGACTGCGAAAATGTGACACTGGGGCACTAACCTGACATGTGGGGCACGACTCACAGTATTTTTTAATGTCATCATATATGGCCGGCCAAAAAAACCTCTGGAGAACCCTCTCTCGCGTTTTGTCAGTCCCCAAGTGTCCCCCAAGAACATGGTTATGTGCCATGTCAAGCACCTGACGCCGGTACGGCTTAGGTACCAGAAGCTGTTCCACAATCTCATCCTTAACCTTATTGACTCTATAGAAAAGATCATTAGTCACCGAAAAATGTGGAAATCTTTTTTCAGCATCTGGTTCCTGAGGTACCCCATTCATTACAGCAACCTGCTCTCTCGCATTTTTGAGAGTGGGGTCCTGTAATTGTGCAGCCCCAAAATTATCTCTAGACACCTCTAAGTCTAGTATATTTTGCTCAGTGGGAGGAGCCTCCTCCTCCCCAGCCAGGACCTGTAAAGGAAAACAATCATTTTCATCCTGCATACTTTTATCATTCACAGTGGACAAGGCAACCCCCTTAGAGGTATCCTCACTCCTTTTGGGGATTTTTTTTCCCAGAGAGCCCAGAATAATGGAAAATCGCGCCCCAATATTACATTATGCATGAGGTTTTTAACCACACCCACTTCATATTGTACGGTGCCTTGTTCAGTCCCGACTTTAGCCAGCACTATAGGGTACATTTTTGTATCACCATGTATGCACACAACACTCATATGCTTTTTAGACTCTAAGTCCCCAGTCACCAGGCTAGCATGCACCAAGGTTACAAGGCTTCCTGAGTCCATTAACGCTTTAACAGGAAAGTCATTGATTGTAATATCGCAGATTTGCGGTTCAGTCTCTAGTCCAGGAACTGCAGCACAAGATGGTTCCGCAAATAGCGACTGACGCCGGCTAGCGTCACATTCCATGGGTTCAGAGGTAAGAGGGCAATGGGCCGACACGTGTCCCGCCTCATGGCATCTCCAACACTGGATAGGGCCTGGTCTCTTTGGCAAGGAGTCCTTTTCAGAGCCCCTTAGCCACCCGGGACCATCACCACAGGCGCCTCTCGATTTGCTATCAGGTGCTCAATAAGTTGTTGTTGTGCAGCCATGGACTGTTCATGTCGTCTATTGGCCTCTATCTGAGCCTGCTGTTGTGCAGCGATCATCTGCTGTTGTTCAGCCATGGACTGTTCATGTCGTCTATTGGCCTCTGTCTGAGCCTGCTGTTGTTGCAAACTCACTTGCATAAACTGCTTCAGCATCTCCTCCATGTTGCTGGACTGTTTTTGGAGTGTAGTTGCAGCTTTCACCCAGGACATCAGCAGCTGTAGCCAAGTCTGTCCACACCGTTGCCCCTAGCAACCGCGTTGCCCGCTACCTCCACCAATTGTAAGGGATCTTCCCGGGGTAGGGTGTGTTTGGACACAGTTCACAGCAGACTTGGAATTTGATAAAGCAGATCTTGGCGTTTATTCATGGTACAAACAGTCCAGCAAACAAAATATACAGCAACACCGTGCTTTCTAAGTACAACAAAAATAAAAGTCCTAGCCCGGCTGGGCGCTTACTAACAGGTTCTGCTCACCTATCTGACACTTACAAACACAGCGTCTTTCGCCTGGATATCGCAGGGTGAGTTTTAGCTCCAGCAGTGGCTGTGCTTGCAGCTTCCTTCAACACACAGATTGTTCATTCCCTGGCTGAGAAGCAATCACCTGCAGACCCTACAGAGCCTTTAGCTTCCCAGGCTAATTAGGATCCAAGCTCACCTGATCCCAAACCCAGAACTGGATCGGGGGATGTGGAATGACAGGTCCCTCTACCAAACCTACCTGCCATTCCATATAAACCCAGGCCCGGCAAAATTAAATAACAACTCAGCAGCATATCGCTGCTGAGAAACTGATCCATCCTGGATTTACCATCTCACACTGTGTAGCAACCTAGGTGAGATGTACACCCCCTCGATCACTTCTCCAGTGACATGTCTACATATCCCCCCCCTCTTTTTCAGACCGGAGGGCTGAGCCTTTTGTCCCCACAGACAACTTACCCTTGACAATGCGTCAGCATTTGCCTGTAATTTCCCTGGCCTGTGTTCCACAGTGAAATTAAAGTTTTGTAGGGAGAGAAACCATCTAGTCACTCTTGCATTTCTCTCCTTGTTTAACTTCATCCATGTTAGGGGGGCATGGTCTGTCACCAACTTGAATTTCCTGCCTAGCAAGTAATACTTTAACGATTCTAGGGCCCACTTTACTGCCAAACATTCTCGCTCCACAATGGCATAATTTTTCTCGGCCGGGGTTAGTTTTCTACTCAAGTACGTCACTGGATGCTCCTCACCATTCACTACTTGTGAGAGTACTGCACCTAAGCCTGTGTTAGAGGCATCTGTCTGGACCAGAAATTCTCGCCTGAAATCGGGGGTAACTAAGACAGGTGGTTGGCACAAGGCAGACTTAAGGCTTTGGAAAGCCTTCTCGGCCTCTGGGGTCCACGTGACCATTGCTGTCTTTCCGCCCTTTGTCAAGTCAGTTAGTGGAGCAGCAACTGAGGCAAAGTTCGGCACAAATCTACGGTAATACCCCGTAATACCCAGGAAAGCTCTAACCTGTTTCTTTGTCAGGGGTCTAGGCCAATTCTGTATTGCCTCAATTTTATTTAGCTGTGGCTTAATCAACCCTCTCCCAATAATGTAGCCTAGATATTTGGCCTCTTCTAGGGCTAGAGCACACTTCTCGGCATTTATGGTCAACCCCGCATCACTTATGGCATCCAACACGGCCTGTACCTTACAGAGGTGACTTTCCCAATCAGGGCTAAAAATGACCACATCATCGAGGTAGGCAGCTGAGTAAACACGATGTGGTCGCAGAATCAAGTCCATCAACCTCTGGAAAGTTGCAGGCGCTCCATGTAACCCGAATGGCAAGGTGAGATGTACACCCCCTCGATCACTTCTCCAGTGACATGTCTACACAACAATAAAATGTCCATCCACAAATGGAAGCCTCCACAAGGGGATTAGAAGCAAAATCCAGCAGGACCTACAGAGTATAAAAGAGAAGAAGAAAGGCATCTCTAAGTGTAGCAATATGGTTACATTTAATGAAGGTAAAACATTTAGCAAGTCATATGGTTGATGATTAAAAGAGGCACATCTAAGTATGCAGGCATCCGGGGTAAAGCTGTCCAAATAGACGATCCTCCAAACCGTCGACTCTCACCGCTCTCGGTCTGCAATTGTGACAGGAAGACTACCCTGCAGTAAAGAGATCTGAAAGCGAGGCTTGAGGCACTTGTGGAGTGCAGTGTGGAAGGGATGACATCGATGGTGATGCGAGGGGATGGTCTATGTGGACAGCTTTACCCCGGATGCCTGCATACTTAGATGTGCCTCTTTTAATCATCAAGCAAGCGTTAGGTTTGAGTGATTTTGACAGGGGCCAAATTGGAACAGCTAGACCCATACTAATCTGTGTCTACAGCCAAAACTGCATACAGTGGTCACGTGAGCATCAGAACTGGACCATAGTGAAATCGAAGAAGGTGGCCTTTTCTGATGAATCGCATTTTCTTTTACATCATGTGGGTGGCTGGGTGTGCGTGCATCACTTACCTGGGGAAGAGATGGCACCAGAATGCAGTATGAGAAGAAGGCAAGCCGACAAAGGCAGTGTGATGCTTTGGGCAATGCTCGGCTGGAAAACCTTGATTCCTACCATTCATGTGGATGTTGCTTTGACACATATCACCTACCTAAATATTGTTGCTGACCAAGTACACCTATTCATGGAAATGGTATTACCCAAGGGCGGACTGACCAGTCGGTCACTCGGACGCCGCCCCACTTGCAGCGGCTGAATTACATGCCGCGATGCAGATAATAACACTGCTAACTGCGCGCTGCTCCCCGCCGGCCCCTCCCTCCTGGCCCCTCCCTCCCGTCCATCCCAGGTGCTTGTACTGTATGCGTCGTGACATCACCTGGGACGGACGAGAAGAGTGGAGGGGCCGGCGGGGAGCAGCGCACCATTAGAAGTGTCTCAGCATCCGGTGACTCAGTGAGTGAAGCCGAGACACCAGGGTCGCCACACGTGATGTGGGGGGGGGAACAGATGCATGGGCCCCGGGTCCCCCTATCCCACAGTGTCCTCCTGGCTGTGTGCATATCTCCCTGTGTGCATGTCCCCCTGTTCTGTGTAAGTGTCCTATGTGCATGTCCCCCTGTGCTGTGTAAATGTCCTGTGTGCATGTCCCCCTGTGCTGTGTAAGTGTCCTGTGTGCATGTCCCCCTGTGCTGTGTAAATGTCCTGTGTGCATGTCCCCCTGTGCTGTGTAAGTGTCCTGTGTGCATGTCCTCCTGTGTGCATGTCCCCCTGTGCTGTGTAAGTGTCCTGTGTGCATGTCCCCCTGTGTGCATATCCCCCTGTGCTGTGTGCGTGTCCCCCTGTGCTGTGTGTGTGTCCCCCTGTGCTGTATGCGTGTCCCCCTGTGTGCATGTCCCCCTGTGTGCACGCCCTCCTGTGCTGTGTGCACGTCCTCCTGTGTGCGTGTCCCTCCTGTGGGCGTGTCCCTCCTGTGGGCGTGTCCCCATCTGCATGTCTTCCTGTGTGCATGTCCTCTTGTGCTGTGTGAGTGTCCCCCTGTGTGCATGTCCCCCGCGTGCATGTCCCCCTGGGCTGTGTGCGTGTCCCCCTGTGTGCATGTGTCCTCCTGTGTGCGTGTCCCCCTGTGTGCGTGCATTTTCCCTCCAGTGTCCCACTGTGTGTGTGCATTCTCCCTCCAGTGTCCCCGTGTGTGTGTGCGCATTCTCCCTCCAGTGTCCCCCCATGTGTGCGTTCTCCCTCCAGTGTCCCCGTGTGTGTGTGTGCTCTCCCTCCAGTGTCCCCGTGTGTGTGTGTGTGCTCTCCCTCCAGTGTCCCCGTGTGTGTGCATTTTCCCTCCAGTGTCCCCCTGTGTGTGTGTGCTCTCCCTCCAGTGTCCCCCTGTGTGTGCATTTTCCCTCCAATGTCCCCCTGTGTGTGCACATTCTCCCTCCAGTGCCCCCCCATGTGTGCGTTCTCCCTCCAGTGCCCCCCTGTGTATGTGTGTGCACTCCTTCCAGTGTCCCCCTGTGTGTGTGCTCTCCCTCCAGTATCCTCCTGTGTGTGCATTTTCCCTCCAGTGTCCCCTTGTGTGTGCGCTTTCTCCCTAGAGTGTCCCCATGTGTGTGTGCGCGTTCTCCATCCAGGGCCCCCCTGTGTGTGCGTTCTCCCTCCAGTGTCCCCCCCGTGTGTACGTTCTCCCTCCAGTGTCCCCCTGTGTGTGTGCGCGCATTCTCTCTCCAGTGTCCCCGTGTGTGCGCGCGTTCTCCCTCCAGTGTTCCCCTGTGTGTGTATGCGTTTTCTCCCTCCAGTGTCGCCCTGTGTGTACGCGCATTCTCCCTCCAATGTCCCCCTGTGTGTGCGCATTCTCCCTCCAGTGTCCCCGTGTGTGTGCGTGTGTGTGTTCGTTCTCCCTCCAGTGTCCCCCTGTGTGTGCGTTCTCCCTCCAGTGTCCCCCTGTGTGTGTGCGTTCTCCCTCCAGTGTCCCCCTGTGTGTGTGTGTGTGTGTGCATTCTCCCTCCAGTGTCCCCGTGTGTGTGTGCGTTCTCCCTCCAGTGTCCCCCTGTGTGTGTGTGTGTGTGTGCGTTCTCCCTCCAGTGTCCCCATGTGTGTGTGCGTTCTCCCTCCAGTGTCCCCCCCCCCGTGTGTGTGTGTATTCTTCCTCCAGTGTCCCCCCTGTGTGTGTGTGTATTCTCCCTCCAGTGTCCCCCTGTGTGTGCGTTCTTCCTCCAGTGTCCCCCTGTGTGTGTGTGTTCTACCTCCAGTGTCCCCCTGTGTGTGTGTGCGTTCTCCCTCCAGTGTCCCCCTGTGTGTGCGTTCTTCCTCCAGTGTCCCCCTGTGTGTGTGTGTTCTACCTCCAGTGTCCCCCTGTGTGTGTGTGCGTTCTCCCTCCAGTGTCCCCCCTGTGTGTGTGTGCGTTCTCCCTCCAGTGTCCCCCTGTGTGTGTGTGTGCGCGTTCTCCCTCCAGTGTCCCCCTGTGTGTGTGCGCGTTCTCCCTCCAGTGTCCCCCCTGTGTGTGTGTGCGTTCTCCCTCCAGTGTCCCCCCTGTGTGTGTGTGCGTTCTCCCTCCAGTGTCCCCCTGTGTGTGTGTGTGCGTGTGGGTTCTCCCTCCAGTGTCCCCCTGTGTGTGTGTGCGTGTGGGTTCTCCCTCCAGTGTCCCTCCATGTGTGTGTGCATGTTCTCCCTCCAGTGTCCCCCCCGTGTGTGTGTGTGTGTGTGTGCATTCTCCCTCCAGTGTCCCCCCTGTGTGTGTGTGCGTTCTCCCTCCAGTGCCCCCCCCCCCGTGTGTGTGTTCTCCCTCCAGTGTCCACCCCCCCCCCTGTGTGTGTGCGTTCTCCCTCCAGTGTCCCCCCCCCGTGTGTGTGTGCGTTCTCCCTCCAGTGTCGCCCCCGCGCGTGTGTGTGTGTGTGCGTGTGTGTGTTCGTTCTCCCTCCAGTGTCCCCCTGTGTGTGCGTTCTCCCTCCAGTGTCCCCCTGTGTGTGTGTGTGTGTGTGTGCATTCTCCCTCCAGTGTCCCCGTGTGTGTGTGCGTTCTCCCTCCAGTGTCCCCCTGTGTGTGTGTGTGTGCATTCTCCCTCCAGTGTCCCCGTGTGTGTGTGCGTTCTCCCTCCAGTGTCCCCCTGTGTGTGTGTGTGTGCGTTCTCCCTCCAGTGTCCCCATGTGTGTGTGCGTTCTCCCTCCAGTGTCCCCCCCCCGTGTGTGTGTGTGTATTCTTCCTCCAGTGTCCCCCCTGTGTGTGTGTGTTCTACCTCCAGTGTCCCCCTGTGTGTGTGTGCGTTCTCCCTCCAGTGTCCCCCCTGTGTGTGTGTGCGTTCTCCCTCCAGTGTCCCCCTGTGTGTGTGCGCGTTCTCCCTCCAGTGTCCCCCTGTGTGTGTGCGCGTTCTCCCTCCAGTGTCCCCCCTGTGTGTGTGTGCGTTCTCCCTCCAGTGTCCCCCTGTGTGTGTGCGTTCTCCCTCCAGTGTCCCCCTGTGTGTGTGTGTGCGTGTGGGTTCTCCCTCCAGTGTCCCCCTGTGTGTGTGTGCGTGTGGGTTCTCCCTCCAGTGTCCCTCCATGTGTGTGTGCATGTTCTCCCTCCAGTGTCCCCCCCCCGTGTGTGTGTGTGTGTGTGTGTGCATTCTCCCTCCAGTGTCCCCCCTGTGTGTGTGTGCGTTCTCCCTCCAGTGTCCCCCCATGTGTGCGTTCTCCCTCCAGTGTCCCCGTGTGTGTGTGTGTGTGCTCTCCCTCCAGTGTCCCTGTGTGTGTGTGTGTGCTCTCCCTCCAGTGTCCCCGTGTGTGTGCATTTTCCCTCCAGTGTCCCCCTGTGTGTGTGCACATTCTCCCTCCAGTGCCCCCCCATGTGTGCGTTCTCCCTCCAGTGCCCCCCTGTGTATGTGTGTGCACTCCTTCCAGTGTCCCCCTGTGTGTGTGCTCTCCCTCCAGTATCCTCCTGTGTGTGCATTTTCCCTCCAGTGTCCCCTTGTGTGTGCGCTTTCTCCCTAGAGTGTCCCCATGTGTGTGTGCGCGTTCTCCATCCAGGGCCCCCCGTGTGTGCGTTCTCCCTCCAGTGTCCCCCCCGTGTGTGCGTTCTCCCTCCAGTGTCCCCCTGTGTGTGCATTTTCCCTCCAGTGTCCCCCTGTGTGTGTGCGCGCATTCTCTCTCCAGTGTCCCCGTGTGTGCGCGCGTTCTCCCTCCAGTGTTCCCCTGTGTGTGTATGCGTTTTCTCCCTCCAGTGTCGCCCTGTGTGTACGCGCATTCTCCCTCCAATGTCCCCCTGTGTGTGCGCGTTCTCCCTCCAGTGTCCCCGTGTGTGTGCGTGTGTGTGTGCGTTCTCCCTCCAGTGTCCCCCTGTGTGTGTGCGTTCTCCCTCCAGTGTCCCCCTGTGTGTGTGCGTTCTCCCTCCAGTGTCCCCCTGTGTGTGTGTGTGTGCATTCTCCCTCCAGTGTCCCCGTGTGTGTGCGTTCTCCCTCCAGTGTCCCCCTGTGTGTGTGTGTGTGTGCGTTCTCCCTCCAGTGTCCCCATGTGTGTGTGCGTTCTCCCTCCAGTGTCCCCCCCGTGTGTGTGTGTGTATTCTTCCTCCAGTGTCCCCCCTGTGTGTGTGTGTATTCTCCCTCCAGTGTCCCCCTGTGTGTGCGTTCTTCCTCCAGTGTCCCCCTGTATGTGCGTTCTTCCTCCAGTGTCCCCCTGTGTGTGTGTGTTCTACCTCCAGTGTCCCCCTGTGTGTGTGTGCGTTCTCCCTCCAGTGTCCCCCCTGTGTGTGTGTGCGTTCTCCCTCCAGTGTCCCCCCTGTGTGTGTGTGCGTTCTCCCTCCAGTGTCCCCCTGTGTGTGCGCGTTCTCCCTCCAGTGTCCCCCTGTGTGTGTGCGCGTTCTCCCTCCAGTGTCCCCCCTGTGTGTGTGCGCGTTCTCCCTCCAGTGTCCCCCTGTGTGTGTGTGTGCGTTCTCCCTCCAGTGTCCCCCTGTGTGTGTGTGCGTGTGGGTTCTCCCTCCAGTGTCCCTCCATGTGTGTGTGCATGTTCTCCCTCCAGTGTCCCCCCCGTGTGTGTGTGTGTGTGTGTGTGCATTCTCCCTCCAGTGTCCCCCCTGTGTGTGTGTGCGTTCTCCCTCCAGTGCCCCCCCCCCGTGTGTGTGTTCTCCCTCCAGTGTCCCCCCCCCCCTGTGTGTGTGTGCGTTCTCCCTCCAGTGTCCCTCCCCCGTGTGTGTGTGCGTTCTCCCTCCAGTGTCGCCCCCGCGCGCGTGTGTGTGTGTGCGTTCTCCCTCCAGTGTCCCCCTGTGTGTGCGTTCTCCCTCCAGTGTCCCCCTGTGTGTGTGCGTTCTCCCTCCAGTGTCCCCCTGTGTGTGTGTGTGTGCATTCTCCCTCCAGTGTCCCCGTGTGTGTGTGCGTTCTCCCTCCAGTGTCCCCCTGTGTGTGTGTGTGTGCGTTCTCCCTCCAGTGTCCCCATGTGTGTGTGCGTTCTCCCTCCAGTGTCCCCCCCCGTGTGTGTGTGTGTGTATTCTTCCTCCAGTGTCCCCCCTGTGTGTGTGTGTATTCTCCCTCCAGTGTCCCCCTGTGTGTGCATTCTTCCTCCAGTGTCCCCCTGTGTGTGTGTGTTCTACCTCCAGTGTCCCCCTGTGTGTGTGTGCGTTCTCCCTCCAGTGTCCCCCCTGTGTGTGTGTGCGTTCTCCCTCCAGTGTCCCCCTGTGTGTGTGTGTGTGCGCGTTCTCCCTCCAGTGTCCCCCTGTGTGTGTGCGCGTTCTCCCTCCAGTGTCCCCCCTGTGTGTGTGTGTGCGTTCTCCCTCCAGTGTCCCCCTGTGTGTGTGCGTTCTCCCTCCAGTGTCCCCCTGTGTGCGTGTGTGCGTGTGGGTTCTCCCTCCAGTGTCCCCCTGTGTGTGTGTGCGTGTGGGTTCTCCCTCCAGTGTCCCTCCATGTGTGTGTGCATGTTCTCCCTCCAGTGTCCCCCCCGTGTGTGTGTGTGTGTGCATTCTCCCTCCAGTGTCCCCCCTGTGTGTGTGTGCGTTCTCCCTCCAGTGCCCCCCCCCCGTGTGTGTGTTCTCCCTCCAGTGTCCCCCCCCCCCCCTGTGTGTGTGTGCGTTCTCCCTCCAGTGTCCCCCCCCCCGTGTGTGTGTGTGCGTTCTCCCTCCAGTGTCGCCCCCGCGCGTGTGTGTGTGTGTGTGTGTGTGTGTGTGCGCGCGCATTCTCCCTCCAGTGTCACCCCCGTGTGTGTGTGTGCGTTCTCCCTCCAGTGTCCCCCCCCGTGTGTGTGTGTGTGTGCATTCTCCCTCTAGTGTCCCCCTGTGTGTATGTTCTCTCTCCAGTGTCTCCCTGTGCAGGTTTGGCTTGAGTGTGGAGACCAAGGGGGCCCCATGATCTTCTATTGCCCGTGGGCCCCATGAGTTGTCAGTCCGCCCCTGGTATTACCTGATGGCATTGGCCTCTTTCAGCAAGATAATGCTCAATACCACACTGCAAAAATGCTTCAAGAATGGTTTGAGGAACACAACATCAACTTTGAGGTTTTGACTTTGGCTCTGAATTCTCCAGATCTTAATGTAATCAAGAATCTGTGGGACATAGGACAAACCTTCAAGACCTGCAATAGTATACAAGGTCAATAGAACCAAAGTGTACTGTATGTATCAAAATGGCATGTTAGCGTCACCACAAGTCCACAAAGCAAACTGCTTGTTAATGGAATTATAAACATTTGGTCAATGACCTGCCATAAGGGAAGTACAACATGTCAGGATCCACTAAAAGAAAGAAATGTAAAGAAAATATATTAAGTCAAAACAAAAAGTCCAAATAAATAAAAAAGCTCCAGCCCAATGACCAGAACACTAGATCCAATAAAATATGTTTATTTGAAATGATTAAAAACATGAAAAAAAAAGTATAATAAGAAATAATGAGTAATCCAGATAAAATAGAATGCAATGGAACACCATTAAAGCTGCGAAGTAAATATAAGTCATGGGTGCACAAAAGAGAAATCATATTGTGCTATGAACATATGGTGCATGCAGGAAAATCCTATGCTAGGCACAGATCCACATAATTTAAGAGTAATGATGGTAAGGGGAAATAATAAAAAGATAATAAAATAATAATAAATAGAATTAAAATAGGGGGATGCACACAGACCTCAGTGGGATTGAAGTAATGAATGATATAAATGACTACAGGGGTAAAGTTATTCATAGAAATTAAACCTTTGAGACAGAGAAAATAATTGAAGGCACAGATTATTCAATTCCTTTTTCTGTAGCCTGAGCTGCACTGAATTTGAAGGAACAGGAGACAGAGGCTTTTGTGCATTCATAAACTGAAGCATAGTAAACGTTTATTATGCTTCAGTTCTCAATGGACAGGACCATTCAGAATCAATTGTTCACCGTGTCCAATTCAGAAAGGAAAGCAGTCGGTCAGTGACATATTTACAGCCCCCTTCCCCGACTCTCTATCACCGTGTGTACCCGCAGCAGCTGTCGTAAAATGGAAGCTGGCAGGAGGACAATGGAGGGCCCGGGCACACTGGGGGGTCTCAGATGTGGCCAGCACAGGGAAGAGGATCAGTGCTGCAAAACAAAGGGACTTTTACAGAGCGATGCACTGTCTGTGTCTCTCCCACCAGCAACTGAAAGCCGGCGAGAGGGAGAGGGAGAGGGAGAGGGAGGAAAACTGTCTTTTAGCTGCTGCAGGGAGAAACACAGACACGGTGCACCCTTCTCTAATTGTCCCCCCTGTCCCGCTGCACCAATCTCCCTGCTTTCCAGGCCCCTCTGTGTGCCTGAGCCCCCTACAGGAGACCCGATGGTAGCCCCCTATCAGCGGCCCTGAGGTTATCACATGAGCATGGCCAATATACTTGCAGCTGAATCATCTGGGGGCATTACATCTATAAACACCAATAGTTTGAAGCCAAGTACTGCTCTGGGAAGTGGAAGAAAAGAGACTAGGAAAAAATTAATATTACCTAGGGCAGTGATAGCGAACCTTGGCACCCCAGATGTTTTGGAACTACATTTCCCATGATGCTCTTGCACTCTGAAGTGTAGTTGAGCATCATGGGAAATGTAGTTTCAAAGCATCTGGAGTGCCAAGGTTCATCATCACTGACCTTGGGTAAGCAATTGTTATTCCTGTTGTTTTCAGGGAAGGAGTTTCCTGGTAGCTCACTTGTATGGGTATCCCTGATCTTTTCACGTGTCTTCTGGATGAGTGACTTATATCCATTCTGCAAGAATCTCACTTCCATCAAGCCAGCTTTCTTAGTGAAATCATGTAAACTTGAATGACTATGCCTGATTTAGTAATTTGTCCTTTAGGGATAGCCTTCATGACATGGGTGGGGTAACAGCTATCAGCATGTAGTAATGCATTCTAAGCCCCTGTACATACAGTCAGAGATTTTGCCAACCAAATCCGTCGGATTTTGTCCGTCGGATCTTGTCTGAAACTGTTGCATACACACGGTCGGACAAAGTTGGCGAAAAATACGATCTTTCAGAACGTGATGATGTAATTTAGTTATGATGGGACTACATTCAGGCTAGTAGCCAAAAGCTTTGATGTAGGAATTTGATCTGAGCATGCATGGCACTTGGTCCGATCAAAATGCTCTACACATGATCGGATTAGGTCCGACCGGCCCAGTTGGTCGGGAAATATTTACAACATGTTGGAAAATTGGGTCCGACGGAGATTCGAACGGAATCAGTCCGATGCATACCACACACAGTCGGATTATCCGACGACACGGTCCAATAGGACACATTCCGACGGATTCTCCGACCGTGTGTACAAGGCTTAAGACTTGGGTTTTCTGTATGCTTTAACAGCAGTCCTATGGTGGGATGAAACATTCAAAGTCAGATCTAAGCAATTGATTTCCATGGGTTTCTCCTCTCCAGTGAACTGGATATTATAGTTGTTATGATTTAAGTAAATAAGAAAATCTTTCAAGGGTCAATTTTTGTGAGTGATGAAAATCAGATCATCAATCTGAAAGTAATGATGGCATTCCTATAGATGTTAAAGTGGTTGTAAACCCTTACATATACCAGTGAAATGACTGGCTTCAGGTGCTTATGTAAAGGTGAAAGAAATCCTCCTACATAAGTTGTAACGGTTTATTTGCAGTCTTCTCTTCTCTACATCTGTTCAAAATCCAAATTTTATAAAGCTTGTCTGAGCCGTCAGATAACGGTCTGAAATTACATACTACAAAGCTCAGTCAGGAGAGCTGATTGGAGGGAAGAGACACACCACCCTTGACACAGCACACAGGAACAGAGCTGAGGCTGCCAATCTGCTAGAACTTCCTCCTTTGTCACCCTTTTACTCTTGGTGTCAGCAAAACTTGTCAGAAGCGACTCCGATACGTATCAGAGGAACAGGAAAGCAGACAGAAATGACACTTAGTGCTCTGGATAGAGACAAGTACACACTATAGAGGGATATGCTTTGTTCATATTTAGTGTCTGGGGTGCACAACCTCTTTAAACTCTTCCCACCATCCCATATATAGGTTTGCACATATGAGAGCAAATTTTGCCCCCATCGAGTCTCTTCTTTTCTGTAAGAACCACTTCCCATCGAAGGATTTGTGGCTAAGAGAGAAAAACACTCCCTCCAGAATTAAAAGCTCCAACACCATATGGATTGAAGAACTCATGCCCAAACGGTGGGGAATAGTAGCATATATTCACCTAACATCGCAGGTCATAGACTTATAGTGAGTGCTCCAATGTAAGTTCACAAAATTTCCCTATGGCATATTTGGTGTCATGAAGTTGAGATGGAAGTCAAACAACCAGGGGTTGGACTAATGTGTCCATTAGGTTTCCCAGAGGATCCTATACTAGCTACTATTGGTCTGCCTTGTATTGGATGATCTATTTTGCAAACCTTGGGCAGGTGATGATAGATCAGAGTCATACAATGTAAGGGTATTAATTGTTATGCATTAGCATTACCATAGTCTAAAATGCCCATACCCATTGCTTTGGTCTTGATGGTTTCTGGTTTATTACTGTAGCTAGAATAAAAATCAAAGGTAAGTTGTTATGTTTCAGTGTCTGACAATTGTCTTAGTGCTTCATTCAAGTAATGTGAGGAATTCAAAACCACCATTGCCCAATCCTTGTCTGCATTCCTAATTGTGATGTTGGAGTTCCTCTTTATGGACTACCAAATATGGTGCTGCCTTCTACTTAGACTGAATCCCTCAAACCCCAAATCAGTGTTGACAGTCTTGCTTAAGTTTATAAGGTCTTGTTCTACTAGTTTTTAAATACAGTATGTCCATTTTGTCACCTTTTTGGTGTATAAGGTAGAAATCAGATTACTGTTTAATTGAGAGCTGTAGTCTTTGAGGAGCAACTATTTTGTCGGTATTGATTAGGTCTTGGTAACCCAACTCATCCATCATTGTGAGATCATGCATTAAATAAAAATTGTGACGGGTAAACTTAGTGGGTTCCTCTACATATGCATGTACAGGGGAATCTTCAGGTGAATAGAGGCATGAATCAGAAATGAGATCGGTGCCTAAAAGGGTTCCTTCAAAGTGAGTTTGTGTGTGTAGCGGACCCCTGACTTGGTCCGCAGATCTGATCCCAGGCTCTGATCCCTTAATGGAGCAAGTAGCCAGGCACAGAGTATTTTCAGCCAGATGCATAAAATCTCACCCAGTTCTCAGGCAGTATTCAGGCAGATAGTGTCTTTATTTTTAGTTGTTTTTATTGTTTTGTTATTTACTTCAGCTGACTCTGACACTAGATTTCCCAGATGGAGCCTCTCTAGATTGTTGCCTTGAATATTTCTGCAACTTTAGGGCTGATCTTATGGCTAGGGATGGCCGAACGGTTCGCCCGGCGGTCGTTTCGCGGCGAATTTCGGCTGTTCACCGTCCGCCCGGCGGACTTCCGTGTTTACTGTATAAAAGAACTTTGACCTATGATGACACATCCATCATGGGGTACAGAACAGCCAATTGAGACATTACAGCACATGGACACTTGGACATTCCACCTAACTTATAAATAGACCCGATCCGGCGGCCATTTTACATTCTTTCGTATGTCACTATAGGGAGAGGTTGCTGTGTGGAGCAGGGAGAGACTTCAGTGACCCAAATCGCTAGCTATTAGGTCCACAAAAGTTCTTTTCAGGACTGGTATGGTATAGGTGTTAGGTGTAGTTCAGGATATAGGTTTGAGGCACTGCTGTGCTAGTGATTGTTGCAGCAGCCTGTCTTTTGTCAGTGTAGAGAGAGGGACAGGACGCTGTGTGCAGCAGGGACAGTCAGTTTAATCATTAGCTGTTACTATTAGGTCCACAAAAGTCCTTTTCAGGACTGGTATGGTAATAGGCTTGTACACGTATAATATTCTTTCTTCCAAATATAGAAAGAATATTATACTTGACTGCTGCCCTTCTGCTGCAGTAGTCCTTTATCAGTATAGGGACTGAGGTACAGTCTGCTAATCATTCACAACCTACTAGTTCCACAAAGGTCCTTATAAGGACTGGTAAGGTATAGGGTACTACAGTACATAGGGTTGAGTGAGGTACAGTCTGCTATTCCTTAAGGACTGGTATAGGTCCACAATATATAGGGTTGAGGTGCACTACTGCTGACTGCTGCCCTATTCTGCAGCAGTCCTTTATCAGTATAGGGACTGAGAGTTTTGTCACAGGGTCATTTAAAAAATGACAGGCAGAGGAAGAGGCAGGCCCTTCCGCAGGGGTGGTAGGGGTAGGACAGGAGCAACAGGCTTGAGCCAAAGTGGGAAGTTGCAGAAGGTGCATTCAATTACTTTAAAGGACGCACCAGACTTGGTTGAGTGGCTCACTCAGCCTTACTCTTCTGCACCCTCCTCATCATCTCGATCTGCACCCTCTTCTTCACTCTCTGCTATGTGCACCCCCAAAGACACTACCACCAACACCACCACCACCACCACCACCACATACCTTCCGCTTGAGTCACAGGAATTATTTTCCGATCCATATCAAGACATTTCTGATGTGCAGCCACTCTTGGCATTGGATCAGGAAGAGGAGGTAGCAACAACCGCCACTCAGCAGTCTGACGACAGTACCCAGATCAGCCCAAGAAGGAGGTTGGTCCCCGGTGTTGCTGCCTACTCCGAGATCTCTACTTATAGCGGTGGGGAAGGTGACGTTGATGATGACGTGTCTAGTGATGTCACGTGGGTGCCCACAAGAGAGGAAGAGGAGGGGAGTTCAGAGGGAGATATGGACCAGCAGATAGGGAGCAGAAGCAGGAATAACTTACATTGCACAGGAGGGACAAAGCAGACTGCTAATGTATCAGGAGCGAGTCATCGACCATGTACGGTCACATCTGGCGCTCCCAGGACGCCGGCACATGGCTCCGCAGTGTGGGCTTTTTTTAACGTGTCCGCTGCTGACAATAGAGTTGCCATCTGCAATCTTTGCAGTCAACGCATTAGTCGTAAGCCCAACACTCACCTAGGGACGACCGCCTTAAGAAAGCACATGAGCAGCCATCACCGAGCCCAGTGGGAGCAACGGAACACACAAAGCCACACTCCAGGCTCTCACCGTCCAGCCTCGTCTTCTACTTCTCCTCTCTCCTCACAATTGTCCTCCGCTCCACCTTCCATTACGCCAAGCTCAACTTTTTCTGCAAAAAGGCAGGCTTCTGTGGGCCTAATGTTCGAGCGTAAAAAAATGATGACGCCGGATAACCCTCTTGCCCAACGGTTGACGGCTGGCTTGTCATAGCCTGCCAACTACTGCCATATAAACTGGTGGACTCGGAGGCCTTTCAAAAATGTGTGACCATTGGAACACCACAATGGAAGGTCCCAGGAAGGAAGTATTTCTCACAGAAGGGCATCCCAGAGCTATATGGCCATGTTCAGCGGCAAGTGAATGTATCTCTGGCACACAGTGTCGGTGCCAAGATACATCTGATCACAGACACGTGGTCTAGCAAACACGGGCAGGGAAGGTATATAACTTTTACTGCCCACTGGGTCAACCTTCTGACGGCCGTCAAGCATGTAACCCATGACACCCGTGTATATTTGGTTTTACCGCCACAGATTGCATGCAGGCCTGCCTCTTCTTCTCCTCCTCCTACTCCATTCTCCTTCCTCTCCTCCTCGGCTGACTCCTCCTTTTCCGCTGCTAGCGTCACTTCTGCTGCGCCGCTCAAGATCCCCGGAACCTATTCGATATGCCAGGTGAGACGTTGCCATGCTGTGCTGCGTCTGTTGGGCCTGGAAGCCAAGAGCCACACTGGCCCTGCACTCCTTTCAGCTTTGCATTCACAGCCAGATCAGTGGCCAACACCGCTCAATTTGACAGTTGGTAAAGTGATGTGTGACAATGGTGCCAATCTGTTTAGCGCATTGAAACAAAATTACACACATGCCATGCATGGCACACGTCTTAAACTTGGTTGTGCAGTGATTCGTTGTCAAATACACTGGGGTCCAGGACATCTTGCGGCAGGCAAGGAAAATTTTGGCCCATTTCAGAAGATCTTATATGGCTATGGCTCGCCTTGCTGACATTCAGCGGCAACACAATCTGCCGGTCAGACGTCTTATTTGCGATTGTCCGACGTGATGGAACTCAACCTTCTATATACTTGATAGGCTGCTCCAGCAGAAACGTGCAGTTAACGACTACCTGTACGAACTCTGCAGCAGATTCTGGGGAGCTTGTTTTTTTTCACAGCGCCAGTGGCTGCTCATGCACGATGCATGCAGACTTCTGCGGCCATTTAAAGAGATCACCAAACTTGTCAGTCGAAGCCATGGCGCCATCAGTGACATCGTACTTTACGCCTTCTTTATGGAGCGTGCATTGCGTCGTGTCATTGATCAAGCAGCGGAGCAGCAGGAGCAGGAAGATGAGGAAGTCGCAATGCTGGATGAATTCCCAGGCGGGGTTAATCTATCTGAGACAAGTCAACAACAGGAGTCTGAAGAGGAGTCAGAGGAGGGTGGTGCCGGGGAGAGGAGAACGAGGAGGACTACATTATCCTGGATGATGAGCAGGAGCCAGGACACAACACCGCTTCCAGTTTGGTGCAAATGGGGGCCTTCATGCTCCAGTGTTTTATCAGGGACCCCTGTATAAAAAGCATAAAGGTCAAGCACCAGTACTGGGTGGCAACATACTTAGACCCCCGGTACAAACACAAAATCGCGGAAATGTTACCACCATCACAGAGGGCTGTCAGAATGGAGCACTTACAGGCCTTGCTTCGAGAAATGCTGCATTCTGCTTTTGCGTGCGCTGGCAGAGGAGGAACTCCCACTCCCAGAGAAAGAGTTGCGGGTACCAATCCAACAGCACCTGCAGTAAGAGGGCGGTTTGAAGATGTGTTGGTGACTTCTGATATGAGGTCATTCTTTCAGCTGACCCATCGACAGGTGTCATCCGGATCCAGCATCAGGGAACGCCTAGACCGACAGGTGTCCGACTACATCTGGTTAACGGCTGATGTGGACGCCCTGAGAAGTGATGAACCCCTGGACTACTGGGTGGGCAGGCTTGACCTCTGGCCAGAGCTTGAACAATTTGCAATGGAACTGTTGGCTTGCCCCTCGTCCAGTGTCCTGTCCGAAAGGACGTTCAGCGCAGCAGGGGGGTTCGTGACCGATAAGCACACTCACCTAGCTCACAGCAGTGTTGACTACCTCACATTTATAAAAATGAATGAGGCATGGATCTCGGAGGAATTCAACACATGTGACCAGTAGACCATGTATATGCATAACTTTCTTCTATAAACAATTTATTTAATCTAGCACACGGACCTTTTTTCTACCTTTGGCTCACTTCCTTGTACAAAAAAAAGCACACCGTACTATATGCCCGTACCCTCCTGTTTGAAGAGGTTGAGCGGTGTCATATTTTTGGGTCCCGCAGTGGTATAAGTGCTGCTGTCAGTGCTCTCTATCTCGGTGCTGGTGTGGCGTCAGTGCTCAGTCTCTATCGCGGTGCTGGTTTCAGACAGTGAGGCAGATAGCAGCAGAGAAGCCAATCAGCAGGCAGTGCCAGCACCATGGCTGAGGATCAGCACTGGACTGGCATCTCCGGACCACCGCAGTGGAGCCCTGCATAGGTGGGGGTAAGGACTGAGCAGAGGGAGGGGTCAGGGGCTCAAGCACAGGTTGGCACACTGCCCTGACTGTGGCACTGATCATCTCCTGCACCCCCTTCATAGCCTGCCCTGACCTTGCCTCTCCTCCATGGCCTTCAAGCACTCCTGAATTGTCAAAATTTCACAGATAAAAAAAAGAATGCTTGTCGTTGTCGATCCCAGATTCAATTAATACTTTTGTTATGTCCTTTGGTACCGGTGTTAGTGCGGTGTAGCACTTCACCCAGAAGGGGGTGTCAAGGACAGTGGATAAACTCCTTTGGAAAGGTGTTAATGCGGTGTAGCATTTCACCCAGAAGGGGACACAGGTGGTGTGGAAGGAAAATATTCTGTGTGGTCATTATAATTCAAACATACATGTCTATTACAACTCGTGCAAAAGTCATGTCATAACTGTGTTTGTGGATTGATGTTCAGCATTTTTGAAGGAGGTTGGAAGGTCAATTGGGTCTGTAGAAAGAGTGGACAGGAACTGATAAGGTGTCCTGAACAAGTGGGAGATTTAGAAGAAACAGAGGGAAGTGAAAATTTGAGGATCTCATTGTTGAATATTAACTGCTGTACTTATCTGTCTGTTAAATGTCTTGTTGAGGGAAGTGAGTGGTCACGCACTACCCGACCCCCATTCTGTGGCCGTCTTGGACGGGCAGAACCGTGACTGAGTCTACGTTTTGGGAAGACGCATCAGGGGCGACCCAGGTGGCAGTCGAGCATTGTAGACAAAACCTCTCTCTGTCTTACTATCCGTTTTGTCCTCGTTAACTTGAGATTGGGATATAGTCTGAACCGGTACCAGGTGACGAATAGAGGAATTGCCAGACCCTTTCAGAATCCAAGGCAACCTCGTGACCCGTCTAAAATCCTGAGCAGACATAAATATCCCAGTCATCAAGACAGAAAATAATGGGGCAGAAATTGGTTAAGCCAGGGAAAGGGAAACTCGAGAGAGAGAGAGGGAGGAATTATGTTAAGAAAGCAAAAAAATTAGCGAAGATTTGTAGCATCACCATTCCACCAGGGAGTAGATTGCAGCCGGAGGAATGGTGAAAATACTGCAGGAAAAATGAGAGGTGTTACCTGACAATGGTTTACTGAAAACTGCAGAAGCCTAGTATAATGTGTGCAATATTGGAATTTATTTGAAAGTATGCAACATGATGAAGCTTTAGTTATGAGCCTGTCAACATTTTTATAATGCATATCACTGATGGGTCTAGCAAAATAGAATATCAGGCAATGCATACTGTACGTTAGAAGTATCGCTGAGATAAAAGAAATATAAGCCTGAAGACTCATTTTTGAGTATGGCAGAGCATTCTGCAGCTATGCTCCTCACCCCTATCCTTACGCTTCACTGCAAGGAGTGAGGTGACCCCTCCCTTCAGATCCCTGTGTGAGAGACTGTGTGTAGGCATGTTAACGGTTGAAAGGCTGTGAGATTACTGGTATGACATGTGATGTTTGCATGTGTGGGATATACAGGACCGGGTTGATTTAGTTATTCTAGCAGGCTAGAATATTAAAGGAATTTTGCAAGTTGAGAAAACAGTAGTTAGACAATGAAACAGTACAAAAGAGAATATATGTTTAGAATGGATGTTATGAAGAAATATGCAAATGTAAATGAAAGAAAAGGCTGAGAATGTTTTGATTACTTTAAATGTAGCAAAGACCACTCACAGGAAACAATTAATAGAAGAGATGGAGAGTTTTCTGATGAAAGTTGCCGAGTAATAGGCAGTGGAAAAAACCCTACTTAGCAGTAATAAGAAATCTAGTCAGTTTATGTGAAATTAAAGCTGGCGGCGCTTACTGGCCCATCCTGGAGAAAAGTCTCCGTGATGCAAGGATTGTCGATGACAATACCTTTAATTCTGGTGTGGAATTCTGTGAGTAGCTGTGCGAGTGGGCGGAGGGCAGACTGGCTGATCAAGCTACAAGTATCCGAAATGTTACTCAAGACAAAACTGAGTCATTAGGAAAGTTTTACACTGGACTGTCACAAGTTTTTTTTCAGATTTGGTATTCATCACCCATAATATGGCACACAGCCAGATACTGTCTTCAGCCTTTGTGGCAAGCCTCAAGGAGTCAATCTGAAAAGGCCTCACCATGGCCCAACAGGAGCACTGTGTGCAGCAGCAGCAACAATATCAAAACCCTGGACATCCCACCTCGGAACACCAGGATCTCCTATGCTAGGAATTGGGCAAGCCTGTGTCACTAACCCATGTCAGGGCAATCTCTTCAAAGAACTCAGAAGGCCCATTAGCGAGGGTTACCCTACCCATTGAGGGACATCCAACCACTTTCCTAAGTGGCACAGGTGCAGCCAGAAGCGTGATTAGAGAAGAGGATTTACCTGACCACTCATACCTTTCCGATATTGACATATCTTGTGTGGACATAGATGGAACTCCCAGAACTAATCCATTGACCCGCCCCCTACAAGTTGGAAAGTACCCAGACCTTCTGGCTCGATTCTTTGTCTCTTCCACCTGTCCACTCAATCTCTTGGGAGCAGATGTACTGTCTAAACTTCAGGCTTCTATTGTCTTCTTTGAAGATGGATCTATTACTGTCTCTTCTCCACTGGACATTAAGGACACTTCTGCTATGGTCCACAGGAGCTGAGGATGTAGGACACTTAAAAGGTGCCACCAGTCACGGTGCAGTTGAAACTTGGAGCTCCTCTGCCCTGGAAACCCTCTAAAGTTATCCCAATCTGCAAATCTATTTCACAGCATGTCAAATGGCGCCCTGATACCCTGTACATCTCCATACAGCACACTTCTGTTCCCTGTGAAGAAGAGAATCCGTAAGGGAGAACCAGACATGTACAAAATGGTCCAGGACCTCCGAGCAGATAATGAAGCTACGGTCCGGAAGCCTCCTTACTGATGCAACCCATTTATGATGCCCTGAAGTCTGAGCCCTTCCAAATGTCCTCAGAGGCAATATCCAACTTCGAGGCCCTCAAACAAGCCATTTCATTATCTTCAGTTTTAGGGCTTCCAGACTACGAAAAAACGTTCAAGCTCTTTGTATCCGAACATCTAGGACATTGCTGCCATACTCAACCAGATCCAGCCGAAAAATCTGTCCACTGCCAGACATTTGAGACTCCAATGTTCCCTCCTTCTACCGGACAACATTACTCTATTAAGTTGCCAAACACTGAACCCTTCAACCCTTTTTCCACTTCCCGAGGGGGGAATAGAGGAGCCACCCCATGACTGTTTTCAATTAATGCGTCTGGAAACCACACATATTCCCAATGTGAGTGAAATACCCCTGCATAAATTCAGGTCTTACACGGTTCTACAAGCTGAAGCCTTACCACCGGTGATGTCTGCACAGGAGACAGAGCTGCAAGCACTCACTATAGCATATAAACTGGCAGAGGGAAAAAGAGCCAACATTCATACAGACTCAAGATATGCTTTTAGCGTTGCCCATGACTTTGGTGTTATCTGGAAGGCCAGAGGATTCCTGACAGCTGCAGGAGCACTTGTGAAACACAGTCCAGCTATCAATGACCTGATGGACGCCTTACTTCTCCCAACCCAAGTGGCTAATTTGAAAGTAAAAGCACACGGCAAACTGAACTCGAAGGAAGCCGGAGGCAATCATCTAGCCGATTCAACTGCCAAACAGGCAACCAGCGGTCCACAAGAAGTTGAAATAGAGTGGTAGAAGACCACCCCGTGCTTGCCCTACAGACTGTCCCAGTGGACAGAGTTTATCTGAAAGAACTACAAGAAGCAGCAAGTCCTGATGAGAAGGAAAGCTGGAAGCAGAGGGGAACAACCCTCAAGGATGGACTATTCGAGTGCAACAAGAAGCCTTGCTTACCCAGGAATATGTACTCGGGTGTGGTACAATGGGCACATGGAGCTGCCCATCTGTCAAAGACTCTTATGAATGTAGCTTCAGGAATCACTCCACTGACTAGCAACTTCTGTAAGTCGTGCACCATTTGTGCCAAGTGTAACCCGGGATGCACAGAGAAGATGTAGCAGAAACACCTGGCAAAGCCCTTGTACCCTTTCCAGCGGATACAAATTGACCACATCCAAATGCCAAAGATTGGATGATTTGAGTACACCTTAGTAGTTTCACACAGCCTACCACCCTCAAAGTAGCGGTAAGGTAGAAAGAATGAATGACACATTAAAGACTTGAATATTAAAATGGCCCAAGAGACTGGTATGCATTGGCTGGACAGCCTGCCCATTGCCCTGTTCAGCATCAGATACACACCAAGGGGAGAACACTCCCCTACCCCCTTATGAGATTTTGTTTGATTTAGCCCCTAGACTTGGTTGTTATTTTCCACAGTTATAACTGCAGTCTGATGTGTTGACTAATTATGTAACCGCATTATCACGAGAATTAACCCGAATATGTGCCCAGGTGTTTTCTTCCATTCCAGATCCTGAATTAGATACAGGAACACACCAACTACTGCCTGGAGATTGGGTGCTGGTAAAGACATTTGTGGGAAAAAGTTCTCTTGAACCCAGATATGATGGTCCCTTCCGGGTGCTGCTGACCACAAGCAAATCTGTAACGTTGGCTGGGAAAAACACTTGAATCCACCCCTTCCACTGTAAGAAAGTCCCAAGTCCGGAGGACAAGACATTGACTGCACCATGATGTCTACATTGTATATCCTTTTTCTGTTAAATCTGGTGAGGGCCCAACAGGTGGCTATCACTAAGAGGAGTGCTCCTGAGGGAAGTTTTCACCCACATGTGTATATAGATGCCATAGGGGTCCCAAACGAATATAAAGCCCGAGACCAAGTTAAGGCAGGTTTTGAGTCTTCGATTCCCATAATCACTGTCAACAAAAATGTAGATTGGATAAATGACATATATTACAACCAGCAGTGGTTTGTAAATTACACTAGAGATGCCCTGCAGGGGATTGCTGACCAATTAGCATCCACATCTTACATGACATTTCAGAATAGGATGGCCTTGGACATGATTTTAGTGGAGAAGGGGGGTTGTTTGTAAAATAATAGAAGGTACAGGGAGATGCTATACATACATACCTGACAACACCGGTCCGAATGGTAAGGTCACCCTGGCCATAAAATGTTGGAAAGCCCATCAGTAGAGCTGAAGAAGAATTTGGGTATAGATCAGCCAAGAGATCAGTGGTTTGGGTGGTTGGCAGAAGACCTTGGCTCGGATAGGTACTGTAATACTAGTTATTCTGGTATTTCTAGCTACTATAGTATGTTATGTTATTCCATGTGTAAAGAAATTCCTAGGCAAACAGTTGACCAAGCGACCCCAGTGATGATGCAGCAGGATGAGGACTATAAGAAGCCCTATGCCCCATTACAGTCCCTCCCCATATCTACAAATTATAAGATCATTCAGCCATAGGGATAGCATCTGACTTCCACATGTGCAAAGACTGTGGCAAGGGGGGTGATGGGCTAGCCATCAACCGTCTAACGTACAGCAAGAAAAAAGTTCCAAGGCACATGAGGACAGATGAGTTAGACCACCTACTGGGGACAGAATAGGAAATAGACATTTCAAGGGGGGACTGTTATGGATTGTTTAATACTTTGATTAAATGACTATTTTCTATTATGTCAAGATATATGCTGAATCTCCTTACTCAAAATGCCTCACCTAGAGACGCCCCTCCCATCGGAGAGAGTCCAGGAGTCCACAAGCCATCAGCAGAAAACCTGGATGAAACTGGCCAGGACCCCTTAGATAAGGGTCCTCCAATCTCTGCTTGACAGCACAGAATACACCTAAGATGATGCTTTGCAAACAATGAGTCATCTTCTACTATAAAGGGGCTATATGCCCAGAACAATAAAGGAAGCTTTTTCACTGAACAGTGTGTGTCAGCGTACTTCTTCTAAACATGCATGCATGGACACTTGAATTAGGCCAGGTGCAGATAACTCGGCCAGAGATTTGTCTGGGATCCAAAACAAATGGTGTCAGTAGAGCAGTAAATTGTGTCAGTAGAGCAGTAAATGGTGTCAGTAGGGCAGTGGACAGTGTCAGTAGGGCAGTGGACAGTGTCAGTAGGGCAGTGGACAGTGTCAGTGGGGCAGTGGACAGTGTCAGTAGGGCAGTGGGCAGTGTCAGTAGAGCAGTGGGCAGTGTCAGTAGAGCAGTGGGCAGTGTCAGTAGAGCAATGGACAGTCATTAGGGCAGTGGACAGTGTCATTAGGGCAGTGGACAGTGTCAGTAGGGCAGTGGACAGTGTCAGTAGGGCAGTGGGCAGTGTCAGTAGAGCAGTGGGCAGTGTCAGTAGAGCAGTGGGCAGTGTCAGTAGAGCAATGGACAGTCATTAGGGCAGTGGACAGTGTCATTAGGGCAGTGGACAGTGTCAGTAGAGCAGTAAATGGTGTCAGTAGGGCAGTAAACGGTGTCAGTAGAGCAGTGGACAGTGTCAGTAGGGCAGTGGACAGTGTCAGGAGGGCAGTAAATGTTGTCAGTAGAGCAGTGGACAGTGTCAGGGGAGTGGACAGTGCCAGTAGAGCAGTGGACAGTGCCAGTAGAGCAGTGGACAGTGTCAGTAGGGCAGTGGACAGTGTCAGTAGGGCAGTGGACAGTGTCAGTAGGGCAGTGGACAGTGTCATTAGGGCAGTAGACAGTGTCATTAGGGCAGTAGACAGTGTCAGTCGAGCAGTAAATGGTGTCAGTAGGGCAGTGTACAGTGTCAGTAGAGCAGTGGACAGTGTCAGTAGAGCAGTAAATGGTGTCAGTAGGGCAGTGAACAGTGTCAGTAGGGCAGTAAATGGTGTCAGTAGGGCAGTGTACAGTGTCAGTAGAGCAGTAAATGGTGTCAGTAGGGCAGTAAACTGTGTCAGTAGAGCAGTGGACAGTGTCAGGGCAGTGGACAGTGTCAGTAGGGCAGCAAATGGTGTCAGTAGAGCAGTGGACAGTGTCATTAGGGCAGTGGACAGTGTCAGTAGAGCAGTGGACAGTGTCAGTAGAGCAGTGGACAGTGTCATTAGGGCAGTGGACAGTGTCAGTAGAGCAGTAAATGGTGTCAGTAGGGCAGTGGACAGTGTCAGTAGAGCAGTGGGCAGTGTCAGTAGAGCAGTAAATGGTGTCAGTAGGGCAGTGGACAGTGTCAGTAGAGCAGTAAATGGTGTCAGTAGGGCAGTGTACAGTGTCAGTAGAGCAGTAAATGGTGTCAGTAAGGCAGTAAATGGTGTCAGTAGGGCAGTAAATGGTGTCAGTAGGGCAGTATACAGTGTCAGTAGAGCAGTAAATGGTATCGGTATGGCAGTGGACAGTGTCAGTAGGGCAGTGGACAGTAGAGCAGTAAATGGTGTCAGTAGAGCAGAGGACGGTGTCAGTAGGGCAGTAAATGGTGTCAGCAGAGCAGTGGACAGTGTCAGTAGGGCAGTGGACAGTGTCAGTAGAGCAGTGGACAGTGTCATTAGGGCAGTGAACAGTGTCATTAGGGTAGTGAACAGTGTCAGTAGAGCAGTAAATGGTGTCGGTAGAGCAGTGGGCAGTGTCAGTAGGGAAGTGTACAGTGTCAGTAGAGCAGTAAATGGTGTCAGTAGAGCAGTAAACGATGTCAGTAGAGCAGTAAATGGTGTCAGTAGGGCAGTGTACAGTGTCAGTAGGGCAGTAAATGGTGTCAGTAGAGCAGTGGACAGTGTCATTAGGTGAGTGGACAGTGTCAGTAGAGCAGTGGACAGTGTCAGTAGAGCAGTGGACAGTGCCAGTAGAGCAGTGGACAGTGTCATTAGAGCAGTAGAAAGTGTCAGTAGAGCAGTGGACAGTGTCAGTAGGGCAGTGGACAGTGTCAGTAGAGCAGTAAATGGTGTCAGTAGAGCAGTAAATGGTGTCAGTAGAGCAGTCGACAGTGTCAGGGGAGTGGATAGTGTCAGTAGAGCAGTAAATGGTGTCAGTAGGGCAGTGGACAGTGTCAGTAGAGCAGTGGACAGTGTCAGTAGAGCAGTAAATGGTGTTAGTAGGGCAGTGGACAGTGTCAGTAGAGCAGTGGACAGTGTCAGTAGAGCAGTAAATGGTGTCAGTAGGGCAGTGTACAGTGTCAGTAGAGCAGTAAATGGTGTCAGTAAGGCAGTAAATGGTGTCAGTAGGGCAGTAAATGGTGTCAGTAGAGCAGAGGACAGTGTCAGTAGGGCAGTATATGGTGTCAGTAGAGCAGTGGACAGTGTCTTTAGAGCAGTGGACAGTGTCAGTAGAGCAGTGGACAGTGTCATTAGGGCAGTGGACAGTGTCATTAGGGCAGTGGACAGTGTCAGTAGAGCAGTAAATGGTGTCAGTAGGGCAGTAAATGGTGTCAGTAGGGCAGTGAACAGTGTCAGTAGAGCAGTGGACAGTGTCAGTAGAGCAGTAAATGGTGTCGGTAGAGCAGTTGTCAGTGTCAGTAGAGCAGTAAATGGTGTCAGTAGGACAGTGTGCAGTGTCAGTAGAGCAGTAAATGGATTCAGTAGGGCAGTGGACAGTGTCAGTAGAGCAGTAAATGGTGTCAGTAGTGCAGTAGACAGTGTCAGTAGGGCAGTGGACAGTGTCAGTAGGGCAGTAAATGGTGTCAGTAGAGCAGTGGACAGTGTCATTAGGGGTGTGGACAGTGTCAGTAGAGCAGTGGACAGTGCCAGTAGAGCAGTGGACAGTGTCATTAGGGCAGTAGAAAGTGACAGTAGAGCAGTGGACAGTGTCATTAGGGCAGTGGACGGTGTCAGTAGGGCAGTGGACAGTGTCAGTAGAGCAGTAAATTTTGTCAGTAGGGCAGTGGACAGTGTCAGTAGAGCAGTGGGCAGTGTCAGTAGAGCAGTAAATGGTGTCAGTAGGGCAGTGGACAGTGTCAGTAGAGCAGTAAATGGTGTCAGTAGGGCAGTGTACAGTGTCAGTAGAGCAGTAAATGGTGTCAGTAGAGCAGTAAACGATGTCAGTAGAGCAGTAAATGGTGTCAGTAGAGCAGTGTACAGTGTCAGTAGGGCAGTAAATGGTGTCAGTAGAGCAGTGGACAGTGTCATTAGGTGAGTGGACAGTGTCAGTAGAGCAGTGGACAGTGTCAGTAGAGCAGTGGACAGTGCCAGTAGAGCAGTGGACAGTGTCATTAGGGCAGTAGAAAGTGTCAGTAGAGCAGTGGACAGTGTCATTAGGGCAGTGGACAGTGTCAGTAGGGCAGTGGACAGTGTCAGTAGAGCAGTGGACAGTGTCAGTAGAGGCAGTGGACAGTTTCAGTAGAGCAGTAAATGGTGTCAGTAGGGCAGTAAATGGTGTCAGTAGGGCAGTATACAGTGTCAGTAGAGCAGTAAATGGTATTGGTAGGGCAGTGGACAGTGTCAGTAGACCAGTAAATGGTGTCAGTAGAGCAGAGGACGGTGTCAGTAGGGCAGTAAATGGTGTCAGTAGAGCAGTGGACAGTGTCAGTAGAGCAGTAAATGGTGTCAGTAGTGCAGTAGACAGTGTCAGTAGGGCAGTGGACAGTGTCAGTAGGGCAGTAAATGGTGTCAGTAGAGCAGTGGACAGTGTCATTAGGGGTGTGGACAGTGTCAGTAGAGCAGTGGACAGTGCCAGTAGAGCAGTGGACAGTGTCATTAGGGCAGTAGAAAGTGACAGTAGAGCAGTGGACAGTGTCATTAGGGCAGTGGACGGTGTCAGTAGGGCAGTGGACAGTGTCAGTAGAGCAGTAAATTTTGTCAGTAGGGCAGTGGACAGTGTCAGTAGAGCAGTGGGCAGTGTCAGTAGAGCAGTAAATGGTGTCAGTAGGGCAGTGGACAGTGTCAGTAGAGCAGTAAATGGTGTCAGTAGGGCAGTGTACAGTGTCAGTAGAGCAGTAAATGGTGTCAGTAGAGCAGTAAACGATGTCAGTAGAGCAGTAAATGGTGTCAGTAGGGCAGTGTACAGTGTCAGTAGGGCAGTAAATGGTGTCAGTAGAGCAGTGGACAGTGTCATTAGGTGAGTGGACAGTGTCAGTAGAGCAGTGGACAGTGTCAGTAGAGCAGTGGACAGTGCCAGTAGAGCAGTGGACAGTGTCATTAGGGCAGTAGAAAGTGTCAGTAGAGCAGTGGACAGTGTCATTAGGGCAGTGGACAGTGTCAGTAGGGCAGTGGACAGTGTCAGTAGAGCAGTGGACAGTGTCAGTAGAGGCAGTGGACAGTTTCAGTAGAGCAGTAAATGGTGTCAGTAGGGCAGTAAATGGTGTCAGTAGGGCAGTATACAGTGTCAGTAGAGCAGTAAATGGTATTGGTAGGGCAGTGGACAGTGTCAGTAGACCAGTAAATGGTGTCAGTAGAGCAGAGGACGGTGTCAGTAGGGCAGTAAATGGTGTCAGTAGAGCAGTGGACAGTGTCAGTAGAGCAGTAAATGGTGTCAGTAGGGCAGTATACAGTGTCAGTAGAGCAGTAAATGGTGTCAGTAGAGCAGTAAATGGTGTCAGTAGGGCAGTGGACAGTGTCAGTAGGGCAGTAAATGGTGTCAGTAGAGCAGTGCACAGTGTCATTAGGGGAGTGGACAGTGTCAGTAGAGCAGTGGACAGTGCCAGTAGAGCAGTGGACAGTGTCATTAGGGCAGTAGAAAGTGTCAGTAGAGCAGTGGACAGTGTCAGTAGGGCAGTGGACAGTGTCAGTAGGGCAGTGGACAGTGTCAGTAGAGTAGTGGACAGTGTCAGTAGAGGCAGTGGACAGTGTCAGTAGAGCAGCAAATGGTGTCAGTGGGGCAGTGTACGGTGTCAGTAAGGCAGTAAATGGTGTCAGTAGGGCAGTATACAGTGTCAGTAGAGCAGTAAATGGTATCGGTAGGGCAGTGGACAGTGTCAGTAGGGCAGTGGACAGTGTCAGTAGAGCAGTAAATGGTGTCAGTAGAGCAGAGGACGGTGTCAGTAGGGCAGTAAATGGTGTCAGTAGGGCAGTGGACAGTGTCAGTAGGGCAGTGGACAGTGTCAGTAGAGCAGTGGAGGGTGTCAGTAGAGAAGTGGAGGGTGTCAGTAGAGAAGTGGAGGGTGTCAGTAGAGAAGTGGACAGTGTCAGTAGGGCAGTGGACAGTGTCAGTAGAGCAGTGGAGAGTGTCATTAGGGCAGTGGACAGTGTCAGTAGAGCAGTAAATGGTGTCAGTAGGGCAGTGTACAGTGTCAGTAGAGCAGTAAATGGTGTCAGTAGAGCAGTAAACGGTGTCAGTAGAGCAGTGGACAGTGTCAGTAGGGCAGTAAATGGTGTCAGTAGAGCAGTGGACAGTGTCATTAGGGGAGTGGACAGTGTCAGTAGAGCAGTGGACAGTGTCAGTAGAGCAGTGGACAGTGCCAGTAGAGCAGTGGACAGTGCCAGTAGAGCAGTGGACAGTGTCATTAGGGCAGTAGAAAGTGTCAGTAGAGCAGTGGACAGTGTCAGTAGGGCAGTGGACAGTGTCAGTAGAGCAGTGGACCGTGTCAGTAGAGCAGTGGACAGTGTCAGTAGGGCAGTAAATGGTGTCAGTAGAGCAGTGGACAGTGTCAGTAGAGCAGTGGACAGTGTCATTAGGGGAGTGGACAGTGTCAGTAGAGCAGTGGACAGTGTCAGTAGAGCAGTGGACAGTGTCATTAGGGCAGTAGAAAGTGTCATTAGGGCAGTGGACAGTGTCATTAGGGCAGTGGGCAGTGTCAGTAGGGCAGTGGACAGTGTCAGTAGGGCAGTGGACAGTGTCAGTAGAGCAGTGGACCGTGTCAGTAGAGGCAGTGGACAGTGTCAGTAGAGCAGTAAATGGTGTCAGTAGGGCAGTGTACGGTGTCAGTAAGGCAGTAAATGGTGTCAGTAGGGCAGTAAATGGTGTCAGTAGGGCAGTATACAGTGTCAGTAGAGCAGTAAATGGTATCGGTAGGGCAGTGGACAGTGTCAGTAGAGCAGTAAATGGTGTCAGTAGAGCAGTAAATGGTGTCAGTAGAGCAGAGGACGGTGTCAGGGCAGTGGAGGGTGTCAGTAGAGCAGTGGACAGTGTCAGTAGGGCAGTGGACAGTGTCAGTAGAGCAGTGGAGAGTGTCATTAGGGTAGTGGACAGTGTCAGTAGAGCAGTAAATGGTGTCAGTAGGGCAGTGTACAGTGTCAGTAGAGCAGTAAATGGTGTCAGTAGGGCAGTGGACAGTGTCAGTAGAGCAGTAAATGGTGTCATAAGGGCAGTGAACAGTGTCAGTAGAGCAGTGGACAGTGTCAGTAGAGCAGTAAATGGTGTCGGTAGGGCAATGTACAGTGTCAGTAGGGCAGTGGACAGTGTCAGAAGAGCAGTAAATGGTGTCAGTAGGGCAGTAAATGCTGTCAGTAGAGCAGTGGACAGTGTCAGTAGGGCAGTGGACAGTGTCAGTAGAGCAGTAAATGGTGTCAGTAGGGCAGTGGACAGTGTCAGTAGAGCAGTGAACAGTGTCAGTAGAGCAGTGGACAGTGTCAGTAGAGCAGTAAATGGTGTCAGTAGGGCAATGTACAGTGTCAGTAGGGCAGTGGACAGTGTCAGAAGAGCAGTAAATGGTGTCAGTAGGGCAGTAAATGCTGTCAGTAGAGCAGTGGACAGTGTCAGTAGGGCAGTGGACAGTGTCAGTAGAGCAGTAAATGGTGTCAGTAGGGCAGTGGACAGTGTCAGTAGAGCAGTGGGCAGTGTCAGTAGAGTAGTAAATGGTGTCAGTAGGGCAGTGGACAGTGTCAGTAGAGCAGAAAATGGTGTCAGTGGGGCAGAGGACAGTGTCAGTAGAGCAGTAAATGGTGTCAGTAAGGCAGTAAATGGTGTCAGTAGGGCAGTATACAGTGTCAGTAGAGCAGTAAATGGTATCGGTAGGGCAGTGGACAGTGTCAGTAGAGTAGTAGATGGTGTCAGTAGAGCAGAGGACGGTGTCAGTAGGGCAGTAAATGGTGTCAGTAGAGCAGTGGACAGTGTCAGTAGGGCAGTGGACAGTGTCAGTAGGGCAGTAGACAGTGTCAGTAGAGCAGTGGAGGGTGTCAGTAGAGCAGTGGACAGTGTCAGTAGGGCAGTGGACAGTGTCAGTAGAGCAGTGGACAGTGTCAGTAGAGCAGTGGACAGTGTCATTAGGGCAGTGGACAGTGTCAGTAGGGCATTAAATGGTGTCAGTAGAGTAGTGGACAGTGTCAGTAGGGGCTCACCAACAGCAGCCGCCGGGCGGCCTGGTTCCGTCCTGTGTGAGAGGCTGCCTGGAGGCCTTGCGTCTGGCGGCGGTGTGCGGCGTGGCGCGGCCTGGCCGTAGTCCCCAAGATGGCGCCCGTCTGTTTACAAGTTCTCACAGCGGCTTGCTTCACCAGCGCCACTCCGGGTGCACAGAGGGAGTCCTCGGCGGCAATTTACTACCGCTCGGGAACCTGCCTACAGGCTGCGGCTCACGGCCCTGTGTAGATGAGCTGCGATATGCTTTGAGGCCGGCGGTGACGTGTGGCGCGAGGCGGCCTGCCTATAGGCCCCAAGATGGCGCCCGTCCGTCCTTGCCCCCTCGCCGCGGCCCACAGCACCGATACCACTCCTGGTGCTCAAATGGTCCTGCGTGGTGCTGCCCAGTGGTCGCAGTAGCAGCCCCCTGTAGGATGGGTGTTCGGCCGTGCTTTTGCGGCTCCGGATGGCGGTGGATAGCAGTCGCCCTCCTGGAGCTCTGCTACCGTATGTCTGTGCTCGTCTGCGGCTGGCCACGCCCCCCCATCCTTTCTAATCTATCCCATGTATCCTCTGTATACTCTAGACATGTCCCTGGGCCTCCATCCCTTCTAATCTATCCCATGTATCCTCTGTGTACTCTGGACATGTCTGTAGGTCTCCATCCTTTCTAATCTATCCCGTGCATCCTCTGTGTACTCTGGACATGTCCCTGGGTCTCCATCCTTTCTAATCTATCCCGTGCATCCTCTGTGTACCCTGGACATGTCCCTGGGTCTCCATTAGAGCTGCAACTAACGATTAATTTGTCTGTCGACTAATCTATCGATTATTTTTTCGATTAGTCAGCGACTATCCGATTATTTTTTTTATTTTTATTTTTTAATGAATCTAGTGTTTTTTTGTTTTGATTTAGCTAATTAATCCTTTGGATAACCTTGAGAGTATTGTATTGCAGAGTATTGTATTGTATTGCAGAGTATTGTATTGCATTGGCGGGCAGAGTATTGTATTGCATTGGCGGGCAGAGTACTGTATTGCATTGGCGGGCAGAGTATTGTATTGACGGGCAGAGTATTGTATTGGCGGGCAGAGTATTGGAGGGCAGAGTATTGTATTGGCGGGCAGAGTATTGTACTGTATTGACTGGCAGAGTATTGGCGGGCAGAGTATTGTACTGTATTGGCTGGCAGAGTATTGGCGGGCAGAGTATTGTACTGTATTGGCTGGCAGAGTATTGGCGGGCAGAGTATTGTATTGGCTGGCAGAGCATTGGCAGGCAGAGTATTGTTTTGCATTGCAGAGTATTGTTTTGCAGCAGAGAATTTTTTTGCATTGCAGAGTATTGCATTGCAGAGGCTGGCAGAGTATCAGCTGGGTATGGAGGGATGGCTTCTTCCATCCGACCTCTCCCCTCCACTGCACAGATCAGTACAGATAGGGGAGAGAGAAACCGGTGGAGCGATCACATTGTAAACGCCTGGGTGTAGAAAGATGGCTGCCGCTTCGGAGCTAGGCCGAAGCCGCGGCCTCTGCTAAGGCCGAGACCGCGGAGCGCTCCGCGGATCGCGGAATGTGCGCTCGGATCACGGATCGGTGACGATCCGTTGCACCCCTGGGGACGGCGGGGGGGGACGAGTGGGGGGGGGGGCGGCGGCACGGAGGGCAGCGCTAGATACCAAGCACTGCCACCACTGTGACGCATCGACGCCCAAAACGCATGTCGACGTATTTTCTTAGTCGACGTAGTCGACGCGTCGTGGCAGCTCTAGTCTCCATCCCTTCTAATCTATTCCGTGTATCCTCTGTGTACTCTGGACATGTCTCTGTGCCTCCATCATTTCTAATCTAACCCATGTATCCTCTGTGTACCCTGGACATGTCCCTGGGTCTCCATTAGAGCTGCAACTAACGATTAATTTGTCTGTCGACTAATCTATCGATTATTTTTTCGATTAGTCAGCGACTATCCGATTATTTTTTTTATTTTTATTTTTTAATGAATCTAGTGTTTTTTTGTTTTGATTTAGCTAATTAATCCTTTGGATAACCTTGAGAGTATTGTATTGCAGAGTATTGTATTGTATTGCAGAGTATTGTATTGCATTGGCGGGCAGAGTATTGTATTGCATTGGCGGGCAGAGTATTGTATTGTATTGGCGGGCAGAGTATTGTATTGACGGGCAGAGTATTGTATTGGCGGGCAGAGTATTGGAGGGCAGAGTATTGTATTGGCGGGCAGAGTATTGTACTGTATTGACTGGCAGAGTATTGGCGGGCAGAGTATTGTACTGTATTGGCTGGCAGAGTATTGGCGGGCAGAGTATTGTACTGTATTGGCTGGCAGAGTATTGGCGGGCAGAGTATTGTATTGGCTGGCAGAGCATTGGCAGGCAGAGTATTGTTTTGCATTGCAGAGTATTGTTTTGCAGCAGAGAATTTTTTTGCATTGCAGAGTATTGCATTGCAGAGGCTGGCAGAGTATCAGCTGGGTATGGAGGGATGGCTTCTTCCATCCGACCTCTCCCCTCCACTGCACAGATCAGTACAGATAGGGGAGAGAGAAACCGGTGGAGCGATCACATTGTAAACGCCTGGGTGTAGAAAGATGGCTGCCGCTTCGGAGCTAGGCCGAAGCCGCGGCCTCTGCTAAGGCCGAGACCGCGGAGCGCTCCGCGGATCGCGGAATGTGCGCTCGGATCACGGATCGGTGACGATCCGTTGCACCCCTGGGGACGGCGGGGGGGACGAGTGGGGGGGGGGGCGGCGGCACGGAGGGCAGCGCTAGATACCAAGCACTGCCACCACTGTGACGCATCGACGCCCAAAACGCATGTCGACGTATTTTCTTAGTCGACGTAGTCGACGCGTCGTGGCAGCTCTAGTCTCCATCCCTTCTAATCTATTCCGTGTATCCTCTGTGTACTCTGGACATGTCTCTGTGCCTCCATCATTTCTAATCTAACCCATGTATCCTCTGTGTACTCTGGACATGTCTATGGGCCTCCATCCCTTCTAATCTAACAGGGGGAACTCTGCGAACCCCGATGCAAAGGGCAATGCTGCAGACCCGAATGTAAGTGGGAACTCTGATGTAAATGGGAATGCAGTGGACTCTGATATAAGGTGGTCTCTGGTGACCAGAGCACCCCTTACATCAGAGTTCCTCCTTAGATCATGCCCTGTAGCATTTTCTTTTGCCTTGGGGAAGAATCCTGCGGACTCTGATGTAAAGGGGAATGCCGGGAAATGTTATGTGGGGGGGAACTCTGGTGACCAGAGACCACCTTCCGCAGAGTGAATAAACTGGGGGGGGGTGTTACTGAGATGATGGGAAACCTTTATATCAGTGCCCTCTTGTCACTGACCTCCTCTCCAGTGCAGTGTGCAGGGCTCAGTTAGACGGCTCCAGGTTGGTGGTTCTGCTTTTTATTCTATAGTCTCTTCTCCACAGTCCATACACATCTGACTCCTCGCGTAATCCCAATCCTGGCGGTGCTCTCACTCTTGATTCCTCTCCAGACTCCCCCTAAGAGACTGCAGACACGTTAAAAGACAAGAGATAGTCAGAGATTGCAGATAGGACACAGGAGGTGGCTAGAGGTTACAGACATGGTACAAGAGGTGGTCGAAACATGGGCATAGGATACAGGAGGCAGTCAGTGGATGTGGAAATGGTACAGGTGGTAGTCAGAGTATGCAGACATGTAGGGGGAGCAAACAGAGGGGTTCCCTGTGTAAGTTTTGGAGACGGAGGGATCAGTCATGTAGGGGGATCACACAGTGGGGTGAAGTCCTTATAAGAGCTGTCACAGGAGGGCCCTCACACAGGACACATGGCAGGCAGGGCAGTGAGGTTGGCGCACACGGGGTGATCAGGTTCCTGTTCTTAGGGGAGGTGGGGTCCTGATCCCCAGGTCAGATGGGGTCCCTAGGTGAGATAAAGTCCCCATTCCCAGGGGAGATGGAGTTCCTGTCCCCAGGAGAGAAGGGGATCCCTGTCCCCAAGAGAGAAGGGGGTTCTTGTCCCCAAGAGAGAAGGGGGCCCCTGTCCCCAGGAGAGAAGGGGGGCCCCTGTCCCCAGGAGAGAAGGGGGTTCTTGTCCCCAAGAGAGAAGGGGGCCCCTGTCCCCAGGAGAGAAGGGGGGGCCCTGTCCCCAGGAGAGAAGGGGGGCCCCTGTCCCCAGGAGAGAAGGGGGCCCTTGTCCTCAGGAGAGAAGGGGGCCCCTGTCCTCAGGAGAGAAGGGGGCCCCTTTTGTCAGGAGAGAAGGGGGTCCCTGCCCCCAGGAGAGAAGGGGGCCCCTGTCCTCAGGGGGGGAGAAGGTTTCCCTGTCCTCAGGGGGGAGAAGGGGGTCTCTGTCTTGGGGGGAGGGGGTCCCTGTCCTCAGAGGGGGGGAAGGGGTTCCCTCTCCTGGGGGGGTTGGAAGGGGGTCCCTGTTCTCAGGAAAGATGGAGTGGGATATGGGATGGTCTCACTTACCATGACATGCAGGTCCCTCATTTATACCCGTCTGGGCTCCCGCCAGCAGCACAGATGGGTGATCAGCATATCCCCAGGGAGCACAGCTACGGCTTGACAATCTGGCAGCAATTGATGGGTACAGTGGCTGTGTTTGATAGCACAGTGGCGGCAATTTATGGGCACAGTGGTTGCGTTTGATGGGCACAGTGAGCCAGCGTTTGCTGGGCACGGTGAGGCGGTGTTTGCTGGGCACGGTGAGGCGCCATTTTTTGGGCGCAGTGAGGCGTTTTCTGGGCACAGTGAGGCGTTTTCTGGGCATGGTGAAGTGCCGTTTGTTGGGCACAGTGAGGT